>NW_027411755.1:21660881-22017022 GCF_047663935.1 Musca autumnalis | reverse complement strand
TAAAACCATTATTTCGATGAGGCACATTTTGCCCGTATGAAAGTGTATATGAAGAAAGGACAAAATTTTTTAGTTTTCCATAAAAAAAAAATTAAAAAATTTTTTTTAAGCTACATGAAAGATTTTTGGTACATAGATTGGGAAAAAAATGCCATTCTTAAATCTGTTCGTGATACTAATTTTGGTTGTTGCGCGCAAAAGTTATGGCGGTTTCAATTCTGATAAAAAGAAAAAAATCTTTAAAAGACTCTAATCATTATATTGAGAAACTCTCTTAATTAGGGACTCCCTACATACTATATGTTTACTGAGGTCCCAAAACTTTAGTGAAAAAGTTGTGCATTTTCGCAGAAATTAGGAAAGAATTCCAAACAATTGGTAGTTTGCAACTTGTTTTAATAAAATTCAACCTGCTTATGCCTGTGAAAAATATATAAAAATATGTACGTAATCTATACATCGCGAAGATTCAAATGAAACCAAAACTATACAAATCCGTTTAGTGGTTTTCATATTATAGCGAAAACAAAAAAATATATTGAGGAAATTTATAAAATGTTTGTAAGAGAAAATATTTATTAAAATTTATTTTGTGAGTTAGTTGAACAAAATGTAAGAAAAATACGTCGGAGTTTTTCTTCTATTTTAGTTAAATTTCACCTAATAAATCACATTTTTTTATTCTAATCACTTCTCGAAAACACGCTAACATCTAGCAGAAGATATGAATATCTTTCAAATAAATGTTGGGTTCCTTTAAATGGGGTATAATCTTGAAATAAAATTGTATCGGGTAATGTTCATTTTGAAATGCGTGTAAATCGCGAAATCCTCAAAATCACTTGATGCGCATGCGGTTTACCAATACAGCGAATTCTTCTCTTTTAATTTATACACATTTGCCAGGATTTACTTTGGCCGCTAAGATGTAGCATCGTCTGCAGTTTAGTGTGCAACAAACTGTATAACGCTTATATTTTGCACAAAGTGCATACACTTTTTATGCGCATCCGATTTCACTATCAACCGTGAAAAAATAAATCGATCTAAACATATTTCAATAAAATCCATCAAGAACCGTGGATGTAGCATCACACAGTATTTTTTGGATAAATCGTATACAGCTCCCACGCCACTAAATTTTTCAAACCGCTGTTTTCGCACAAACGCGAGTGATGATTCTCTTTCTTCATTCAAATGGAAACGATCCACATAAAACGCGAATTAGTCAGCGATATTTTGAAAAACATTTTTCGCAAATTTTTCAATTTTTGCAGTAGCCATTTCCGCCGTTCTAGTAGATGGATTTTTATGATCTGTGATTCATATGATCCGGATCGTCGAAAAACTAAAATATCGCGGGGTACCAGCACACTCAAAACGATATTGTAAATACTGTACCCAAAAAATAGGTTTTTTAGAAAAAATATCACACTAAATTTTGGCCTTTGGCAGTAGATTACTCTGCTGCTGTGTGGACTACATACTCAATATACATATCAGATTATGCAAAATCGCGAGTTCTTTAATCCTATAATTTGTTTTTCGAAATATCCGAATGCGCGTCCCAGTTACATAAAAAATACAAAAAACACCTGAAATCCGGCTTCAAAATGTCAGCATCCATAAAAGGTGGATGCACTGGAAATTTTGGAAAGTGATACATTAGAAGTGTAATCTTCATTTTGTATTCTCCTACTTTTACTTTGGACAGATGTCCGTCATTTGAATGATTTAATCAGAAATCGAATAGCAATGTAAAAAACCTGTTTAGCTTCAACGTGTTTTTACCTATGTTTTTTCCTTTACGCGGTCGTAACTACCACGTAAATTAATTTTTTTTGTTAAATTTTTGAGCTTTGTACAAAAACATCTAAAATAATCCAGCAATAGTCATAGTTACTGGTAAACTACAATAGTTCGCGTATTATAATAGTGCAAACCTTGGCTTCATGGAAACTAAAAAATTTTGACTTTTCCTCATATACCCTCGTTAGCATAAATGCTGAGGGTATAAAAATTAACGATTTATGAAAAACAAGTAAAAAGTCGTTAAGTTCGGCCTGGCCGAACTTTTTATACCCTCCACCATAAAATAGTCTTAATTAAAATGGATTAATTAGGGTCCTTTCACAATTTTAGGTGGAAAAACTTTTCGACAATGGATAGACTCCTACTGCCTTCCACTATTGCTTAAATTACACTGTGAACACAAATGTTGGGGCAGAGATAATTGCTGTTGGAGATAAAAGCCCTTGGTGTGTGTATATTAAAAACCCCGAAGGACAGATGCGCCGTGAGTCGAACTTCCGCGTTATGGCGTGATAAAGTTTTTGCAAGAGACCCTGTAAGCCATCATGAATTAGCATTATATCTTTGTTTGTTGTTTTTGTAGAGCACTTAAGCAACAGTGAACAAATATATAACGCTAATTCCTGATGGCCCACAGGGTCTCTAACAAAAATTTCATCACGCCATAACGCGGAAGTTCGACTCACGGCGGATCTGTCCTTCGGGGTTCATAATATACTCACCAAAGCCTTTCTTCCCCAAGAGAAATTTTCCGAGCCCAAGACTTTCACCTCCATTTTTTTGCACAGTGTTATCTAATATAATCTAAAAAATGTGTTCAGCTAGGTAAAAGGTACCACTTACGGGGCTATATGAAAGAGTCAACCTATCTTTAAATTTTTTGGCGGAAAAGTTTTATAGCTGCAGGGAACTTCAAGAGTCAAATTGAGGTTAGTTTCATCAAAACAATGTAGATCCCTAAAAATGGACCCATGTTGACGAATTTAAGTGACGACTGAAAATTCCCGAAAATCGGGAGGTACAGTTATATCGGAGGATATACCAAAACATGGACCTATATTGACGATTATTTTTGAATAGACAAAATTGTAGCTAAAATTCTCAAATTACCGATCATTACGGCTAGTTCGGTTAAAAATTGCAGCTAAAATTCTCAAAATACGGAAAATCGGGAGATACCGTTATATGGGGGCTATACCAAAACATTGACCTATGTTGACGATGTTTCGTGGAGATGTTTCATGCCCACTGAGAACCTCAAATGTCAAATTACAGCTAGTTCGGTTAAAATTTGTTAATAAAATGCTCAAAATACCGAAAATCGAGAGGTACGGTTATAAGGGGGCCATACCAAAACATGGACCTATGTTGACGATGTTTGGTGGAGATGTTTCATGACCACTGAGAACCTCAAATGTCAAATTGCAGATAGTTCGATTACAAATTGTGGCTAAAATTCTCAAAATACCGAAAATCGGGAGGTACCGTTATAAGGGGGGTATACCAAAACATGGACCTATGTTGACGATGTTTGGTGGAGATATTTCATGACCACTGGGAATCTCAAATGGCAAATTACAGCTAGTTCGGTTAAAAATTGTAGCTAAAATTCTAAAAATATCCAAAAATCGGGAGGTACCGTTATATGGGGGCTATACCAAAACATGGATCTATGTTTACGATGTTTCGTGGAGATGTTTCGTGACCACTGAGAACCTCAAATGTCAAATTGCAGATAGTTCGGTTAAAAATTGTGGCTAAAATTCTCAAAATACCGAAAATCGGGCGGTACCGTTATATGGGGACTATAACAAAACATGGACCTATGCCCATATCTTTTGGGGTATAAGTTTGTTGATCACTAGGAACCCTAAGTGCCAAATTATAGCTAATTCCGTCTGCAAATGTGGCGAAGAACGTCAAAATACCTCAAATCCGGAGGTACCGTTACATGGGGGCTACACCAAAGAGTGAACCGATATAGCCCATCTTCGAACTTGACTTGGAAAAAAGACCCTCGGGTGCAAAATTTCAGCACTCTATCTCAATTATTGCGGACGCTAGAGTGATTACAACAGACGGACAGACGGACATGGCTAGATCGTCTTAGAATTTTATCCTGATCAAGAATATATATACTTTATAGGGTCGCAAATGATTAGTTCGATGTGTTACAAACGGAATGACAAACTTAATTTACCCTCCATACTATGGTGGAGGGTATAAAAATGGGAAAAATGTGTTGAGGTAAACAAGTTTTTATGTGTTCTTCCTTGATTTCTGGCCAAACCACGCAAAATTCAAACCTGTACTCAAAGAAAGTACTAAAGAATACCTCTTGGGCAACATGGTTCTAATGTAAGACTTTTCGATGTATACACTGCATCCCCCTAAAATCGATGCTGACATTTTGAAGTTTTGATTTCAATGTGTTTCGAATTTTTCTTATAATTAGAGGGTGCAACTAGATAATAATCCAAACTAGTTATGGAATTGTAAAACTCGCGATTCCACGTCGTTCGATGTATATCTCATGA
This sequence comes from Musca autumnalis, assembly GCF_047663935.1. NCBI lineage: Eukaryota > Metazoa > Arthropoda > Insecta > Diptera > Muscidae > Musca > Musca autumnalis. The sequence goes on along the minus strand of NW_027411755.1, from coordinate 22,012,673 downwards.
GTGTGCTCCGTACAGCTTTCTAGTAATAGGAGTCTAAAGGCGAAAATTTGGTGCGTAAATTTTCTGAAAAAAAACCTATATTTTGGCTTTAAAATTTACAACTGTCGTACAGGTACCCCTGAACCCCGCGTGATTTTATTTTTTTTACGTGCCGGAACTAATAAGCCCTTGCGCATTCGAATCCATCCACTAAAATACCTTGAAAGTAGGAAAATCTGCAAAAATATATTTTGACAATTCCGCGAATTGAACCGCGATTTTCTTTGATTATTTTTACATAAATGTAATCCTTTATACGCGATTATAATATTTGCCAAAAAGGTGTGTCACAAATTACAAAGATTCGGGAGTAATATCCCTATTTATCCCAAAATAGAATGTAGTGGCACATCCGCAGTTCTTGACGAATTTGTCTAAAATAATTTATATAGACGTATTTTTAATAGGCGGCCATTGATTGGATTGGATTGGATGCACCTTATAATCATATGCACATCGCGTAATTTTTTTCCACTTGAAGGTTTTTTGAATAGTAAGATGCAACTGATGGCTTTGGCCGCTGAATGAAACATGGGAAAATCCATGCATATTGATAAACATGGACTCCCTGTATTCGAAAAGCACATGCATCTCAACTGATTTAAATGGATTCGCGAATAACACGCTTTTTAACTTTTGTTTTCTTTCTTTGGTTGTGATTTCAATATTACTCTGTACTTCTTAATTCTATTGCTTAGCACACTAAGCAAATATACTTTCGCGATGATAAACTGTTTTCCTTGAAGAGGTTTTAGCAAAATAATTCAGGTTTTGTATGGAAATTTAGAGAAATAGTAGAATAACTCCAAAAAAATTTTCTCAGATTTTTCGTATTAAAGCAAAAAATATATTTTTGAAATAATGTTCCAACAATAAACTTATGTCTTTTGTTGTTGCTGCAATATGCAATTTAAAACCCCAATCTATCAAATTTTGGTCTCACATTTTTCTGGACATTGTCTAGATCCTGTACGTATTTTTATTTTTATACCCTACACCACTATGTGGGGAGGGTATTATAAGTTGGTTTTGGCCAAAAAGTTTGTAACGCATCGAAATAATGGTCGTAGACCCATACTTGTATATACCAAAATGAATGTCTCGACGAGCTGAGTCGATCTGATGTCGATCGTTGTGTGTCCGTCCGTCAGTCCGTCCGTCCGTCCGTCTGTCCGTCTGTCCGTCTGTCCGTCTGTCCATCTAAACCTTGTAATCACGGTACAGGTCGCAATTTTGATCGGATCGTCACGAAATTTTGGATGTTGATGGGGGTCCCGGAGGGGAAGAAGCCTATTGATTTTGGTGATGGTCGGATAATATTTAGGGGTCGGAAAGGGCAAAAAACTTAGGTGGATAAAAAGACAACGTTTTTACCAAAGCGAATATCTCAGCTTCTATATATGGTAAACCAAAAGCAAAACCTGACAATGAAAGCAGAAAATATCTCCTTTCGAATGATGTAAAGTAGGTGCTCGTAGGTGATCAAACAACGTAGATATCACAATAGTAGCAAATAAAACCCCAATTTTAATTTTTGCGATTTTAATTATATTGACGAATATCACAGCTTTGGTTGAAAATTTTCCAAAAGCAAAGCCTGACTATGAAAGTAGAAGAGCCGGTCTTTACAATGATGCAAACTAGGTCGGCGTAGGTAACCAAATAACGGAGATATCGCAAAAGTTGGTAATACATCCCATTTTTCTATTTTTTTGGAAATCGCGCTACAGGTCGCAATTTTGATCGGATCGTCACGAAAATTTGAGGGTTAATGGGGGTCTCACAGATGAAGAAGCCTATTGATCTTGGTGATGGTCGGATAAAAATTAGGGGTCGGAATGGGCAAACACTTATTTGGAGATAAGTCAACATTTTATTTCAAAACCAATATCTCTGTATATCAAAAGCAAAACCTGGCCAGGAAAGTAGAAAATATCACCTTTCCAGCGATGTAAATTAGGTTGTCGTAGGTGGTCAAATAGCAGAGATATGGCAATAGTCGATAATGCATCCCATTTTCCGATTTTTTTTGTAATCACGCTACAGGTCGCAATTTTGATCGGATCGTCACGAAATTTTGGGGGTTAATGGGGGTCCCAAAGGGAAAGAAGCCTATTGATTTTGATGATGGTCGGTAATATTCAAGGGTCAGAATGGGCAAACACTTATTTGGAGAAAGGTCAACGTTTTATTTCAAAGCCAATATCTCTGTTTCTTTAAGAGGTATATCAAAAGCAAAACCTGGCAAGGAAAGTAGAAAATATCACCTTTCCAGCGATGTAAATTAGGTTGTCGTAGGTGGTCAAATAGCAGAGATATGGCAATAGTCGATAATGCATACCATTTTCCGATTATTTCGTAATCACGCCACAGGTTGCAATTTTGATCGGATCGTCAAGAATTTTAGGGGTTAATGGGGGTCCCACAGAGGAAGAAGCCTACTTTTAATGATGGTCGGATAATATTTGGGGGTCGGAATGGGCAAAAACTCATTTGGAGACAAATTCAAAGTTTCATTCTTTGTGAATATATTGGCTTTTAGTAGGGGTATTCCAACGGCAAAACCTGTCAGTGGAAGAAGAAAATATTACCTTTACATTGGCGTAAAGCAGGTTGGCGAAGGTGGTCAAACAAGGGAGATACCACAATAGTCGGTAATGCATCCATTTCTTCCATTTTTTGCATTCAAGCTACAGGTCGTAATTTTGATCGGATGGTCACGAAAGTTTGGTTGCTTATGGGGGTCCCAGAGAGAAAGAGGCACATTATTTTTGGTGGTAGTCGGATTATATTCCCTAAAAGAAATGTTTACCAGTGAAAACCTTATGCACAGGGGCAGTGGTGTAGGGTATCACATGGTCGGCCCCGTCCCGACTATAGCTTTTGCTCACTTGTTTTTTTTTAGAAATTTTTATGGGATCTGAGTTAGAATAAATAAAATTTACAGATTTGAAACCACGATTTTTTTCTTAACCCATGTACCAAAAATCGTGAATGTGCTAGTAAAATTTTTTTTTTAATTTTTATACCCTCCACTATAGTATGGAGGGTATAGTAAGTTTGTCATTCCGTTTGTAACACATCGAACTAATCATTTATTGATCAGGATAAAATTCTAAGACGATCTAGCCATGTCCGTCTGTCCGTCTGTCTGTCCGTCTGTTGTAATCACTCTAGCGTCCGCAATAATTGAGATAGAGTGCTGAAATTTTGCACCCGAGGGTCTTTTTTCCATAGGCAGATCAAGTTCGAAGATGGGCTACATCGGTCCACTCTTTGGTATAGCCCCCATATAACGGTACCTCCGGATTTGAGGTATTTTGACGTTTTTCCCCACATTTGCAGACCGAATTAGCTATAATTCGGCACATAGGGTTCCTAGTGATCAACAAACTTATATCCCAAAGGATCTGGACATAGGTCCATGTTTTGGTATAGTCCCCATATAACGGTACCTCGCGATTTTCGGTATTTAGAGACATTTAGCCACAATTTTTAACCGAACTATGTGCAATTTGACATTTGAGGTACTCAGTGGTCATAAAATATCTCCACGAAACATCGTCAACATAGGTCCTTGTTTTGGTATCGCCCCCTTATAAAGGTACCTCCCGATTTTCGGTATTTTGAGCATTTTAGTTACAATTTTTAACCGAACTAGCTGTAATTTGACATTTGAGGTTCTCAGTAGTCATGAAACATCTCCACGAAACATCGTTAACATAGGTCCATGTTTTGGTATAGCCCCCATATATCGGTACCTCCCGATTTTCGGTATTTGGAGAATTTTTGCTACAATTTTTAACCGAACTAGCTGTAATTTGCCATTTGAGGTTCTAAGTGGTCATGAAATATCTCAACCAAACATCGTCAACATAGGTCCATGTTTTGGTATAGCCCCCATATAACGGTACCTCCCGATTTTCGGTATTTTGAGAATTTTAGCTACAGTTTTTAACCGAAATAGCTGTAATTTGACATTTGAAGTTCTCAGTGGTCATAAAACATCTCCAACGAAACATCGTCAACATACGTCCATGTTTTTGGTATAGCCCCCATATATCGGTATCTCCCGATTTTCGGTATTTTGAGAATTTTAGCTGCAATTTTTAACCGAACTAGCTGTAATGATCGGTATTTTGAGAATTCTAGCTACAATTTTGTCTATTCAAAAATAATCGTCAATATAGGTCCATCTTTTGGTATATCACCCCATATAACGGTACCTCCCGATTTTCGGGCATTTTCAGTAGTCACGAAATTTCTTCACTAAAATTAGTCAACATGGGTCCATTTTTGAGGGTCTACATTGTTTTGATAAAACTACCCTCAATTTGACTCTTGAAGTTCCCTGCAGCTATTAAACTTTTCCGCCAAAAAATTTAAAGATAGGTTGACTCTTTGATATAGCCCCGTAGGTGGTACCTTTCACCTAGCTGAACACATTTTTTTGAATTAGATTAGATAACACTGTGCAACAAAATGGAGGTCTGGGGCACGGAAAATTCCTCTTGGGGAAGAAAGGCCTTGGTGAGTATATTATGAACCCCAAAGGGCAGATCCGCCGTGAGTCGAACTTCCGCGTTATGGCGTGATGAAATTTTTGTTAGAGACCCTGTGGGCCATCAGGAATTAGCTGTTGTTCACTGTTGCTTAAGTTGTTCACTGTTGCTTAAGTGCTCTACGAAAACAACAAACAAAGATATAATGCTGATTGATGATGGCTTACAGGGTCTCTTGCAAAAAGTTCATCACGCCATAACAAGGAAGTTCGACTTACGGCGCATCTGTCCTTCGGGGTTTTTTTTAAATACACACACCAAGGGCTTTCATATCCAAAAGGAATTATCTCTGCCCCAATATCTGTGTTCACAGTGTAAATTAAGCAATAGTGGGAGACAGTAGGAGTCTATCCATTGTCGAAAAGTTGTTCCACCTAAAATTGTGAAAGGACCCTAATTATTCCATTTTAATTAAGACTATTTTATGGTGGAGGGTATAAAAAGTTCGGCCCGGCCGAACTTAACGACCTTTTACTTGTTTTTCTATGGAATTGTAAAGGAAGTTTGAAATTTACCATATACCCTTCTATCCTAAAAGCTGAGGGTATAACAAATATTCTAAAAAAAATCGACGCTTTGTTCTGATGCTTGGAAAAATATTCTTAAAAACTTCGACGCTTTGTTCTGATGCTTGGAAAAGTATTCTTTAAAATATCCACGCTTTGTTCTGATGCTTGGAAAATATTCTTTAAAATATCCACGTTTTATTTTGGATGCCTGACAAAAGTTCTTAAAAAATCCACGTTTTGTTTAGATGTGTAACGATCAAAAGTCGTAGCCTCGTTTTTGACTACAATCAGTATTTTATTTATTTCGTATTTCCATTACAATAATAAAATACTTAAATTATTTGAATTAACGGAAAAATGGATCATCTAGTGGCAATGCGAGGCACTAACCAACAGCAAAACAAACATGGGTAACCCTGGCGGCAATTACCAGAATTACCAAACGTCATCACACAATCAGTTGTGTTGCTGTGCTGTGTGTGTGTGGGCCTGTCCCCAACAGGTATAAAAGGAGGCTGCAAACAGACAATCTGGGCAGTCGTCTGTTGATGGCTGGTGTGCTAAGTGGGGTTTACAACGTTCCCTTGGCAAATTGTAGATGTAGTTTATTTGTAGTTCTGTGGAGTTGAGTGGGGTTTATAACGTTGCCCTCGGCTAAACAGAAAATAGTAGTGTTGTTGTTTAGAGTCAAGTGGGGTTTATAACGTGCCCTTGGCTTTAGACATATTATTTGTGGAGTGTTTGGAGTCAAGTGGGGGATTACCGTGCCCTTGACCCCAGACATATTTGTGGAACGTGTGTGTGCGTTTAGAGTCAGGTGGGGGATTGCCGTGCCCCTGGCTTTAGACATATTTGTGGAACGTGTGTGTGTGTTTAGAGTCAGGAGGGGGATTGCCGTGCCCCTGGCTTTAGACATCTGTGTGTGTGTGTGTTCGAAGTCAAGTGGGGGATTGCCGTGCCCTTGGCTTCAGACATATTTGTGGAACGTGTGTGTGCGTTTAGAGTCAGGTGGGGGATTACCGTGCCCCTGGCTTTAGACCTATTTGTGTAGTGTGTGTGTTTGCAGTCAAGTGGGGGATTGCCGTGCCCTTGGCTTCCGACGTATATACAACTGTAGTTCCGTGTCAACGTTCTTTGGCTTCTGCTGTGCCAAAAAGTTTACCAACAATTCTACCGTTAATATTCATCGGGACGCTGCCGTGCCAAAGCCGCTGTCAACTATTCTGCCGTTAACATTGATCGGACCGCTACCGTGCCAAAGCCGCTGCCAACTATTCATCATCATAATAATGCTCAATACAGTGTTGTGTAAAGTGTATTTTTTAATAATAAATAAAGGATTGTTTATAACGTTTTAAAGAAAAAGAAACTGTGTGCCTTCCCTCTCTCTAATGCCCTATAACAAATAAATTCTTGTGACGACCCTGGCCCCGCTGAACCTACCCCAGCTTCAAAGTGAAAATACGTCGTCACAGATGCTGAAATTATTCTTTAAAAATCCATGTTTCGTTTGGATGCTTGAAAATATGTTCTTTGAAAGATCCACGCTTTATTTTGGATGCTTGAAAAATGTTCTTACAAAAATCACGATTTGTTGGTGTGATGGTAAATGAAAAAAAAATATTCTTTAAAAATCCACGTTTGTTGTTCTGTAGTAAATGCAAAAAATATTATTTTAAAATCCATTTTTGTTGGTCTGATGCTAAATGAACAAGTAAAAAAGTATCAGTCGGCTTTGCCGACAGAGATATACCCTCAGCCTGTGTATATTGAAACAATTTTTTCCCAAAATACGTATGTATTTAGGGGGCTTTAAATATGTTGGTCATTTGAACCGACAAAAATGTTAATTAGGATAAAAGATCAAAAGTTTTGCGGAGGAGATACTAAAAGGAATGGATCGACATTGACCGTTATGGAAGTGGATCTCCAGCCACAACATATGGTGCCATAGGGGGTTCTTCGGGCTGTTTGCTCAAGAAGTATGGACTTGCCCCTAAAAGAACTTTTAAAATCGTAATTGAGGCAGCGAATGCAAGTTGCTCCAACAAAAATCAAAGTGATTCGATATTAGGTCTTAAAGTGAACTTATCCGAAATTTTGTGTGGGAGGTACCGGATGGAGTGGACAAGTATAGTCCATATTTGAACCTGATTTATATCTGGTAGATATATTAGGATGTTTAAAGTATAGACCAATTCGGCCACTCCCTTCAAGACTTACAGTACGAACAATTTTTCCGAAAATTTTTGAACTGGATGAAACTTCTACCGTCGTATGGAGGGCAGTGAATACAAGTTGCTAAAATAAAAATCAAAGCGATTCGCGAGATTGCCCTAAACTGAACTTTTCCGAAATTTTGTGTGGGAGGTACCCGAAGGAATGGACCTATTGAGACCATATTGGAACCTCATATTCTCTAATAGAAAGTTTACGCTAGACAAAGTATGGACCAAATCGGTAACTCCCTTCAAGAGTTATCGTGCGCACAAACTTTCCGAACATTTTCGAACTTATGTGGGGGAGGTACCGGAAGGAGTGGACCGATGTAGATCATCTTCGAACTTAAACTAAGTTTGGGCAAAATATTACGAAAGCCAAATTTTGACCATTACGGAAGTGATCTTCAGCCACTACATATGGTGACATAGGGGGTTTTTACACCCTTCGGGCTGTTGGCTCAAGAAGTTTGGATTTGCCCCTGAAAAAACTTTTACCATCGTAATTGAGGCAGCGAATGCAAGTTGCTTTAACAAAAATCAAAACGATTCGATAGCAGGTCTTAAAGTGAACTTATCCGAAATTTTGTTTGGGAGGTACTAGATGAAGTGGACAAATATAGTCCATATTTGAACTTGATCTATATCTGGTAGATATATTAGGATGTGTAAAGTATGGACCAATTCGGCCACTCCCTTCAAGAGTTACCGTACGAACAATTTTTCCGAACATTTTTGAAATTTTGTGGGGGATGTACCTGAAGGAGTGGACCGATATAGCTTATCTTCGAACTTAAACTATGTTTGGACAAAATATTACTAAGGCCAAATTTTGGACTCAATTGGCAGATCCGTTCGAGAGTTATCATGCGCTCCAACCACCTCACACGGTGTCATAGGGGTTTTGTGCAACTTTCAGCCTAAATGCTGAGGGTATAAAAATCCACGATTTATGAATAACAAAACAATTTTAGACAATTTTTGTGGATGTCGTGGATTTAGTTTTATGAAAAAATATTTTATAAAAATCCACTCTTTACGAAAAAATATTTTTAAATATTACATCTTTGTGTTTATTTCAGCTTTAGTCCATATTTTGTTGTATTCAAGTATTTGAATAACAACAAAATGTTTTACAGTGGATATGAAATTGATTAGTTGCGGGCGGAGGGTCGGGAAAGCTGAAATAAACACAAAGATGTAAAATTCTGCAGTCCAACAATAAAAAACGCCAACAACAATAATAGGCATCAGCACGGCCTTGTTGATCAATGCGTAATGCAAAAACAACAACTTTCTCGTTGTTTTACCCCCGCTTATTGAAGCAACACACTATGTTCGTATTCTTTGCAATGCAAAGACGACATAAAAACAGTGGTGGATATAAAATTCTTTAGTTCGACTCAAATTGTAGGGTAATCAGTTTTAGGGCCATATAGCAAATTTCTCATTTTGTTTAATTTGCTGGATGGGCTTATTGACCTGTTTATCGATACAGAGTCGGCGGAAAAGGGAACTGATGAAGTTGTTTGGTGACAACTGAAACTATAGTATTCCCGACCCTCCGCCCGCAACTAATCAATTTCATATCCACTGTAAAACATTTTGTTGTTATTCAAATACTTGAATACAACAAAATATGGACTAAAGCTGAAATAAACACAAAGATGTAAAATTCTGCAGTCCAACAATAAAAAACGCCAACAACAATTTTTAAATATTTTGTAAAAATTCACGAATATTCAAAGAATATTTTGTACAAATTCACGAACATTAAAAAAATATTTTGTAAAAATTCACGAATATTGAGAAAAATAATTTGTAAAAATCACTAATATTGAAAAATATTTAAAAAAAAATGGCGATTTATAAAAAAATATTTTTTAAAAAATCCGGGATTTATCAAAAAATATTTTCTAAAAAATCCGGGATTTATGAAAAACTATTTTCTAAAAAATCCACGATTATTAAAAAAGAAATTTTTTAAAAAATCCACGATTATTAAAAAAAAATTTTTTTAAAATCCACGATTATTGAAAAAATTGTATTTTAAAAAATCCACGATTATTTAATAAATATTTTTTTAAAAATCAACGATTATTGAAAAAATATTTTTTAAAAAATCCACGATTTATGAAAAAATATTTTTTAAAAAATCCACGATTTGTGAAAAAATATTTTTTAAAAAATCCACGATTTATGAAAAAATATTTTTTAAAAAATCCACGATTTATGAAAAAATATTTTTTAAAAAATCCACGATTTATGAAAAAATCCACGATTTATGAAAAAATATTTTTTAAAAAATCCACGATTTATGAAAAAATCCACGATTTATGAAAAAATATTTTTTAAAAAATCCACGATTTATGAAAAAATATTTTTTAAAAGAAAAGAAAATATTTTTTTTAAAAAATCCATTTTAAAAAAAATCAAGATCATTGAAAAAATATTTTTTAAAAAATCTGCGACTATTGAAAAAATATTTTTTAAAAAATCCACGATTAAAGAAGAAGTATTTTCTAAAAAAATCCATCAATAATAAAAAAATAATTTTTTAAAAAATCCACGATTTATGAAAAGATATTTTTTTAAAAAATTCACGATTTATCAGTTTTTAAAAAATCCACGATTATTGAAAAAATATTTTTTAAAAAATCCACCATTATTGAAGAAATATTTTTTAAAAAATCCACGATTTATGAAAAGATATTTTTTAAAAAAATTCACGATTTATCAATTTTTAAAAAATCCACGATTATTGAAAAAATATTTTTTAAAAAATCCACCATTATTGAAGAAATATTTTTAAAAAAATCCACGATTATTAAAAAAATATTTTTTAAAAAATCCACGATTATTGAAAAAATATTTTTTAAAAAAATCCACGATTATTGAAAAAATATTTTTTAAAAAATCCACGATTATTGAAAAAATATTTTTTAAAAAATCTGCGACTATTGAAAAAATATTTTTTAAAAAATCCACGATTAAAGAAGAAGTGTTTTCTAAAAAAATCCACCAATAATAAAAAAATATTTTTTAAAAAATCCACGATTTATGAAAATATATTTTTTTAAAAAAATCACGATTTATCAGTTTTTAAAAAATCCACGATTATTGAAAAAATATTTTTTAAAAAATCCACCATTATTGAAGAAATATTTTTTAAAAAATCCACGATTTATGAAAAGATATTTTTTAAAAAATTCACGATTTATCAATTTTTAAAAAATCCACGATTATTGAAAAAATATTTTTTAAAAAATCCACCATTATTGAAGAAATATTTTTAAAAAAATCCACGATTATTGAAAAAATATTTTTTAAAAAATCCACGATTATTGAAAAAATATTTTTTAAAAAATCCACGATTATTGAAAAATATTTTTTTTTTTTTAAATCAACTATTATTGAAAAGTATTTTTTATAAAATCCACAATTATTGAAAAAATATTTTGTAAAAATTCAAGAATATTGAAAAAAATTTTGTAAAACATTCAGGAATATTGAAAAAATATTTTTTATTGAGAAAACTATTTTTTTAAAAATCCACGATTATTTAAAAAAATATTTTTTAAAAAATCCAATATTATTTAAAAAATTTTTTTTTTAAATCCACTATTATTGAAAAATACTTTTAAAAAAATCCACGATTATTTAAAAAAATATTTTTTAAAAAATCCACGATTATTGAAAAAATATTTTTTAAAAAATCCCCGATTATTGAAGAAATATTTTTTAAAATATCCGCAATTATTGAAAAAATATTTCTTAAAATTGTAGCCAATGCTATGTCTTATTAACATTGCACAGTTGTCGCAATCACAAAATTTTTGGCCAAAATTATTTTTTTGAAGTTTCATATTTTTTATAATTTTTTTGCGCGGAATAATAAAAAACACTTCAAACCATCCGAAAATAATTGGTTTTTCTAAATACCATTAATAGCCGCTCGTTGGTGTAATGCTAAAGTTGAAAATTTTTTGTATAAAAAATAGAACAGACTGTGTGCTGTAAAATATATACTTTTTGGTGTGCTGTGTGGTCGAATGGGTGTACCAAATTCAGACCAAAGTTATTATGAATCTGGAAGCTGATAATAAGTGCTTTCATAATATATAAAGAAAGAACGAAGAAAGTTGTAATATCTGGGTAGGGAGATAAAAGTTTGTGTGTATATTGAAAATTATTTTTTACAAATATTTTTGAAATCTTCTTAAACTTTAGAAAAAATGTAAAAATATCGTCTCCTCCAAAAAATTTTTGGAAGCTGGCAGGGGTATGTACTATCATATTCAGATGAAATATTTTGCCTTATTTTGCCTTTTTTAGAAAAAATGTATTTTTCTACTTTAAGTTGAGTGAAATTTTTTATAAATTGATGTTTTTATTGTATATAGTATTGAACTGAAAATGTGGGATTTTTTGTGTGGCGTTTTTTGTGTGAAGTTGCTAGAGTTTAGGTAGTGCCAAAGAAATTCTCGATCAGAGTGTTTCCTTGCGCACGTATCTATTTGAGCTAGCAATTGACACTTTGGTATAAAAAGTTTCTTGTTGAAAAACAAGAAATAAGGGAACTGATGAAGATCTGTGGCGAGATCTGAAACTATAGTATTCCCTGCCTTACCCCTTGGTAAACATCGCCAATTTTTTCCCACTAATAAATTAAAGTTGTTTTAATAAAATATTAAAACAACGACTATGGGATTAAGCCTGACTATTTTGAAAAACAAAATAGAAGTCGTCATCCCAAACAAAAAACGCCAACCCTCCGAAATCCACAATAATTAAAAAAACTTAAATTTCTATTTTTTTTCCCTGAAAAATAAAATATACATTAAAAAAACGCAATTACTTGTTCTCTGGACCTTAAAAAAATATTGTTTGAAAAAATCCCTTGGTCTACTATAAATAAAATTGATGTTCCTGTAAATAGAATGGATGCTCTTATCTGATACTCAATTTTAGGACGACCGTATGTAGATCTTGTTACATATAAGATTTATACAAACTTCTAAAAGTTCTCTTGACCTTAAATTTTTAAATTAGTCAAGAAACTTCTATCTGCAAAATTATTTTTTAAATATTTAAATTTGTCTCAGGTACTTACCTTAATCCTCTGGTTTCACACAAATGATATTCACCAAAAACACCACAGCCTAATTTTTCCACAATAACTAATGAATGTCTTGGAAATTCTTGTAACTGGCAATTGGCCGACTCCTCAGCATCGCTGGCAGCAGAAGCAGCAGCATGGTTCATGAAATCACTCAATTCGTTTGCATTGTAATGATGTGGTTTTGTCAATGTGACATTAAGGCTGCCGCCGCCGCCAACACCACAAGCATATCCACCACCCGCCGCCACAGCATTACCGCCTCCTCCCACGCCACTACTAATACTGGCTGTAGGAGACTTATCAAAATTCAAAGTTTTGTTAGATGTTGTCGGTAATGTGAGGGCATTTTGAAAATTTCCAGTTAAAAAAACATTTTTGCCATTTGGCAATGTTCCGGTTGGTGGTGCCGCCTGATTTTGCTGATGGTATGGTTGTGTTGCTGTTGTTGTTGTTGCAGTGGCACAATTCATTTGCTGCTGTTCTTGGTGTGCTGTTGCATTACTGGTAGCCAATGTTGTCGACATATTGGCTTTACAAATTGCCATTGCAGCATAATATTTCTCAGAAGGTGACATTGTTGTTGGGGGGCCATTGCCGGATGGTGATACCGAACCAGGGTACTGGAGGTGGTACTGCTGCTGTAGTCCTGGTGATGTTTGCGGTTGCTGTTGTAGTGCATAATGTCCTCCTGGTGCAAGAGACGTTGACGATGATGAGACCAGGGGAAAAGGTGCCGTACCCATTGGTGGTGGCGGAGGTGGTGGTATTTTCATATGAAACATATTGTTGAGAGTGTTGCGGTTGCTTGCTAATGTTGTACTGTAATTACTGTTACTTCCATTAAGACTATTTGAAGCAATGCCACCAACACCACCTCCACCGCTGCTGCTAACGACACCACCCAAAATACTACCAGCACCGCTGTAAAGCGAATTTGACTTTTGGCTGTGTAACAGATCCTGCATTTGTGGTACAGCATAATCCTGACACACAATATCAGGAACATCTGAAAATTAAAGCAGACCAAAAAAATAAATGTTGCGATGAGAGAGTTGGAATAAAAAGTGAAGAAGTATTTTTAATGGATAACAGATCAAGAGATTTTTTACAGTGTTTTATTTAACTTGCTTTGGTGTCCGTTTAGTTCAAATCTGGTAACTCATGACAATACATGAGTATGGAATCAAAACCAATATTGGTCCATTTTTAAAGTGTTTTGACGGTGTTTAATTTAAATTGCATTTCAAATGTGGTAACTCAATTTTGACACAGTTGCAGTTGACCAATCGGACTAAAACTTTGCACACTTTTCAGATTTGGATGACAATACATGAAGGGCGACGTAGGGGATGGAAGATACCAAGCAACGGTCCTGACCGGTTTTAACATGGCAAAGCCCAGGATTTATCTTGGTCCCTCTTTCATCTCAAGTGGACACTGATCTCCCCGTGGTGTCATCTGTGGAACTGCCTTTAACATTCGTTAAAGGTAGTGAGCTAACATGTGCCGCGCGTTCACCCATAAGAACGTTTTAAGGACCATGATCTGCGAACCTGCACCTGGAATGTTCGCACTCTTTATAGAGAAGGTGCAGTCTTCGCATTGGCAGACATACTTGAAAAGTACAAGGCCGATATTACTGTCATACAGGAAATACGTTGGATTGGGAAAGGCGTCACAACAACATCTAAAGGTGACGCACTGTATTATAGCTGCCATGACGTAACGCATGAGTTTGGTTGCGGATTCGTAGTTAGTCGGAGGCTCAAACATCTGGTATCAAGCTTCACCCCAGTGAACGAAAGACTTGCTACAGTTCGAATAAAACCAAAATTCTTCAACATCAGCTTTATTTGCGCTCATGCTCCCACTGAAGAAAAGGACGAACAGACCAAACATATATTTTACGAGCGCTTAGAAGAAACATATGACCGTTGCCCTGCCCATGACATTAAAATCATTCTAGGCGATTTTAATGCCAAACTTGGAAAGGAGAATATCTTTGGCCCAACAGTCGGGAAATTCAGTCTCCACAGTGAAACATCTGACAATGGTATGAGGCTGATAGACTTCGCAGCTGCAAAAAACATGGTAGTTAGCAGTACCGGATTTAATCTGGCTGTCTCCAGATCAGAAAACAAGAAATCAAATTGATCATGTTATGCTAGATGGAAGACATTCATCGAGCGTGTTGGATGTACGATCGTTCCGAGGCGCAAACATTGATTCGGACCACTACCTTGTTGCAGCAAAGGTACGCACCCGCTTAAACGTAGCAAACAAAGACACAACACGAAAGTTAGACATTGGTAAGCTGCAATCACAACAGATAGCCACAGCATATTCCCCTCAACTAGCCCAATTGCTTAATCAAAGCACTCCTCATTCCGATAACATATCAGCGCAATGGCAAAGCATTGCCCACTTCATGCAAACAGCCGCAAAATCCATACTTGGATACCAGAGTCCTCCACCAAGGATTCCCTGGTATGATCAGGGGTGTCGTGCTGCCACCGAAGAGAAAAATGCGGCATATAGGGCTACTTTACAATCCGTAGCAACGCGTAGCGCACGAGAGAGATACAGGGAGAAAGGGAGAAAGGAGAAACGTCATTTCCGCAGGAAAAAGAGAGAGATGGAAAAGCGGGAGTGGGAAAAAATCGAGATGTACAGGAGCCAGAATGAAGTCCGAAAATTCTACCAAAGAGTCAAGCATCAAACTGATGGCTTTGGTACACATACATTTTTCAAAACTGTTGGTATCCAATAGCAGCGAAGACGTCGAAGATACCACAGTCCCAATCCCAGAAGATGGTATTGAATGTATACCGCCCAGGCAGTGCTTGGCGTGCTTGAGAGTAAAATTCTTCGAAAGATCTACGAACCAATCTGCGTTGAAGGTGAATATCGACGTCGCATGAACCACGAGCTGTATCTGCTATACAACGACATCAATATTCTTAAACGTATCGAGATGCAGCGATTGCGTTAGCTAGGCCATATCACAAGAATGAGCGATGATGAACCCGCTAAAAAAGCGTATAAATTCGAGCCACATGGCGGTGCACGCAGAATGGCGCAAACAAGTGCATGAAGAGATGAGATCTTTTCTTAGTTCGGTCTATGGAACAAATGTTCTGTAATGGGCTAAGTAAGTAAGTAATGAAAACAGTGGGCGTGGTAATCAGTTTTCTAGATATAACATATTTAAAAAAAGTGAGCGTGGTTCGGCATTTTGGCTCCAAATTATACCTAAGGTACACACAACCCCATTACCTCCCAAAATTTATGCTGAAACCGATAAAATCATAAGTTCGGCTTATTCATATAACGTTTAAAAGATAGGCGTGGGGAAGGCAAACCACCTCCTCCGAAATTCAAAAATATATACATAACAACGGCTAACATTGAGATTTTGTGCAAATTTGATTGAAATCGGTTCAGTACTATTGAGAATATAACATATTTAAAAAAACATGTGTGGACGGTTCTTTAGGCACAAATAAGTACCTAGATTGTAGATTAATTTGCAAATATAGCATTTTTTTTTAAATATCGCATAGGGGAAGTACCCCGCCCTCTCTGGTATTCAATAAAATATGTAGCCTGTTTTCGGTGGCCATCCCTGTACATTGCCTGACAATTTACAAAAAAATCGGTTCAGTAGTTTTTGCAGAAAACATATATGCATATTGAAAAAAGCGGGCGTCCTAAAATTTCTTTCCATAAAAACCTAAGCTGGGTTATGACAGCATTTTATTTTTATTCATAAATTCATCTTTAAAATATGGCAAAAGGAAGTCCCAGCCCCCTTCAAAATTCAAGAAAGTATGCATCCTATTTTTACCCTGAAAATTTCAGGAAAATCGGTTCATATTTTAAAAAGTGGGCGTGGTCAAGTCTTTGGGTCCTCGGGAAAATCTGTTCAGTTGTTTTTGTAAAAAATATTAAAAATTAATATTGAAAAAGTGGGCGTAAAAGTGCTAGGTTATGACGAACATTTCAAAAAAAATTATCCAAATAAATCTATCCGTTCTCAACTGATGCCATAACCAACGGAAGACATTCGATTTTTGTTTATATAGATTGTTTTCGCGGATTATTTACTATTTCAAGCATTGACAAATAAATCAGTTATAGCACAATATTATTTTTCGAGGATGGTCAGGCATTCTGCTAAGATACAAAGAGTTGCACTTCAGGTCCATTGAATCTTGGAAATTTTTAAAAATTCGCTGCTATTGGTATTTGCATTTTTTATGTATTCTGAAAAATGCATGTTTGTGATCACTGATCAGCTGGTGGTTAAAAAATTAGAAAAGTACCATGCTTTGCCGACAGAGATAAATCATCAGTCTGTGAAATAATGAAAGGAAGCAAACCCAGTATGGATTGTTTTCCCAATACATTAATGATTTCAAATTTATCCGAGAACGTGTTTTAACCTCATCTTAAATCTTAATGTTTGAACTTTTGTGGAGGAGTTACCGGAAGAAGTGCACCGATGTAGTTCATGTTAGGATTTGATTTTAGTTTGGAAGAACAATTACAATATGCAAAGATTGGACCTTATTGTTTACTTTACCACCGTGAGATTTTATAGAGTTTTTGGACAAGGAGGAATGGACTTGCCCATGAAAAACATTATGTCGCTGTAAACAGGCGCTCAAGGAGTACATATGGTTGATATTTCAAAAATGATCCTATAACAGTCATTGAATTTCGATCTTTTGTGAGGGACACATTTCGAAAATTCGAAAGTATGGACCGGACCGTTAGTACGATATGACCAAGTTTGATCCAAATCGGGTTGAACCAAATTTGTTACAACCTCCGAACCATTCTAGCGGAAGTCTTGAACTCTTGTGAGGGATGTTTGGATACAATATAAGAAATGAAAAGTTTGAACCAAATCGATTGACCCACTAGAAAGAAATCGCTAGCACCAACTAACCAGATAGACGGAGGGAGAGGAGTACATCGACTCCAAATTGTCATACAACTATTACCTCGCTGACACATTTTTGATTGTATTCGTATCAAAGCGTAAAGATCTGCGACTTGTTTTTGTAAAACATATACAAATTCACAATTACGGGTCTGATATTTTATTCTTTAGCAAATCCCCAAAAAAGTCAGCTGGTCCTAGAAAAATATTCTTTAAAAAATCTACAAGAGATAAACTCTTGAAAAAAAATAAAAAATCCGTTTTTGCTTATAGTTTTTCTTGGTATCCCTGGAAAGCATTGTATAAAAATTAAAGTCTAGGTCGCTTAAATAAACTTTTTACAAAATCCACGTTTTTGGAGGGTCCTCAAAAAAAAAATTTTTTTAAATACACGTTTCTGTAAGGCCCTTTAAAAATAATTTTTAAAAATTCACGCTTGTGGAGGTTTTTTTAAAGACCTCTAAAAAACCTTAAAAATATTTTATGGGAAAACGGAATGAAAATACTTTTGAAGTTCCTTATAAAATATTTTTTCAAAAATCTGTTTTTGCTGACAGTTTTGGAAAAATGTTTTTTTAAAAAATTCGCGTTTGATGAGAGTTTTTGATTTTTTTTAACATTTTTTGAAAAATATTTGTAAATATCTATGTTTTAGGAGGGCCATCAAAAATATTGTTTTTAAAGTCCAAGTTTGAGGAGACTCCTTAAAAAATAGTTGGAAAATACCTGCGAATCGATGTGGAAGTAAAGTCTGCTTTTCGAGAACAAAAAGAAATTACAATCCCTGATGATGATCGACGACGTCGAAATATTGGAAAAATGACCTCAAGCCAAACTAAATTAAGTCCAAAGGTCAACTAAAGCCATACAAAAATTAAAAAAATATTTTTAAAAAATTCTCATTTTTGGAGATTCCTTGAAAAATATTTTTAAAAAACTAACGTTTGTGGAAAATATATGTTTTAAAAAATCCACGGTTGTTGAGTGTAACTCATTATTAAAAGATCCTTCAAATACATATATTGTTTTTGAATATCTTCGTTTTTGGATGGTCTTTCATTTTTTTGATATCCACTCTTCTGAACAAGCATCAACATTCACGTTTCTATAAAGTCCCAGTTTGATGATTGTTCTTTAAATATGATTCTAAAAATTCCCAGCTCCTTGAAAATTTTTTCTTTAGAAAACATGAAAAATATTTCTAAAACATATGCTTTGGAAGAGTCCGTTAAAATTATTTTTAAAAAATCCACCTTTCTCAAAGGTCATTGAAAAAATATTTCTAAAAATCTTCTGGAAGGTCCTTGAACACATTTCTAAAAGGTCAACCCTTCTGTACGGTCTGTGAAGAATATCTTTAAAAATCCACTCTTCTTGAGGAACTTTAAAAATAATTTGTATAAACTCCACGCTTTTGGAGGGTAATTTAAAAATATTTCTTAAAAATCTACACATCTGGATGGCCCTTGAATAATATTTCTCAAAAATCTACGCATCGTTATCTGAACTCCACCCTTCTAGGAGTCCTTGAAAAATATTTCTAAGGATCCACGCTTCTGGAGGGTCCTTAAAAAATATTTCTAAGAATCCACGATTCTGGAGGGTCCTTAAAAATATTTCTAAGAATCAACGCTTCTGGAGAGTCCTTAAAAAATATTTCTAAAAATCCACGCTTTTGGAGGGTCTTTAAAAATATTTCTAAAAATCCACGCTTATGGAGGGTCTTTAAAAATATTTCTAAAAATCCACGCTTCTGGAGGGTCCTTGAAAAATATTTCTAAAAATCCACGCTTCTGGAGGGTCATTGAAAAATATTTCTTAGAAATCTACACTTGTAGATGGTTTATGAAAAATATTTCCAAAAAATTCTCGCTTTTGAAGGATCTATGAAAAATATTTCTAAAAAGGTCCATAATTCCTGAAAAAATATTTCTTAAAACTCTACGCTTCTTGAAGGTCCTGGAAAAATCTTTTTAGAAATCCACTTGTAGGGGGGTCTTTGAAAAACATTTCTAAAAATTTACGCTTTAGAGGGTCCTTGACTAACATTTCCAAAAAAAAGTCCAAGCTTCTGCGGAGAGCTTGAAGAATATTTCTCCACGCTTCTTCAGGGTCTTTGAAAAACATTTACCAAATAATCCTGGCTTGTAGAAGGTCTTTGAAAAACATTTCTCAAAAAAAAATCCAGGCTTGTGGAAGGTCTTTGAAAAATATTTCTAAAAATCCACGCTTCTGGAGGGTCCTTGAAAAATATTTCTTAGAAATCTACACTTGTAGATGGTTTATGAAAAATATTTCCAAAAAATCCTCGTTTTTGAAAGATCTATGAAAAATATTTCTAAAAAGGTCCAAAACTTCTTGAAAATATTTATTAAAACTCCACGCTTCTCGAAGGTCCTGGAAAAATCTTATTAGGAATCCATTTTTTGGAGGGTCTTTGACAAATATTTCTAAAAATACACGCTTTAGAGGGTCCTTTACTAACATTTCCAAAAAAAAAGTCCAAGCTACGCTTGTAGATGGTTCTTGAAAAATGTTTCCAAAAAATCCTCGCTTTTCAAGGATATATGTAAAATTTAAAAAAGCCCAAAACTTCTTGAAAATTATTTCTAAAAATCCACGCTACTGCAGGGCCCTTGACAAATATTTCTTAGAAATCTACAAGTTTATGAAAAATATTTCCAAAAAATCCTCGCTTTTGAAGGATCTATGAAAAATATTTCTAAAAAGGTCCAAAACTTCTTGAAAAATATTTCTGAAAACTCCACGCTTCTGAAAGGTCCTGGAAAAATCTCTTTTGGAATCCATTTTTTGGAGGGTCTTTGACAAATATTTCTAAAAATCTACGCTTTAGAGGCTCCTTGACTAACATTTCCAAAAAAAGTACAAGCTTCTGCGGAGTGCTTGATGAATATTTCTACACGCTTCTTCAGGGTCTTTGAAAAATATTTCTAAAAAAATATTGGCTTGTGGAAGGCCTTGGAAAAAGTTTTCTCACAAAAATCCAGGCTTGTGGAACGTCTTTGAAAAATATTTCTAAAAATCCAAACTTCTGGAGGGTCCTTGACAATATTTCTAACAACTCCACATATTCCTGAAAAACATTCTATAAAAATCCAAGTTTCTGGAGGGTTCTTGAAAATATTTTTTTAATCCTCGTTTGTAAGAATCCTTGAAAATTTTTATCAAAAAAAAAAAAAAATCATGTTTACAGAATGTTCTTGACACATTTACTTTTTTTAAATCAACTCTTGTTGTGGCCTCCTGAAAAATGTTTTTAAATCATCCTTTGTGAGTTTTTCTTTCAAATTTTTTTCTTAAAAAATCCACGTCAACTAATTGCTCTTCAATTTTTTTAAATTACGTTTGTGAAGTGTCCTTAAAAAATGTTTTTTTATATCCTTGAAAATTATTTGTAAGACTCCTTGAAAATTATTATTGAAAAAAATCATGTTAACAGAATGTTCTGGACAAATTTACTTTTTTATACCCTCCACCATAGTATGGAGGGTATATTAAGTTTGTCATTCCGTTTGTAACACATCGAACTAATCATTTGCGACCCTATAAAGTATATATATTCTTGATCAGGATAAAATTCTAAGACGATCTAGCCATGTCCGTCTGTCCGTCTGTTTTAATCACTCTAGCGTCCGCAATAATTGAGATAGAGTGCTGAAATTTTGCACCCGAGGGTCTTTTTTCCATAGGCAGGTCAAGTTCGAAGATGGGCTATATCGGTTCACTATTTGGTATAGCCCCCATATAACGGTACCTCCGGATTTGAGGTATTTTGACGTTCTTCGCCACATTTGCAGACCGAATAACCTATAATTTGGCACTTAGGGTTACTTGTGATCAACAAACTTATATCTCAAAGGATATGGGCATAGGTCCATGTTTTGGTATAGTCCCCATATAACGGTACCTCCCGATTTTCGGTATTTTGAGAATTTTAGCCACAACTTTTAATCGAACTATCTGCAATTTGACATTTGAGGTTCTCAATGGTCATGAAACATCTCCACGAAACATCGTCAACATAGGTCCATGTTTCGGTATGGCCTCCTTATAACCGTACCTCCCGATTTTCGGTATTTTGAGCATTTTAGTTACAATTTTCAACCGAACTAGTTGTAATTTGATATTTGAGGTTCTCAGTGGCCATGAAGCATCTCCACGAAACATCTTAAACATAGGTCCATGTTTTGGTATAGCCCCCATATATCGGTACCTCCCGATTTTCGGTATTTTGAGAATTTTAGCTACAGTTTTTAACCGAAATAGCTGTAATTTGACATTTGAAGTTCTCAGGGGTCATAAAATATCTCCAACGAAACATCGTCAACATAGGTCCATGTTTTCGTATAGCCCCCATATAACGATGTCTCCCGATTTTCGGTATTTTGAGAATTTTAGCTGCAATTTTTAACCGAACTAGCTGTAATGATCGGTATTTTGAGAATTTTAGCTACGATTTTGTCTATTCAAAAATAATCGTCAATATAGGTCCATGCTTTGGTATATCCCCCCATATAACTGTACCTCCCGATTTTCGGGAATTTTCAGTGGTCACGAAATTTTTTCACTAAAATTCGTCAACATTGGTCCATTTTGGAGGGTCTACATTGTTTTGATGAAACTACCCTCAATTTGGCTCTTGAAGTTCCCTGCAGCTATAAAACTTTTCCGACAAAAAATTTAAAGATAGGTTGACTCTTTGATATAGCCCCGTTAGTGGTACCTTTCACCTAGCTGAACACATTTTTTTAGATTAGATAACACTGTGCAACAAAATGGAGGTGAAAGTCTGGGGCAAGAAAAATTCCTCTTGGGGAAGAAAGGCCTAGGTGAGTAAATTATGAACCCCGAAGGACAGATCCGCCGTGAGTCGAACTTCCGCGTTATGGCGTGATGAAATTTTTGTTAGAGACCCTGTGGGCCATCAGGAATTAGCGTTATATATTTGTTCACTGTTGCTTAAGTGCTCTACAAAAACAACAAACAAAGATATAATGCTAATTAATGATGGCTTACAGGGTCTCTTGCAAAAACTTCATCACGCCATAACGCGGAAGTTCGACTCACGGCGCATCTGTCCTTCGGGGTTTTTAATATACTCACCATTGTCGAAAAGTTGTTACACCTAAAATTGTGAAAGGACCCTAATTATTCCATTTTAATTAAGACTTTTTTATGGTGGAGGGTATAAAAAGTTCGGCCCGGCCGAACTTAACGACTTTTTACTTGTTTAATCCTCTTTTGAAAGACTTCTTGAAAATTATTATTAGAAAAAATTCATGTTTACAGAATGTTCTTGAACATTTTTTTTTAAATCAGCTTTTGTTGTGGCCTCTTGAAAAATATTTTTAAATCATTTTTTGTGGATTTTTATTTCAAAAATTTTTCTTAAAAAATCCACTTCAACTAATTGCTCTTAATTTTGTTTTATACCCTCAACCATAGGATGGGGGTATGTTAAGTTTGTCACTACGTTTGTAACTACTCGAAATAATCATTGTAGACAGCACAGACAATATATATTCTTGATCAGCGTGCAATTCTACGTCGATATAGCTATGTCCGTCCGTCTGTCCGTCTGTGGAAACCACTCCAGCTTCCGAACGAATTGAAGTAGGTGGATGAAATTTTGGTAAAATCTATTATATGTATGTAGGACTTTTGGTATTGAAAGCGGGCTATGTAGGTCCACGTTTTCGTATAGCCCCCATACAAAGTGACGCGTCGTCGGTTTAAGGAAATTTTAGGATATTTGTCCCATTTGACCACCGAATTGGTTGTAATTTGGTATTTTGTGTCTCCATAGGCTAAAAAATATTTCTACCAAATTTTGTTTATATAGGTCCACGGTTTGGTATAGCCCCCATATAACGCCCCATATATAGTACGCATCATTTTAAGATATTTTGAATGTATTTGCCCCATTTGACCACAGAGTCGGTTGTAGCTTTGCATTTTGTGTTTCCAGAGGCTAAGAAATATTTCTACCATAAAATGTTTATATAGGTCCACGTTTTGGTATAGCCCCCATATAACGTCCCATATATAGTACGCGTCACTTTAAGATATTTTGAGTGTATTAGTCCCATTTGAGCACCGAATTGGTGGTAATTTGGTATTTTGTGTCTCCAGAGGCTAAAAAACATTTCTACCAAAGTTTGTTTATAGGTCCACGCCTTCATAGAGCCCGCATAGGACGGTACCTGCCGATTTTCGGTATTTAGAAGGCTGTGGCCTTAATATTCCACCGAAATGGCTGACATTTGGTGGTTAGTCTTCATTTGGGGTACAAAACATTCCATATGAAATTTGTCGGTATAGGTCTACGCCTTCATATAGCCCCCATAGAACGGTTCGTCCCGATTTTCGGTATTTTAAAGGTTGTGGCCCTAATATTCCACATAGTCTGCACTTGGGGTATAAAATATTCCATATTAAATTTGGGTTTAGCCTCATTTTAACACCGAAATGGGTAAAATTTGGTACATAGTCTTCGTTGTGGCTATAAAACTTTCCACCTGAAATTATTCGGTATAGCTCCCATAGAACGGCATCGCCCGATTTTCGTTATTTTGAGGGTTCTAGCCTTATTATTCCACCAAAGTGGCTGAAATTTGGTATTTAGTCTTTTTCCGGGCTACAAAAATTTCCCTCAGGAATTTGTCGGTATACGTGCATGTTTTGGGGGGTACCCCCATAGAACGGTTTATCCCCATTTTCGGTATATTGAAGGTTTTAGCCTCATTGTAACACGGAAATGGCTGCAAGATGGTACTTAGTCTTCGTTGAGGGTATACAACTTTCCACCTGAAGTTTGTCGGTATAGGTCCATGTCTTCACATAGCCACCATAGAACGGTACCTCCCGATTTTCTACATATAGCTCGTTCTCCACCAAAATACCTGATAGTTGGTATTAAGTTTTTGATAGAGGTATGAAACATTCCAGCCGAAATGTGCCGTTATAGGTCGACGTCCTCAAATACCCCCATAGGACCGTACCTTCCGGTTTACGGTATTTTGAAAGTTGTGGCCTCAATATACCACCGATATGTCTGAAATTTAGTATCTAAATTGTCATGGGTGTATAAAATATTGCAGAAGAGAATTATCAGTATAAACCATTTTCTTCAAATAACCCCATAGAATGTACTTTCCGAATTTCGGTATTTAAAGGTTGTGTCATCAATATCCCATCGAAACGGATGAAATTTAATATTTAATCTCCGTTGGTGGTATAAAACTTCCCACCTGAAAATTTCCGGTATTGTTCCATGTTTTTATATACCCCCCATAGAAGGATCCCTCCCAATTTTCGGTATTTTGAAAGTTTTAGCCACAATATTCAATGGGAATAACTGAAATTTGGTATTTAGTCTTTGCTGGAGTTACGAAAATTTCCTCCAGAAATTTATCGGTACAGGTTAACGTTTTATACAGCCTCCATAGAACGGCGCTCCCGATGTTGTTAACTATCCAAATCCAGAATATTCACGTTTAGGTCTAGTCGGTTTTGCCCAATTTGATGTATTTCGCTCAATTCGGAAAATTGTAAATATTGGTCCATGTTTTGGAAAGAACAAAAACGTCGCCCCATAATAACTGTTTTGAAGGGAGTTTTATCAGTTGAGATATATGTACTACTCCTGCACTAAAAAGAAGAGCATAGTACTTGGGTGCCACCGTGGTGCAATGGTATGCACACACGCCTTGCACGCTGAAGTTCGTGTGTTCGATTCCCCGGCCAGTCATCATCAAAATGTTCAACGGTGGCAAAATATTCCTCAGTAATTTTGGCGACATTTCCTGAGTATTTCAGCCATGTAAAACTTCTCTTAAGACACGCCGTTCGGACTCGGCGATAAACAGTAGGTCCCATATCTTTGAGCTAATATGAATCGGGGTGCACTCATTGATATGAGAGAAGTCTCCCTTGTCCCGTATGGGATGTTTGTGGAACAACTATATTATTAGTACTTTCATAAATTAAATAAAACTAATTGTTCCTATTCACTTTAATACAGTTCGTGGTGGAGGGTATAAAAGTTCGGTCCGGCGGAACTTAACGCTTTTCTTCCTTGTTTTTAATTCATTTTTCCTTAACCTTGAAAATATTTTAAAAATTAAATTATGGTTTAAATTTTTAAAAAAATTTGCTTGGTCGTTTTTAAAACGTTTTGATAAAAGGTCGTTCTTAAAGAATCCACTTGTGTCTTTGGAAAAACTTCTAAAGAATCTAATATTGCATTTTTTTAATCCACATTAGTTGATTATCCTCCAATTACCCATTTGAATTTAATGACAAAAAATTATCCAAATATTTGCTATTATGCCTTTTGATGGAAATTTTGGAAGCTGTAACATTCATATTAGCCGATTATTTCAGCAAAATTTGACAAAAATAAAACACATCAAACAATATTTTCCTGTGAAAATGATAAATTTTTGACTGTGTCATTTGTCCGTACATCACATTAAATGCATTTAGCTTAGAGCCAATTCATTTTTGGGTGAAACATCATAGCGTATAAGTAATAACAATTTGTTACGTATACGTTTATGAGGAGTCGAGTGTCAGCTACATACATATGAATATTGAATTTGTAGTGGCACGACTCTAATGCCACTCACAGGATAAATACAAAACTTCACAGCAGAAACATTGCAAAATTTGTGGTGTGCATTACTCAATAAACTCCTGTAGGAGTTTTATTTAAAACGCAAAAACACACATACACACACAATTTTGCAACTGTAACAACATATCCCCATTAACCCATTGGCACTATGGCACAACATTCAAAATGTGGCAAAATATGAAATAGCACAACACACACTAACACAACATTAGAATTCATTACAAATTTGTCCATGTCCAATTTAAATTGAAACTTTTCACACATCCAATGAGCTGTTGAGTTCAATTTGTTTTCTACGTTTTTTTTCGTTTGGACCTCTAAACGTTTTTATGACACCATGTTATTGGAAACATGTTGCATGTTGTCGTTTTTGTTGTTGTTGAATGAGAAAGCGAAATAAAGAGAAAATGTTACAGAAACTACATGACAGAAAATGTTATAAAAACATTGCTAACAATTTGGCTAACATTTTGTTATTTTTTTGGCACAATTGTTATGTAGCTCGTTTTTATTTAGGACAGGTAGGAACATTTCGGAAACTAGTTGCTAA
The DNA here is from genome assembly GCF_047663935.1 of Musca autumnalis. Lineage (NCBI taxonomy): Eukaryota > Metazoa > Arthropoda > Insecta > Diptera > Muscidae > Musca > Musca autumnalis. Next base: position 21,986,065 of record NW_027411755.1, on the reverse strand, counting down.
AATGCTGATAGTTGATTTTTTTTTACCTGTTATTTTGTTGGAATATTGTTTGACACGTAGAGCAATTAATTTGTTACATTGTTATTTCCCTGAAGGATGGATGTGTTTTATACTTTTAGAAAAAAATTTGTGATAATTGTGAATTTTTCTTTTAAATTAAAACTAAATAAAATACATCCCACCCATAAAATGATATTTCCAAAACTGTGATGTTGGATATTTGAAAAAAAAAAATTGTTGTGGAGTAGTCACTATCCTAGTACCGTTTTTTGTGGATGGTGATTTTTTAAAAATATTTTTTCAACAACTATTAGGATACGTGGATTTTTTAAATATATTTTTTAACTACTATTAGCATACGTGGATTTTTTAAAAATATTTTTTCCAGAACTATTAGGAAACGTGGATTTTTTAAAAATATTTTTTCCAGAACTATTAGGAAACGTGGATTTTTTAAAAATATTTTTCCAGAACTTTAAGGAAACGTGGATTTTTTAAAAATATTCTTTCCAGAACTATTAGGAAACGTGGATTTTTTAAAAATATTTTTTCAACAACTATTACCAAACGTGGATTTTTTAAAAATATCTTTTCAACAACTATTACCAAACGTGGATTTTTTAAAAATATTTTTTCAACAACTATTACCAAACGTGGATTTTTTAAAAATATTTTTTCAACAACTATTACCAAACGTGGATTTTTTAAAAATATTTTTTCAACAACTATTACCAAACGTGGATTTTTTAAAAATATTTTTTCAACAACTATTACCAAACGTGGATTTTTTAAAAATATTTTTTCAACAACTATTACCAAACGTGGATTTTTTAAAAATATTTTTTCAACAACTATTACCAAACGTGGATTTTTTAAAAATATTTTTTCAACAACTATTACCAAACGTGGATTTTTTAAAAATATTTTTTCAACAACTATTACCAAACGTGGATTTTTTAAAAATATTTTTTCAACAACTATTACCAAACGTGGATTTTTTAAAAATATTTTTTCAACAACTATTACCAAACGTGGATTTTTTAAAAATATTTTTTCAACAACTATTACCAAACGTGGATTTTTTAAAAATATTTTTTCAACAACTATTACCAAACGTGGATTTTTAAAAATATTTTTTCAACACCTATTAGGAAACGTGGATTTTTTAAAAATATTTTTTCAACAACTATTACCAAACGTGGATTTTTTAAAAATATTTTTTCAACAACTATTACCAAACGTGGATTTTTTAAAAATATTTTTTCAACAACTATTACCAAACGTGGATTTTTTAAAAATATTTTTTCAACAACTATTACCAAACGTGGATTTTTTAAAAATATTTTTTCAACAACTATTACCAAACGTGGATTTTTTAAAAATATTTTTTCAACAACTATTAGGAAACGTGGATTTTTAAAAATATTTTTTCAACAACTATTAGGAAACGTGGATTTTTAAAAATATTTTTTCAACAACTATTACCAAACGTGGATTTTTTAAAAATATTTTTTCAACAACTATTACCAAACGTGGATTTTTTAAAAATATTTTTTCAACAACTGTTACCAAACGTGGATTTTTTAAAAATATTTTTTCAACAACTATTACCAAACGTGGATTTTTTAAAAATATTTTTTCAACAACTATTACCAAACGTGGATTTTTTAAAAATATTTTTTCAACAACTATTACCAAACGTGGATTTTTTAAAAATATTTTTTCAACAACTATTACCAAACGTGGATTTTTTAAAAATATTTTTTCAACAACTATTACCAAACGTGGATTTTTTAAAAATATTTTTTCAACACCTATTAAGAAACGTGGATTTTTTAAAAATATTTTTTCAACACCTATTAAGAAACGTGGATTTTTTAAAAATATTTTTTCAACACCTATTAAGAAACGTGGATTTTTTAAAAATATTTTTTCAACACCTATTAAGAAACGTGGATTTTTTAAAAATATTTTTTCAACACCTATTAAGAAACGTGGATTTTTTAAAAATATTTTTTCAACACCTATTAAGAAACGTGGATTTTTTAAAAATATTTTTCAACACCTATTAAGAAACGTGGATTTTTTAAAAATATTTTTTCAACACCTATTAAGAAACGTGGATTTTTTAAAAATATTTTTTCAACACCTATTAGGAAACGTGGATTTTTTAAAAATATTTTTTCAACACCTATTAGGAAACGTGGATTTTTTAAAAATATTTTTTCAACACCTATTAGGAAACGTGGATTTTTTAAAAATATTTTTTCAACACCTATTAGGAAACGTGGATTTTTTAAAAATATTTTTTCAACACCTATTAGGAAACGTGGATTTTTTAAAAATATTTTTTCAACACCTATTAGGAAACGTGGATTTTTTAAAAATATTTTTTCAACACCTATTAGGAAACGTGGATTTTTTAAAAATATTTTTTCAACACCTATTAGGAAACGTGGATTTTTTAAAAATATTTTTTCAACACCTATTAGGAAACGTGGATTTTTTAAAAATATTTTTTCAACACCTATTAGGAAACGTGGATTTTTTAAAAATATTTTTTCAACACCTATTAGGAAACGTGGATTTTTTAAAAATATTTTTTCAACTACTATTAGGAGTTGTGGATTTTTTAAAAATAATTTTTCAACACCTATTAGGTAACGTGGATTTTTTAAAAATATTTTTTCAACACCTATTAGGAAACGTGGATTTTTTAAAAATATTTTTTCAACAGCTATTAGGAAACGTGGATTTTTTAAAAATATTTTTTCAACACCTATTAGGAAACGTGGATTTTTTAAAAATATTTTTTCTACACCTATTAGGAAACGTGGATTTTTTAAAAAATATTTTTTCAACACCTATTAGGAAACGTGGATTTTTTAAAAATATTTTTTCAACACCTATTAGGAAACGTGGATTTTTTAAAAATATTTTTTCAACACCTATTAGGAAACGTGGATTTTTTAAAAATATTTTTTCAACACCTATTAGGAAACGTGGATTTTTTAAAAATATTTTTTCAACACCTATTAGGAAACGTGGATTTTTTAAAAATATTTTTCCACAACTACATATTACCAAACGAGGATTTTTTAAAAATATTTTTTCAACAACTATTACCAAACGTGGATTTTTTAAAAATATTTTTTCAACAACTATTACCAAACGTGGATTTTTTAAAAATATTTTTTCAACAACTATTACCAAACGTGGATTTTTTAAAAATATTTTTTCAACAACTATTACCAAATGTGGATTTTTTAAAAATATTTTTTCAACAACTATTAGTAAAAGTGGATTTTTTTTTAAAAATATTTTTTCAACAACTATTACCAAACGTGGATTTTTTTTTAATATTTCTTCAACAACAAGTACGAAAAGTGGATTTTTTAAAAATATTTTTTCAACAACAATTAAGAAACGTGGATTTTTTAAAAATATTTTTTCAAAAGCATCCGAAAAAGCCTTCTGCAAATGTTCTCCATTTTCATAAAAATTCTTCAGCTTTTCACACAAAGTTTATTTTCCTTTGCTTTCAATGATATATTTCCTCTGTGAATGGTTTATTTATGTATGTATATTTGTACTGAAAAAGCCAACTAAACAAACATCAAAAAATAAATTATTTGCATGCCATGTCAAAAACTTTAGTCATTAACATTTGTTGCTGCTCAATGTTATTTTTGGTATTTTCGAAAGATTTTTCCTTGTTGCTTTTTTGGCTTTTTAACTGTCTGGCTTATGCTATTAGGTAACTTCAAAGATGGAAGAAAAACAAATAAACAATAAAAATATATATATTTCTCACAAAAAAGATGAAAGGAATAAACAAAACATGGAAATAATCGTAAAGAAATTTCTAACACTGAGTAGCTGAAAACTTTACTCAAAAGAAACTTGAAACAGAGAGCAACGACCGTATGACATTTGGGTGGAATGAGTGTAATATAAATGTCTTTAAGTTTTAGTTTTAATAAAGCAGCAACCACAATGGACATTATGAGAGACATAAAAAAAGTTTAAAATATGGAAGTTTTTTTTCTGTGTGGATTTGTTGTAAAACACAAAACCGCACAAAGTTTTGGGACATATTGTGGTCAAAGAATATGTTAAGTTTTTTTTTTGAGAGATGTTTAAAGTTTTTTATTTTATGAATTAATTTGTTGTGAAATGAGAATATTATTGGCAATGGATTGTAGAATAACCTACATACGAGTATATAAGAAGGAATTATGTGCTGAGGGGGGGGGGATTGCGAAAGTAGGCGAAGTATGTGGAATTCCTCTTAGAAGGTTATGAAAATGAACAAAGAGTCTCTGATACAGAACCATATGCAAAAACGCCATCTATATTTCAACATAAATTTGTTAATTTACAAATTGTTTGAAAAGTGTAAATTTTATTGCATACTTTTAGGAGAAATATTTAAATAATGAATATTGTACTGCATTTTTAACAAGCGGATTGGAACTAAATCTGCCCTTGTTGCGTTGAATATATGAAACGAAATAAAGTGGTACACAATTTTTAGAAATGTGTATCCCGATTTTCTTTAAACATTTGTAAAGCAGTATTAGTATATCCAATGTTTACAAACGATATCTTCATCCAAGTTAAAGAGGCTTTTACCTTAATAACCCCTTTCCCAAAAAATTCAAATCTCAAATCTTACCTGTATAATCCGGTGCAACATGATGTCGTTGTAGATCATTTATTGAACAAGCACTGGCCGCACTCGCGTACATGTTATTGACATTAAACGGTTCATGATATAAACTGCTTTTGTCAATGGATTCACTGTCGGCATCCATAGTTACAGCCTGTAATGAGAACATAGAGAAAAAAGATGCAAATAATATTTTCATTTAAATAAACAAGTACTATAGAAGAAAGTAAACAATTATTTTGTAAATAAGAATTATTTCAATACAAATGATAAACAACCAACTTAAGAGGTGAATGTAATGTAAGATTGGATTATTTCCACGAAATTGAAATTTATTTATGATGTTCATTAAGTTTTGTAAATATATTTAAGTGAATTATGTATCTAATTTTGTGCAGTTTTTTCATTGGCAGAAACTTTTCTTAGAAATATTTTTCAAGTTTTTTTTTTATGAAAACAAGAACAAGGTTATCGTGAAATATTATTAAATTTATTTAGAAAGAATATTTTACATAGACCATCAAACCAACAAACGAAGGTTTTTAAGGAATATTTTTTCCCATATCGGGAAAAGAATATTTTTCATCCAACATCGAACCAACTAAAGAATATTTTTCATCCAATATCGTACGAATAACTTTTCTGAACCATTAAACCTGATTACCAAGGTTCAGGTAATTTAGCAATCACCGATCCAGAGAGTTGACCATTCCCTCAGACCCTCGGGTAGCTGAGAGAACTTTCTGGGACATCACTGCAGCAGCCGCCAGCTACATACCTGTTGAGCGAATACGCGAAATTAGACCAACTTTCCCAGCACAGGTGACACACAGTGGTTCAGAATCGTTTTCTCCTGGTCAAAATTCTGTAACTTTTGAAGGGATAGAAATATTTTCATAATTTTTTTTGTTCGACAGATGCATTCTTTCCAAAGCATTCGAATTCGGTCTAGTAGATGCAGAGGAATTCAAGGTCAAAGTTAAAAAGTTGAAAGAAAATTTTAGGCAATTTTTTCAAAAAAAAAAAAAAAAAAAAAAATCAAACTATTTAAATTTAGTTCCAAAATTAAAATAAACAAGTAACAACGGCGTTAAGTTCGGCCGGGCCGAACTTGTTATACCCTCCACCACAAGTTGTATTGAACTAAAATGGAATAATTAGTTTCTTTCGTGTATGAAGAAGACTTAATACAAAATTTCAGCAATTTCGGTAAAACAATGTGAGACACCGTTCTATGGGGGCTATATCGAAACGTGGACCTATACCGACGAATTTTAGTCAGAAATGGGGCAATATGAAAGCGTGGACCTGTACAGACATATTTCTAGCGAACAGTTTTATATCACATTGACGACTAAGTACCAAATTTCAGCCATTTTGGTGGAATATTGAAGACACAACCTTCAAAATACGAAAAATCGGGAGGTACCGTTCCATGGGGGCTATATGAAGGCGTGGACCTATACCGACAAATTTAAAGGGGAAGTTTGAGTACCCCCAACGAAGTCTAAATACCAAATTTCAGCCATTTCGGTGTGATAATGAAGCTAAAACATTCAAAATACCGAAAATCGGGAGGTACCGTTCTATGGGGGCTATATGAAGGTGTGGACCGATACCGACAAAATTCTAGGGGAAAGTTTTATACCCCTAAAGAAGACTACGTACCAAATTTCAGCCATTTTGGTAGGATAATGCAACTAAAACCTTCAAAATACCGAAAATCGGGAGGTACCGTTCTATAGGGGCTATATGAAGGTGTGGACCTATACCGACAAAATTCTGGGGGAAAGTTTTATATCCCTAACAAAGACAACGTACCAAATTTCAACCATTTTGGTAGTATAATGAAGCTAAAACCTTAGAAATACCGAAAATCGGGAGGTACCGTTCTATGGGGGCTATGTCAAAACGTGGACCGATATATCCCATTTTCAATACCAACCAACCTGCAAGTAATAAAAACGTCTGTACCAAATGTTGATTCGCTATCTTTAAAATTGCGAGCTGTATCTTGATTTCAACAGACAGACGGAGGGACAGACGGACATTGTCAAATCGACATAGAACTTTATGCTGATCAATAATATATATACTTTATAGGGTCTCCGACGAATATTTCGATGTGTTACAAACGGAATGACAAATTTAATTATACCCTCCATATGGTGGAGGGTATAACAAGTAAAAAGCATCAGTCGGCTTTGCCGACAGAGATATACCCTCAGCCTATGTGAATTGAAACTCTCATCTACGGATAGATCGAATGTATTTAGGGTCTTTTCAGAATTTTGAAGTCCTTTTCAAACATTTGAACTTACAGACAAACATGTGAATTAAGATTAAACTTCAAAAGTGGAGGAGGTACTTAAAGGAATGGACCTACATAGTCCATTATGAAAGTGGATCTTATTTTGGGAGTCATATCACTTCAATAGGTATCGCGCCCACTAGTCATTTCAGTGGGTCATCGTATAACATTTGGACCAGTATGCCAGGAAGCACGAACTTGTCCACGGATAACATAATATGGCTGTAAACAGGACCACAACGAATAGCATCGGATCTTCGAACAGACCCTAAACTGCACTTTAACAAAAATTTTAAACTTTTGCAGGAAAGGTACCTCAAGTAGAGGACCAATATGGGCCATTTTTGGAAGCTAAACTAAATTTGGACAAAATATTAGAAGATCCAAAGTTTGGACCAGATTGGTTACCCCGTTCGAGAAAGTGTATCGTGCATACGATTTTAGTGACATTTTTCTTTTCAAATTTTTGGGGAAGTACGGGAATTTGTGGACCGAACTGAAACTAAGTTTGGACAAAATATGTCGAAGGCCAAATTTCCGGCCAAATCGGTTGACCAGTGCGAGTGCTATAGTGCGCTCCAGACAGAACACATGGTGGCATAGGGATTTTTAGAACATTCGGGCTATTTGCTCAGGAAGTGTTTACTTGCGCCTGAAAAAACTTTTATCATCACAAAGGGGATCAGTGAATGCAAGTTGCTTCAACAAAAATCAAAGTGATACGAGAACAGGTCTAAAAGTGAACTTATCCAAAATTTTGTGTGGGTCTTACCCGAAGGAGTGGACAAATATAGTCCATATTCGAACCTGATCAATACTTGGTAGATACATATATTAGCATGTGGACCAAATCGGTCACTATCTTCAAGAGTCATCGTGCGCACAATTTTTCCGAATATTTATATTGAAAACAAGTTGTTACAACAAAAACAAAGCTATTCGAGAGCTGGTCCAAAACTGAACTTTTCCGACATTTTGTATGGGAAATACCCGAAGGATTGGGCTGATTGAGTCCATATTGGAACTTCATCTAAGTCTGGTAGAAATTTCAGGGTATGCAAAGCATGGACTAAATCGGGTACTCCCTTCAATAGTTATTGTGCGCACAAGTTTTCCGAACATTTTCGAACTTTTGTGGGGGAGGTACCCGAAGGAGTGAACCAATATGGCCCATCTTTGAACTTAAACTAAGTTTAGGCAAAATATTACTATACCCAAAATTTGGTTCAAATCGGATGATCCGAATCTGCGGCGTTCCTTTTTCGATTGCATCATTGGTCATTAAGCTCGATTCCAACGAGAAATTAATTAAAAATGTTCTTCGCCCTAAAAGGCAAAATTTTCGAAACAAATAAGTACTTGTACCGAAATTCATCCACCTGTGCCAACTCCTTCTATTTTTGGCCACCGTTTATATGTATGAACTTGCGACATAGTGCATCGTAGTCCCTCGCATGGACGAGTTCATAACAACCCCTGCTATACAAGCACTCCAGCCATATGTTGCATCTTACCGAAGTTTGAGTGTGGTAGTTGCGGATGTGACAAACCGACCGCATCCATATTGTTACTGGGTTTTCCTCTGTCCTGGCATGGGCTAAAAGAATACTAATGTGATTATCTACAGGGACATGCCCTTCAGCAAAATTTCAAAATATTTCGCATAAGTGAAAAAATTGCATCCATTTCCAAAATGAACTATGTCCGTCTATTTCTTCTGGTACCTCCGCAGGTTCAACACTGTTTCTCTTTAATCTAAATTAAATTTATTTGGATAGTGTCCACATTTATTCCGAACATCCACAATCATTAAGATACCCAAGTTTCTTTATTTTTGTCGACAAGTTCATATTTCCAAAAAAAAGCACACACACAGGACAATCATGAATAAAAATTCCGTGCGGAATTTGTTCCCTTTTCGTAATTTCACAATTTTTTATTTCCATATTTATGTCAAAAAAAGAGAATATTTTTGCCAATTCAGCGAGAGTATTCTATAATTAATTGATTCTAATTGATTTTTAACGTTCTTAAATATTGCTTTTAAAATAAGTTAAATTTTTTAAAATTATTTTCCTTGTGGAAAATTCCGAGGAAAATATTCATAATTGACATGATAATTTTCAGAACCCTATAAAACAAATTTTTGGGAAAAAAATTCTTTGAGTGGTCGTCATTCGACTCACGCAACTCACGGAATCTACCCGAGGTTACAAAGATCTGTTTGGGCATTGGTTAGCTCGATCGCTGAGTATGAAACTCCGATCTGGGTAAATTGCTCCCCGTAAAATTCAATCCAATGGAACAAAACCATGTGACTTCTATCAAGTTGGCTCTCTCTGGCACTCTCCATAAAAAAGACAATCTTGGCCCCATTATCCCACCGAAATGGCAGTAATTTGGTATTTAGTCTTCGCTGGGTGTATACAATTTTCCAACTGAAATTTTACGGTATAGGTCTACGTCTTCATATATCCCCCATAGGAGAGTACATCCGGATTTTCGGTAGTTTGAAGGTTTTGCCCTCAATATATCTGGGGGTAAAACCTTCATTTGGTATTGGTATTCCAATTGAAATTTTTCGGTATATGTTCACGCCTTTATATAGCCCCCATAGAACGGTACCTCCCGATTTTCGGTATTTTGATGGTTGTGGCCTAAATATTCCACCGAAATGGCTGAAATTTGGTATTTAGTCTACTTTGGAGGTAAAAACATTTCCGACTGAAGTTCGTCGGTATAAGTCCAGCCTCCATTGAACGGTACCTCCCGATTAAGGTTGTAACGTCAATATCTCACAGAAATAATTGAAATTTCTTTTTTCATGGAGTTATAAAATATTCCAGAAAAGAATCATCAATATAGGTCAATGTCTCCCTATATCCCCCATAGAAGCGTACCTCTTGATTTTCGGTATTTCCTCGTCTACCCTTTGTCGCTCCTTTGTTTGATATATCACCAATACAAATGTTTTTTTCGTAAAATCTTAAAATTTTAAAACTAGAACGCGGTTATTTATTTTTTTATTACTTTGTGATTTCATGCAGAACAATTTCCGGCTTTATGACCGATAATGACTCCCTGATGGATTTTTAACACAATTTTCATTTTTCTTTCTTTTTCTTTTTTTTTTGTTTTCGATTTTCAACTTACCTTCATTCCATTACCATTAAGTCGTTTATTATCCACACTACCGAGAGTATCCGGATTGAAATTATGCTGGAATGCATTCAAAACATTACCGCCACCGTGGCCGCGTTTATTGCGGGCAATTATCGCCAATATAACAACGACCAAGAGTAAAATAATCGTAGCCAGGACAGTGATTAAAACGCCAATGAAACTGGTGCTGTTGCTATCGGGTTCTTGGTCAATGGGTTTTGGTGAGAGAACTAAGAGGAAGAAAAGTAACAAAAAGAAAAAAGTTATATATAAAAGAATATAAAATGTGATAAGCAGAAGAAAAGGATAACCAAAAGAAAAGTTGGAAGACACTTTTCAGGCGTCTATAAAGACGCCCTTCAGGTCGTCTATAAAGACGCCCTTCAGGTCGTCTATAAAGACGCCCTTCAGGTCGTATATAAAAACGCCCTTCAGGTCGTCTATAAAGACGCCCTTCAGGTCGTCTATAAAGACGCCCTTCAGGTCGTCTATAAAGACGCCCTTCAGGTCGTATATAAAGACGCCCTTCAGGTCGTATATAAAAACGCCCTACAGGTCGTCTATAAAGACGCCCTTCAGGTCGTCTATAAAAACGCCCTTCAGTTCGTCTATAAATTTATAGGTCGTCAGGTCGTCTATAAAGACGCCCTTTAGGTCGTCTATAAAGACGCCCTTTATGTCATCCGTAAATACGCCCTTTAAGTCGTCTATAAAGACGCCTTTCAGGTCGTCTATAAAGACGCCCTTCAGGTCGTCTATAAAGACGCCCTTTATGTCATCCGTAAATACGCCCTTTAGGTCGTCTATAAAGACGCCCTTCAGGTCGTCTATAAAGACGCTCTTTAGGTCGTCTATAAAGACGCCCTTCAGGTCGTCTATAAAGACGCCCTACAGGTCGTCTATAAAGACGCCCTTCAGGTCGTCTATAAAGACGCCCTTCAGGTCGTCTATAAAGACGCCCTACAGGTCGTCTATAAAGACGCCCTTCAGGTCGTCTATAAAGACGCCCTACAGGTCGTCTATAAAGACACCCTTCAGGTCGTCTATAAAGACGCCCTACAGGTCGTCTATAAAGACGCCCTACAGGTCGTCTATAAAGTAGAGTTGGGTAATCTAGTTCCTAGTTCCTTGTACTAGTTCCAAAACGTATGAGTAACATCATGAAATATAGCGTGTGATAGTAAGTATACGCCTTATGCTCAAAGAAAAAATGTGGGCCATTGGAACTGCGAAGTGAACGAGATAGTTCCATATAGTTCCTTTGGCACAACTCTACTATAAAGACGCCCTTCAGGTCGTCTATAAAGACGCCCTTCAGGTCGTCTATAAAGACACCCTTTAGGTCGTCTATAAAGACGCCCTTCAGGTCGTCTATAAAGACACCCTTTAGGTCGTCTATAAAGACGCCTTTTAGGTCATCCGTAAAGACGCCCTTTATGTCATCCGTAAAGACGCCCTTTAGGTCGTCTATAAAGACGCCCTTTATGTCATCCGTAAAGACGCCCTTTAGGTCGTCTATAAAGACGCCCTTTAGGTCGTCTATAATGACGCCCTTTAGGTCATCCGTAAAGACGCCCTTTATGTCATCCGTAAAGACGCCCTTTAGGTCGTCTATAAAGACGCCCTTTAGGTCGACATAAAGACGCCCTTCAGGTCGTCTATAAAGACGCCCTTCAGGTCGTCTATAAAGACACCCTTTAGGTCGTCTATAAAGACGCCCTTTAGGTCGTCTATAATGACGCCCTTTAGGTCATCCGTAAAGACGCCCTTTATGTCATCCGTAAAGACGCCCTTTAGGTCGTCTATAAAGACGCCCTTTAGGTCGTCCATAAAGACGCCCTTTAGGTCGTCTATAAAGACGCCTTTTAGGTCGTCTATAAAGACGCCCTTTAGGTCGTCTATAAAGACGCCCTTCAGGTCGTCTATAAAGACGCCCTTCAGGTCGTCTATAAAGACGCCCTTTATGTCATCCGTAAATACGCCCTTTAGGTCGTCTATAAAGACGCCCTTCAGGTCGTCTATAAAGACGCTCTTTAGGTCGTCTATAAAGACGCCTTTCAGGTCGTCTATAAAGACGCCCTTCAGGTCGTCTATAAAGACGCCCTACAGGTCGTCTATAAAGACACCCTTCAGGTCGTCTATAAAGACGCCCTACAGGTCGTCTATAAAGACGCCCTACAGGTCGTCTATAAAGTAGAGTTGGGTAATCTAGTTCCTAGTTCCTTGTACTAGTTCCAAAACGTATGAGTAACATCATGAAATATAGCGTGTGATAGTAAGTATACGCCCTATGCTCAAAGAAAAAATGTGGGCCATTGGAACTGCGAAGTGAACGAGATAGTTCCATATAGTTCCTTTGGCACAACTCTACTATAAAGACGCCCTTCAGGTCGTCTATAAAGACGCCCTTCAGGTCGTCTATAAAGACACCCTTTAGGTCGTCTATAAAGACGCCCTTCAGGTCGTCTATAAAGACACCCTTTAGGTCGTCTATAAAGACGCCTTTTAGGTCATCCGTAAAGACGCCCTTTATGTCATCCGTAAAGACGCCCTTTAGGTCGTCTATAAAGACGCCCTTTATGTCATCCGTAAAGACGCCCTTTAGGTCGTCTATAAAGACGCCCTTCAGGTCGACATAAAGACGCCCTTCAGGTCGTCTATAAAGACGCCCTTCAGGTCGTCTATAAAGACGCCCTTTAGGTCGTCTATAATGACGCCCTTTAGGTCATCCGTAAAGACGCCCTTTATGTCATCCGTAAAGACGCCCTTTAGGTCGTCTATAAAGACGCCCTTTAGGTCGTCTATAAAGACGCCCTTCAGGTCGACATAAAGACGCCCTTCAGGGCGTCTATAAAGACGCCCTTCAGGTCGACATAAAGACGCCCTTCAGGTCGTCTATAAAGACGCCCTTCAGGTCGTCTATAAAGACGCCCTTTAGGTCGTCTATAAAGACGCCCTTTAGGTCGTCTATAATGACGCCCTTTAGGTCGTCTATAATGACGCCCTTTAGGTCATTCGTAAAGACGCCCTTTATGTCATCCGTAAAGACACCCTTTAGGTCGTCTATAAAGACGCCCTTCAGGTCGACATATAGACGCCCTTCAGGTCGTCTATAAAGACGCCCTTCAGGTCGTCTATAAAGACGCCCTTTAGGTCGTCTATAAAGACATCCTTTAGGTCATCCGTAAAGACGCCCTTTATGTCATCCGTAAAGACGCCCTTTCGGTCGTCTATAAAGACGCCCTTTAGGTCGTCTATAAAGACGCCCTTCAGGGCGTCTATAAAGACGCCCTTCAGGTCGACATAAAGACGCCCTTCAGGTCGTCTATAAAGACGCCCTTTAGGTCGTCTATAAAGACGCCCTTTAGGTCGTCTATAATGACGCCCTTTAGGTCATCCGTAAAGACGCCCTTTATGTCATCCGTAAAGACGCCCTTTAGGTCGTCTATAAAGACGCCCTTTAGGTCGTCTATAGTGTTATAAAGACCCCCTTCAGGTCGTCTATAAAGACGCCCTTCAGGTCGTCTATAAAGACGCCCTACAGGTCGTCTATAAAGACGCCCTACAGGTCGTCTATAAAGACGCCCTACAGGTCGTCTATAAAGACGCCCTACAGGTCGTCTATAAAGACGCCCTTCAGGTCGTCTATAAAGACGCCCTTCAGGTCGTCTATAAAGACGCCCTTCAGGTCGTCTATAAAGACGCCCTTCAGGTCGTCTATAAAGACGCCCTTCAGATCGTCTATAAAGACGCCCTTCAGGTCGTCTATAAAGACGCCCTTCAGGTCGTCTATAAAGACGCCCTACAGGTCGTGTATAAAGACGCCCTTCAGGTCGTCTATAAAGACGCCCTTCAGGTCGTCTATAAAGACGCCCTTCAGGTCGTCTATAAAGACGCCCTTCAGGTCGTCTATAAAGACGCCCTTCAGGTCGTCTATAAAGACGCCCTTCAGGTCGTCTATAAAGACGCCCTTCAGGTCGTCTATAAAGACGCCCTTTAGGTCGTCTATAAAGACGCCCTTTATGTCATCCGTAAATACGCCCTTTAAGTCGTCTATAAAGACGCCCTTCAGGTCGTCTATAAAGGCGCCCTTCAGGTCGTCTATAAAGACGCCTTTTATGTCATCCGTAAATACGCCCTTTAGGTCGTCTATAAAGACGCCCTTCAGGTCGTCTTTAAAGACGCCCTTCAGGTCGTCTATAAAGACGCCCTACAGGTCGTCTATAAAGACGCCCTTCAGGTCGTCTATAAAGACGCCCTTCAGGTCGTCTATAAAGACGCCCAACAGGTCGTCTATAAAGACGCCCAACAGGTCGTCTATAAAGACGCCCAACAAGTCGTCTATAAAGACGCCATTCAGGTCGTCTATGAAGACGCCCTACAGGTCGTCTATAAAGACGCCCTTCAGGTAGTCTATAAAGACGCCCTTTAGGTCGTCTATAAAGACGTCCTTTAGGTCGTCTATAAAGACGTCCTTTAGGTCGTCTATAAAGACGTCCTTTAGGTCGTCTATAAAGACGTCCTTTAAATGGTCTATAAAGACGTCCTTTAAATCGTCTATAAAGACGCCCTTTAAATCATCTTACAGATGGTGTTCAGGTTGCCTCCTGGTCCTTTAAAATATCTGTCCACTTTATTTATTTACTCACCTGAAGTCTCATAACCATGCCGATCTTTATTGTAAGGAGTTCTTGCCACTTCATCTCTTTGAAATGGATACTCTGAATTATCTTGTGAACCACTGGCGCCCATAAATTCTTCATCGGTGAAGTTGCCGGTCACGGGAGCTGCAAATAAAGAGAGAATATAATGCCATAAAACTCTAAGTTAATATTAAACAAAATTATTTATTGTCCCTGCAATTTAAAACATTTAAAACATTTGCCCAAAAAGACAGTCCCCCACTTCTGTTCAATATCCTTTTTTATGTTAATTTTTTTCTCACATAACGGGCTAGCATCTGAGTCCAGTTGCTGTGATTTTCCTGGACTTAAATTTAAAATATTCAATGTCAACATTTGTTTTTTATTGTTTATGCAGATACGTTTCTGTTCGTTCTTTAGTTCGCTTCGCCTTTTTCTAGCTTTTCTACATCATGACATTGTCATTGCCATTGCTTAAAGGAATTTTATGGAATCTTAGAAATGTTCTTCCTTCAGTACTTCCGTTTTTTATGTTGTTTTATTATCTTTCACTCGTTCGTCCCTTCTTGCAAAAGGACTTTGCTTTTGTTTTGTCTGACTGAAGACTAACGATTATTTACATTTAGTTTGCATATATTTACACTTTGAAGTATTTAATGAGAGAAGAATGGGTTGGTGGGGAAGGGAGTGTGGTGGCTTTTATTTATGTTGGAGGACATTTGTCATGATTTCCTTTATGGAGGGGAGTATTATGCAATTTGGCCAATAAACTTAAAGCAAGTTTTGTGAAATAGTTAAGTTTAAAGGGAATATTATAAAATTTAAAACATTTTTTTTTGTTTAAAATAATGGAAAAATACCAAAAAATTCAAGAACTATTTGAAGGTTTCTTTATATTTACTATTCTCTGTTGTAAACGGAAATTTTATTGACTTCAAAGTTGCCATGAGAATTGTCTATTTCCGATCAAAGGGGGATTATCCCACCTTATTCTTGTTGCTGTCAGTTTTTTTTTTTTTTTTTTTTTGTGAAAATTTGGTGTTATTGCGTCGAAGCGTCTAGTCACGCCTATGTCCTGTAGCATTCAAAAGCAACGATGTTGTATAAATATTTGTTTGTTTATACCCTCAGCCTTTAGGCTATGAAGGGTATATACACTTTAATACGGGCAAAATGTGCCTCATCGAAATAATGGTTTTAGACCCCAAGTATGTTTGGACGAAATGTGTTTCAGACAATTTGGAGTCGATTGAGCAATGTCCGTCCGTCTGTCTGTCTGTCTGTCTGGCTGGCTGGAGCGCACGATAACTCTCGAACGGATAAACCGATTCGGTTCAAATTTTGGCTTTCGTAATATTTTGCCCAAACTTAGTTTAAGTTCGAAGATGAGCTATATCGGTCCACTCCTTCCGGTACCTCCCCCACAAAAGTTCGGAAATGTTCGGAAAATTTGTGCGCACGATAACTCTTGAAGGGAGTAACCGATTTGGTCCATACTTTGCCCATCGTGGAGCGTGTACCAGACTTAGATCAGGTTTTAATATGGACTCAATCGGTCCACTCCGTCGGGTACCTCCCACACAAAAATTTGGAAAAGTTCAGTTTAGGACCATCTCTCGAATCGCTTTGATTTTTGCTTTAGCTACTTGTATTCACTGCCCTCCATACGACGGTATAAGTTTCATCAGGGGCAAGTCCATACTTCCTGAGAAAATAGCCTGAAAGTTGCAAAAAACCCCTATGACACCGTGTGAGGAGGTTGGAGGCAGAGAAGTGCGCAAGTAGCTGATTTTGACACTCATAAGCCACATGCTAAAAAACAAGCGTATGTGCGGCTTGCTACTCTAAAAAATAAATGCAAGTGTTGCTTGCCATTCTCAAAATATGTACGAGTGTGGCTAGCCACTCAAAAAATAAGTTATTTAAAAATGGATATTTTTTGACACTTGCGTATGCTTTGCCAAGTAGTTTTAAATACGCAATAACATGTTCTGTCTTACTTGTTTGCTCATTGCACATCAAGTATTGTTTTCAATCCTTGTAATTCAACCGATTGTCTCGTGTTCTCCGACAGAGTGAGAGCTAAGATCAGTTTCTAACACTGATTTTCAAACGTTAAAAAAACATGCAAAAACACACATAACACTCCAAGCAAATAAAGAAAATCATATACAAACGAAACAACAACAAATAAAATTACAATTGTTTATTTTTGTAGTGTTGTGTGTGTGCTTCTACTTGATAAGCCAATTGGCAAACTATCTACGATTGCGAGTTTTGTATACAGTGCAAAATACGATGGACACTTGTTTTACTTATTACGCACAAGCAACGGTCTTGATGTGTCGTAAGTATTTTTTGTGGTGGTGGAAAAAATACCGAGTGCGAGAAAACACATGCGTTAAAAAAGCAAAAGGCCCAAAAAACTTGTGCGTGCTCAATTGGCTTACGGGGGCAAGTAACTCATTGATGATCTCTGGTTGGAGGGCAACATAACTCTCGAACAGGTCTGCCGATTCGGTCCAAAGTTTGGTAATTTCAATACAAGTTGAATTGGCCAGTCATACCAATAAATTTAATCGTTTTCGGCGGTTTTATAAAAATGTACACACTGACAAAGACAGACACTTCTTCACTGAAGTATGAAGCTCCCCGGAATAATAAATTTAAAATAATTCTGTACTTAACTAAGAAGTTATGTTAGAAGCTTGGGGAGGTACGAGAAAGTGGTGGAAATATATACTTGAATATATTCGTACACAGGCTATGACGGACATGATTAGATCAAGCCCAAATTGCCTGGGTTCTACAAATGTTATTTTGAAGATAAATTTTTTAGACAGATAGCTAAAAAATTCAATTTTAGTGCTGACATATCCTTAATAATATACTTAAAACAAGTAAGAAAGGTGTTAAGTTCGTTATACCATTTTTATACCATCCACCATGAGTTATTTTGATATAAAATGGAGCAATAAGTTTCATTTCGTTTATGAAAGTACGAAACTCCTGCCACCACAATAACGAAATAATACAGTTTTCTTTTAAACAAAATTTAATACCAATTAGACATCGGTATTTTCTACCCATTCAGAATACAAAATATAACCTTAAAAATACCGAAAATCGGACCAATATGAAGCCGTGGACGTATACCGAAAACTTTCTGGTGGAATGTTTAATACCCACAGCGAAGACCAAATACACAATTTCAGACATTTGAGGCCAAAACTTGAAAATAATGAAAATCGGGAGGTACCGCTTGATGACGACAAATTTTAGGTGGAAAGTTTTATATCCCTAACGAAGACAAAGTAACAAAAGTCAACCATTTAGGTGGGATATTGAGCCAACAACCTTAAAAATAGTGAAAATCTGGAGGTACCTTTCTTTGAGGTGGATCAATACCGAAAAATTTCTGCTGAAAAGTTGTATACCCACAACGAAGAATAATTTAGCCATTTCAGTGGGATATTGAGGCAACAACCTTCAAAATATTGAAAATCTGGAGGTACTTTTCTATGGGGGCTATATCAAAACGTGAAACTTCTACACAAAATTACAAAGCTCTATCTTAAAAATTGGGAGCTGTATCTTGATTTTAACAGATGGACGGACGGACATACATATCTATTTCGATGTGGTGATCAAGAATATATATATATATATATATACACATTAAAAAATCCAAGTCCTTGAAAAATATTTAAAAAAACCATGTCTTAAAAAAATATTTTTAAAAAATTCACGCCTTCGGCAAAATATTTTTTAAAAATTGAAGTCCTTGAACAAATATTTTAAAAAATCCAAGTTCTTGAAAACATGTTTTTAAGTACTCCACAGCGTTGATCAAATATTTTTAAAAAGTTCAAAATTATTTTTTAAAACATCCACTCCATTGCAAAAATATTTTGAACAAATCCACGTCCTTGGAAAAATATTTTGAACAAATCCACGTCCTTGGAAAAATGTTTTTAAAAAATTTACGCCCTTGGAAAAATGTTTTTAAACAATCCACGTCCTTGAACAAAATATTTTTAAAAAATCCATGCCCTCGAAAAAATTATTTTAAAAAATTTAAGCCCTTGGACAAATATTTTTACAAAATCCACTCCCTTGCAAAAATATTTTCAAAAAATCCACACCCTTGATAAAATATTTTTAAAAAGTGCACGTACCTGAAAAACCATTTTTTAAAACATCCACTTCCTTGCAAAAATATTTTTAAAAAGTGCACGTACCTGAAAAACCATTTTTTAAAACATCCACTTCCTTGCAAAAATATTTTTAAAAAATCCACACACTTGGAAAAATATTTTTAAAAAATCCACGCCCTTGAAAAAATGTTTTTTTTTTTTAAATCCACACACTTGGAAAAATATTTTTAAAAAATCCACGCCCTTGAAAAAATGTTTTTTTTTTAAATCCACACCCTTGGAAAAATATTTTTAAAAAATCCACTCCCTTAAAAAATATTTTTTAAAAATATTATTTAAAAAATGTTTTTCTTTTAATCCACGACCTTGAAAAATATTTTTCTTTTAATCCACGACCTTGAAAAATATTTTTTAAAAAATTCACTTCTTTGAAAAAAAAAATATTTTTAAAAAATTCACGTCTATGGAAAAATAGTTTTAAAAAATCCACGTCCATGAACAAATATTTTTAAAAAATCCACGTTAATGAAAAAATATTTTTAAAAAATCCACGTTAATGAAAAAATATTTTTAAAAAATCTACGTCTTTGGAAAAATATTTTTAAAAAAATCACGTCCTTGATAAAATATTTTTACAAAACCAATGATCTCGAAAAAATAATTTTAAAAAAATTTAAGTCCTTGAACAAATATTTTTAAAAAAATTTAAGTGCTTGAACAAATATTTTTAAAAAATAAACGTTCTTGAAAGTTTTTTTTTAAAAATCCACGCACTTCAAAAATATTTTTTAAAAAAATCCACGCACTTCAAAAATATTTTTTAAAAAATCCACGCCCTTGCAATAATATTTTTAAAAATTCGACGCCATTGATAAAATCCACTACCTTGCAAAAATATTTTTTAAAAAATCCACGCCCTTGCAATAATATTTTTAAAAAATCGACGCCATTGATAAAATACACGACCTTACAAAAATATTTTTAAAAAATCAACGCCCTTGGATTTTTTTTTTTTTTTAATAGAAATAGAAATTTTTTTGTTTTAAAATAAAGACCCTTGCAAAACTATTTTTAAAAAATGCACGCCCTTAAAAAATATTTTTAAAAAATCTACGCCCTTGAAAAACCTTTTTTTTTAATCCGCGCCCTTGGAAAAATGTTTTTAAAAAATCTACATTCTTAAAAATATTTTTTTAAATCCACGCCCTTGAAAAATAATTTTTTAAAAATATTTTAAAAAAATCCGCACCCTTAAAAATATTTTTTAAAACCCTCGCCTTGGAAAAGTATTAAAATTGGAGATTGGTACCCAATAAACTATTGCAGTTATAATTCAATTGTATTGCACAGCAACATGTATGTTTCACACACATTGTTTTTTGGCCTTAGAAAGCATTAGTATCTAGCAGGCATTGAAATATGAATTTGTCAATTTTCCTAACTTTTATGTATGCATTGAAAATATTTATTCAGTCAATAAAAACGATTCAAACTAACAGGTATGTGCACCAGCCTTTGAATTTTTTGTGAATATATTGAAATTGTGAAAAAATAATTTCGTTGAAAATGAATTCCATGTGCCAAATTGAAAAGCTTGATGAAGGCAGTTATGAAAGCTGGCGTATCCAAATGAAACGTGTGCTTATTCATTGCGGACAATGGGGAATTGTCAGCGGGAATACGAAAATTGATCCATCGAAGAATGATGCGGTGACAGCAAAATTGATGGAAGAAGCAGGCGCTTGCAACAATTTTTCTCAGTGTGAAACCATCTCAACTGAATGTTATCAAGAATTGCAAAACATCGTTGGAGGCGTGGGCAAATCTGGAAGAAGTCCACAAACCTCAAGGGCCAATGCAGAAAGTGGCATTATACAAAAAGATGTTGGGCTTGAAAATGAACGATAATGGTAAGATGTCGGAACACGTGAATGAATTTGTGGAAATATCGGAGAAGCTAGCCGAAATTGGGAGCCTTCCCAGACAATATGAAAATTTCGTGGTGGCTATAGAAACACGAGACAAGTTCCCGAGTTTTTCAACGCTAAAACAGAAACTGCCAGAAGAAGCCGTGAGGAAAAGCCAATTGGAAAGGGATGAATTGCCAGAGCAACAAGTTTTTGACGCAAAATCGTATAGGCATCGCGAAAAGGGTGATGAAGCTTCCGGATATACACCAAAGAACAAGTTCAAGGTAAGGGTGAGAAGAAGAAGCAGTTCAAAGGAAAATGTTTTTTATGTGTCCAAATTGGGCATTATGCAAATAAGTGCGAAGCAAATCAGAACAAGAATAAACATCAGTCATTCACGATGATAGCTGTTGCAGAAGCAGGAAAGCTGAATAAATCGCTGTGGTATTTAGACAGTGGGGCAACTGCACACATGTGCAATGACCGAAGATTATTCACCAAGTTCGAGGAGCACGAAGAGCGAATTGTATTAGCTGGAAATAATTTTTTGAGAGATGTTGGAAGAGGAGAAGTTTTGATAAAAACTGAAGATTGTGAAATCAAATTGCAAAATGTGCTGTATTCTCCAGAGCTCCAAGCAAATTTTATTTCCATTAGTAAGGCAGTGAATCAGGAATTGAATGCCACGTTTACCAAGTCGAGTGCTGTCATAACAACGACGTCTAATGAAATTATATTGAAAGCGTTAAAAATTGATGACATGCTTGTGCTAGAAAATCGTCAAGAAAAGGTATTTATGATGACAGAAAATCTATGGCATAATCGGTACGGTCATTTAAACCACAGACGTTTGGATGAACTTAATTCCAATGAAATGGTAAGAGGAATGAAAATGACCAGAAATCAAATGATACTAAGTGTAAAATTTGTATGCTTGAAAAAGTCCATACACTACCGTTCCCGAAACAGTCTGAAACTTCAGCAAATGAAATATTGGAAGTAATACATAGCGATGTTTGCGGGCCGATCCAAGTTCCATCCCTTGGTGGTTCAAAATATTTTTTAACCTTCATAGATGATAAATCACGCAGAATTTTTATATATTTTTTGAAGTCGAAAGATGACATTATGGAAGGCTATTCCTTAGTCTCAACAGCATATCGTCTATACAATAAAGAGCAAAGAAAGGTAATTGAAAGAAGAGATGTTATTTTCGACGAAAATAAGTTCGAGATAGATGAAAAAGAAATAGCCAAAGAAGATTGTCTTACAATATATTTGCAACAAAATGAACAGTCACCAAATCAGCTTCAACCGAATGAAAATGATGATAGTCAAATTGAAAGTATCGATGAAACGTTGACAGAAAACATGGAGTACGAAAGCAACGACGAACATTTTGGTACAGCAAATGAAGATTCAAGTTCCGACAGTCAGGAAGATGTGTCAAGAATTGGGCCAGGAAGACCAAGAATAATACGAACAAGGCAGCCTGGAAGACCCAAAAAGGTATATAATGTATTGAATCGCATGACAACGGAAAATATATCTCAAACAGTTGAAGAAGCTATGAAAAGTGAAGATTCCGATCGATGGCTGAATGCTATGAAAACGGAATTTACATCTTTGGAAAAGAACAAGACCTGGGAAAAAGTTGTATTACCGCCGAAATGTAAAACCATTGCTTGTAAATGGGTGTTCGCGTTAAAACGAAACAAGCACGGTGAAATAGAAAGATATAAAGCACGTTTGGTAGCAAAGGGATGTAGCCAGAGATATGGGGTTGACTACAAAGAGACTTTTTCTCCAGTGGTAAGATATGCTACTATAAGCATGTTATTGGCTATTGCAGCTCAGGAGAAAATGCACTTGCACCACATCTATGTTAGTACGGCTTATCTAAATAGCGAATTGCAAGACGATGCATACATGGTACCGCCAGAAGGTTTTAAAATTGGAAACGGCAAAGTTCTGAAATTCAGAAAAGCAATTTATGGTTTAAAACAGTCAGGACGAGCATGGAATGAGAAATTAGACACCGTTTTGAAGAATTTTGGATTTAAATCATTTGAAAACGAACCATGCTTATACAAAAAGAATAAAGATAATTAAATTATCTTAGCGGCAGTTTACGCTGATGACATTATCATAGCAAGCAAAGTCTAACAACAAATTACACAAATGAAGGCAATGATTGCAGAAGAATTCGATATCAGCGACAAGGGACGATTGCAACATTTTCTGGGTATGGAGATTGAACGGTAGAATAACACGGGTTCAATACAGATTGCCAAACGTCGTCAGTACCCTTAACACCAGGATATCAAACTCAATGTAATGGTAACTGAAGAAAGCTAATCAACATGAGTATCAATCATTAATTGGAGCATTGACTTATCTCGCAATTAATACTCGACCAGACATTCTACATTCAGTAAACAAGGTTGCTCAAAGAAATGCTGATCCTCATATTGAACACTTAGTGGCAGCGAAAAATATTCTACGATATCTGGCGGGAACAATGAATTATAAGTTGGAATACAAAGCTGGTGAAAAATGTGTATACGGATATGCAGATTGGGGAAGCAGTACAAGGGATGGCAAATCTTATACTGGTTACATATTTTTCCTCAATGGTTGTGCTGTATCCTGGGAGAGCAAGAAGCAAAACATTGTGGCCCTCAGCAGCACAGAAGCCGAGTATATGGCGATGTTGAACGCAGCAAAGGAGGCAATATATGTACCTGAAACGTTTGTTTGAAGAAATGGGCTACATAAGAGGTGATCCTATATTACTATATGTCGACAATCAAGGAGCTTACAAGTTAGCACAGAACCCGTTTTCCACAATAGAACGAAGCATATTGACATAAAGTTTCATCACGTTCGTGAAGTTGTTCGAAATAAAGAAGTGGAGTTAATGTATTATCCAACTAACTATATGGCTGCAGATATTTTAACAAAGAATTTAAGTAAAATTAGAAATGTTAACTTTGTAAAACTGATTGGAATGTCTTAGTATTTCATATTGTTTTATGTAATGGAACATCAATGTTGAGGAGGAGTATTGGAGTAATAATTCAATTGTATTGCACAGCAACATGTATGTTTCACACACTTTGTATTTTGGCCTTAGAAGGCATTAATGTATCTAGTAGGTATTGAAATATTAATTTGACAATTTTCCAAACTTTTATGTATGCATTGAAAATATTTATTCAGTCAATAAAAACGATTCAAACTAACAGTGTTTTTTTTAACGAAAATATTTTGTAAGACATATTCAAACGTGGATTTTTAAAGAAAATATTTTTCAACACTTCTTTAAACGTGGATTTTTTAAAGGAAATATTTTTCAAGACTTCATCTTTCAAACGTGGGTTTTTAACGAAAATATTTTTCAAAACTTCTTCAAATATTTTTCAAGACTACTTCAACCGTGGATTTTTTAAGAAAATATTTTTCAATACTTCTTCAAACGTGGATTTTTAAAGAAAATATTTTGCAAGACATCTTCAAACGTGGATTTTTAAAGAAGATATGATTTAAGACTTCTCCAAACGCGTTTTTTTAAAGAAAATATTTTTCAAGACTTCTTCCTTCAAACGTGGTTTTTAACGAAAATATTTTTCAAGACTTCGTCAACGTGGATTTTTAAAGAAAATATTTTTCCACACTTCTTCAAACGTGGATTTTTAAAGAAAATATTTTTCCACACTTCTTCAAACGTGAATTTTTAAAGAAAATATTTTTCAAGACTTCTTCAAACGTCGATTTTTAAAGAAAACATTTTTCTTTCAAGACTTCTTTAAACGTGGATTTTTAAAGAAATTATTTTTCAAGACTTCTTCAAACGTGGATTTTTAAGGAAAATATTTTTCAAGACTTCTTCAAACGTGGATTTTTAAAGAAATTATTTTTCAAGACTACTTTAAACGTGGATTTTTAAAGAAAATATTTTTCAAGACTTCTTCAAACGTGGATTTTTAAAGAAAATATTTTTCAAGACTTCTCTAAACTTGGATTTTTAAAGAAAATATTTTTCAAGACTTCTCTAAACTTGGATTTTTAAAGAAAATATTTTTCAAGACTTCTTCAAACGTGGATTTTTAAAGAAAATATTTTTCAAGACTTCTTCAAACGTGGATTTTTAAAGAAAATATTTTTCAAGACTTCTTCAAACGTGGATTTTTTAAGAAAATATTTTTCAAGACTTCTCTAAACTTGGATTTTTAAAGAAAATATTTTTCAAGACTTCTTAAAACGCTGATTTTTAAAGAAAATATTTTTCAAGACTTCTTCAAACGTGGATTTTTAAAGAAAATATTTTTCAAGACTTCTTCAAACGTGGATTTTTTAAGAAAATATTTTTCAAGAC
The DNA here is from genome assembly GCF_047663935.1 of Musca autumnalis. NCBI lineage: Eukaryota > Metazoa > Arthropoda > Insecta > Diptera > Muscidae > Musca > Musca autumnalis. The sequence continues at coordinate 21,960,832 of NW_027411755.1, read as the reverse complement.
TTCTCTAAACTTGGATTTTTAAAGAAAATATTTTTCAAGACTTCTTAAAACGCTGATTTTTAAAGAAAATATTTTTCAAGACTTCTTCAAACGCTGATTTTTAAAGAAAATATTTTTCAAAACATCTTTAAACTTGGATTTTAAAAAAAAATATCTTTCAAAACTTCTTCAAACGTGGATTTTTAAAGAAAATATTTTTCAAGACTTCTTCAAACGTGGATTTTTAAAGAAAATATTTTTCAAGACTTCTTCAAACGTGGATTTTTAAAGAAAATATTTTTCAAGACTTCTTCAAACGTGGATTTTTAAAGAAAATATTTTTCAAGACTTCTTCAAACGTGGATTTTTAAAGAAAATATTTTTCAAGACTTCTTCAAACGTGGATTTTTAAAGAAAATATTTTTCAAGACTTCTTCGAACGTGGATTTTTAAAGAAAATATTTTGTAAGACTTTCAAAACTGATTCTGTTAATCTCTGTTTCTCCGCTTAATTAAAATCGAAGAGCAAATTTGTTGACATAATTAAATTGAAATCATTTCCACGAATTCCCTAATTCGCCCAAGCGATAGGCAATGCTTCATTTAATTTTTCTTGCATTTATCTCATCCTTCCAGCTCACTTCATATTCAAACTATCTATCTGCTGCTCATTAATAATGCATACAGTTACTACGAACACAAAAACAAAGCAAACAACTAAACTAGATAAAAAATGCGAACAAAAAACCCAAATGCTGAATATCGTCACTACTTTGTAAATCTTGAAAATTCAATTAGTAAAGATTATGCATGGAAAAATGCCAGCAAAGATACCAGAAGTAAAGTAACTAAAAGGTAGAGGGGGGAGAGAAAGATGCAAATTGCCATAAAGTAAATGGAAATTAATATTGATTTGCAATTTCTAATGGAATGAAATGGAAATCATTGATGAAATGATAGAAGAAAAAACAGAATGCATCAACGCACTACTATTAGATTTACGATAAAATGGATCGATGGATGGATGAATACTCAATCGAAAACGTTTCAAAAAATCAAGAAAAAAATTAGGACGATGGATAAGCGATAGACATTTCAAGGTAGTACGTATGTGAAGCAAAAACACAATCACTGACTTAAGCAGTTATTGCCATTAACAATATTAACTTTTTTTCTCTTCAATAAATTCTATTCTTTGTTGGCTTAAATGATGCACAAAGATAACGCCTTCCACTCACTTTAATCTGCACTGATTTTACTTTTCAAATACTCATATTGCAAATTCTAAACTCATTTTCTGTTTCCACGTTATAAACTAACTTTTGTATGAGTGTGTGTGTGTGTGGAAATGTGAGGATGTGTGCAACTATATTTGTTCATATCTCAGCATACATTCACATTCCCCATTATCCTAATACGACTGCATATATCAATCGCTATATCCTTCCATTCTATTGTTATTAGTTTTTCCGAATGAAATGTTAACTTATTTTGCAATATTCTCGCACTCACACACACACAGCAATATGAAATGGGATATCCCTTTGTATTTTTAAGTATTTTGGAATAATTTCGTTTCTCGGTGTGTCATTTTGTTGCGCTTTTTCTACTAGTCAGTAAAACCTCTTTGCTAACAATATTTGCAACATGGGATTACAGGTAAATCTTGGTGAACATGAGGTCTGATGTTCGTAGAAAAATATTTTTTAAAAAAGTCCATGAAAAAATATTCTTTAAAAAATCCACGTTTATTGCTGTGATGAGCCATGAAAAAATATTCTTTAAAAAATCCACGTTTATTGCTGTGATGAGCCATGAAAAAATATTCTTTAAAAAATCCACGTTTATTGCTGTGATGAGCCATGAAAAAATATTCTTTAAAAAATCCACGTTTATTGCTGTGATGAGCCATGAAAAAATATTCTTTAAAAAATCCACGTTTATTGCTGTGATGAGCCATGAAAAAATATTCTTTAAAAAATCCACGTTTATTGCTGTGATGAGCCATGAAAAAATATTCTTTAAAAAATCCACGTTTATTGCTGTGATGAGCCATGAAAAAATATTCTTTAAAAAATCCACGTTTATTGCTGTGATGATGGATGAAAAAATATTCTTTAAAAAATCCACGTTTATTGCTGTGATGATGGATGAAAAAATATTCTTTAAAAAATCCACGTTTATTGCTGTGATGATGGATGAAAAAATATTCTTTAAAAAATCCACGTTTATTGCTGTGATGAGCCATGAAAAAATATTCTTTAAAAAATCCACGTTTATTGCTGTGATGAGCCATGAAAAAATATTCTTTAAAAAATCCACGTTTATTGCTGTGATGAGCCATGAAAAAATATTCTTTAAAAAATCCACGTTTATTGCTGTGATGAGCCATGAAAAAATATTCTTTAAAAAATCCACGTTTATTGCTGTGATGAGCCATGAAAAAATATTCTTTAAAAAATCCACGTTTATTGCTGTGATGATGGATGAAAAAATATTCTTTAAAAAATCCACGTTTATTGCTGTGATGACCAATGAAAAAATATTCTTTAAAAAATCCACGTTTATTGCTGTGATGACCAATGAAAAAATATTCTTTAAAAAATCCACGTTTATTGCTGCGATGTCCAATGAAAAAATATTCTTTAAAAAATCCACGTTTATTGCTGTGATGATGGATGAAAAAATATTCTTTAAAAAATCCACGTTTATTGCTGTGATGACCCATGAAAAAATATTCTTTAAAAAATCCACGTTTATTGCTGTGATGAGCCATGAAAAAATATTATTTAAAAAATCCACGTTTATTGCTGTGATGAGCCATGAAAAAATATTCTTTAAAAAATCCACGTTTATTGCTGTGATGAGCCATGAAAAAATATTCTTTAAAAAATCCACGTTTATTGCTGTGATGAGCCATGAAAAAATATTCTTTAAAAAATCCACGTTTATTGCTGTGATGAGCCATGAAAAAATATTCTTTAAAAAATCCACGTTTATTGCTGTGATGAGCCATGAAAAAATATTCTTTAAAAAATCCACGTTTATTGCTGTGATGAGCCATGAAAAAATATTCTTTAAAAAATCCACGTTTATTGCTGTGATGAGCCATGAAAAAATATTCTTTAAAAAATCCACGTTTATTGCTGTGATGAGCCATGAAAAAATATTCTTTAAAAAATCCACGTTTATTGCTGTGATGAGCCATGAAAAAATATTCTTTAAAAAATCCACGTTTATTGCTGTGATGACCAATGAAAAAATATTCTTTAAAAAATCCACGTTTATTGCTGTGATGAGCCATGAAAAAATATTCTTTAAAAAATCCACGTTTATTGCTGTGATGAGCCATGAAAAAATATTCTTTAAAAAATCCACGTTTATTGCTGTGATGAGCCATGAAAAAATATTCTTTAAAAAATCCACGTTTATTGCTGTGATGACCAATGAAAAAATATTCTTTAAAAAATCCACGTTTATTGCTGTGCTGACCAATGAAAAAATATTCTTTAAAAAATCCACGTTTATTTCTGTGATGACTAATGAAAAAATATTCTTTAAAAATCCACGTTTATTGCTGTGATGACCAATGAAAAAATATTCTTTAAAAATCCACGTTTATTGCTGTGATGAGCCATGAAAAAATATTCTTTAAAAAATCCACGTTTATTGCTGTGATGAGCCATGAAAAATATTCTTTAAAAAATCCACGTTTATTGCTGTGATGACCAATGAAAAAATATTCTTTAAAAAATCCACGTTTATTGCTGTGATAACCAATGAAAAAATATTATTTAAAAAATCCACGTTTATTGCTGTGATGAGCCACAAAAAAATATTCTTTAAAAAATCCACGTTTATTGCTGTGATGAGCCACAAAAAAATATTCTTTAAAAAATCCACGTTTATTGCTGCGATGACCAATGAAAAAATATTCTTTAAAAAATCCACGTTTATTGCTGTGATGACCAATGAAAAAATATTCTTTAAAAAATCCACGTTTATTGCTGTGATGACCAATGAAAAAATATTCTTTAAAAAATCCACGTTTATTGCTGTGATGACCAATGAAAAAATATTCTTTAAAAAATCCACGTTTATTGCTGTGATGACCAATGAAAAAATATTCTTTAAAAAATCCACGTTTATTGCTGTGATGACCAATGAAAAAATATTCTTTAAAAAATCCACGTTTATTGCTGTGATGACCAATGAAAAAATATTCTTTAAAAAATCCACGTTTATTGCTGTGATGACCAATGAAAAAATATTCTTTAAAAAATCCACGTTTATTGCTGTGATGACCAATGAAAAAATATTCTTTAAAAAATCCACGTTTATTGCTGTGATGACCAATGAAAAAATATTCTTTAAAAAATCCACGTTTATTGCTGTGATGACCAATGAAAAAATATTCTTTAAAAAATCCACGTTTATTGCTGTGATGACCAATGAAAAAATATTCTTTAAAAAATCCACGTTTATTGCTGTGATGACCAATGAAAAAATATTCTTTAAAAAATCCACGTTTATTGCTGTGATGACCAATGAAAAAATATTCTTTAAAAAATCCACGTTTATTGCTGTGATGACCAATGAAAAAATATTCTTTAAAAAATCCACGTTTATTGCTGTGATGACCAATGAAAAAATATTCTTTAAAAAATCCACGTTTATTGCTGTGATGACCAATGAAAAAATATTCTTTAAAAAATCCACGTTTATTGCTGTGATGACCAATGAAAAAATATTCTTTAAAAAATCCACGTTTATTGCTGTGATGACCAATGAAAAAATATTCTTTAAAAATCGACGTTTATTGCTGTGATGAGCCATGAAAAAATATTCTTTAAAAAATCCACGTTTATTGCTGTGATGAGCCATGAAAAAATATTCTTTAAAAAATCCACGTTTATTGCTGTGATGAGCCATGAAAAAATATTCTTTAAAAAATCCACGTTTATTGCTGTGATGAGCCATGAAAAAATATTCTTTAAAAAATCCACGTTTATTGCTGTGATGAGCCATTAAAAAATATTCTTTAAAAAATCCACGTTTATTGCTGTGATGATGGATGAAAAAATATTCTTTAAAAAATCCACGTTTATTGCTGTGATGATGGATGAAAAAATATTCTTTAAAAAATCCACGTTTATTGCTGTGATGATGGATGAAAAAATATTCTTTAAAAAATCCACGTTTATTGCTGTGATGATGGATGAAAAAATATTCTTTAAAAAATCCACGTTTATTGCTGTGATGATGGATGAAAAAATATTCTTTAAAAAATCCACGTTTATTGCTGTGATGATGGATGAAAAAATATTCTTTAAAAAATCCACGTTTATTGCTGTGATGATGGATGAAAAAATATTCTTTAAAAAATCCACGTTTATTGCTGTGATGATGGATGAAAAAATATTCTTTAAAAAATCCACGTTTATTGCTGTGATGATGGATGAAAAAATATTCTTTAAAAAATCCACGTTTATTGCTGTGATGATGGATGAAAAAATATCCTTAAAAAATCCACGTTTATTGCTGTGATGATGGATGAAAAAATATTCTTTAAAAAATCCACGTTTATTGCTGTGATGATGGATGAAAAAATATTCTTTAAAAAATCCACGTTTATTGCTGTGATGATGGATGAAAAAATATTCTTTAAAAAATCCACGTTTATTGCTGTGATGATGGATGAAAAAATATTCTTTAAAAAATCCACGTTTATTGCTGTGATGATGGATGAAAAAATATTCTTTAAAAAATCCACGTTTATTGCTGTGATGATGGATGAAAAAATATTCTTTAAAAAATCCACGTTTATTGCTGTGATGATGGATGAAAAAATATTCTTTAAAAAATCCACGTTTATTGCTGTGATGATGTATGAACAAATATTCTTTAAAAAATCCACGTTTATTGCTGTGATGATGGATGAAAAAATATTCTTTAAAAAATCCACGTTTATTGCTGTGATGATGGATGAAAAAATATTCTTTAAAAAATCCACGTTTATTGCTGTGATGATGGATGAAAAAAATATTCTTTAAAAAATCCACGTTTATTGCTGTGATGATATGAAAAAATATTCTTTAAAAAATCCACGTTTATTGCTGTGATGATGGATGAAAAAATATTCTTTTAAAAATCCACGTTTATTGCTGTGATGATGGATGAAAAAATATTCTTTAAAAAATCCACGTTTATTGGTGTTGTGACCCATGAAAAAATATTCTTTAAAAAATCCACGTTTATTGGTGTTGTGACCCATGAAAAATATTCTTTAAAAAATCCACGTTTATTGGTGTGATGACCCATGAAAAAATATTCTTTAAAAAATCCACGTTTATTGTTGTGATGACGGAAGAAAAAATATTCTTTAAAAAAAAATCCAGCTTTATTATTGTGATGTTGGTTGAAAAAATATTCTTTAAAAAATATACGTTTATTGTTGTGATATTGGTTGAAAAAAATATTCCTTAAAAAAATCCACGTTCATTGTTGTGATGTTGGTTGAAAAACTATTCCTTAAAAATCCACATTTATTAAAGTGATGTTAGTTGAAAAAATATTCTTTAAAAAAATCCACGTTTTTTGTTGTGATGATGGATGAAAAAATATTCTTAAAAAAATCCACGTGTAATGCTGTAATGGCCCATGAAAAAATATTCTTCAAAGAATCCACATTTATCAATGTAATGTTTGTTAAAAAAAATATTCTTTAAAAAATCCACCTTTATCGATATAATGTTTGTTGAAAAAATATTCTTTAGAAAATCCACGTTTATCAAGGTGATGTTAGTTAAAAAATATTCTTTAAAAATCAGCGTTTATAAATGTAAAGTTAGTTGGAAAAATATTCTTAAAAAATCCACGTTTATCGATGTAATGTTGGTTGAAAAATGTTGTTAAAAAATCCACGTTTATTGTTGTGATGTTGGTTGAAAAAATATTCTTTAAAAAAATCCACGTTTATTGCTGTGATGTTGGGTGAAAAAATATTTTTTTTAAATCCACATTTATTGGCCTAATGTGATTTACACATCCATCAAGAGTCACCTGTTTTTTCATTGCGCCTGAAAATATGCTATTCATAGCATGCACAATTGCATAAAACAGCAATAATCTTCGTGTCGAGTAGCAGCAGCCATAGCGGCACACACATTGAACAATGCAAACGCCACTACGTTACTCACACCAATAACAACTGAAAGAGTGCAGCAGCAGCAGCAGCAACAGCAACAACAACAAAAGTAATTTAGTAACTATCATCATTGAACGAATATTAAAACAGTTAAGTTCTTTTGTAGCCATGACAGAAATGCAACAGCATAGCGTTGCTTCCCTCAGCGAACGAAAACAAATTGCAGCTGTAGTGCAATCACTTCCTACTTCTTCCAACCCTCCTCCTCCACCCATGGAAAGAATGATAGTAGAAATTGATTTTTAGGTATTGTTCAGTTATTGAAAAGAAAACTAAAGAGGGAAGGAGTGAATGAGAAACAATATTAAAACAAAAAATGAGCAACAAAAAGAGGAAAATAAGTAAAAATTAAAATGAAAACTGTTAAAAAGAAAATGAAAAAAAAAAAAAAAACAAAAGCTACAACAACTGAAGTATACATTAATACCCCTTACATAGCTTGTGATTGTTCAAAGTGCTGCTGGGTATTAAAGATTTAATAGAGCAGAATAAATTAAAAGTAAAATTTTATGAAGGATTTCGTTTTTCATGTTTTCCATTTTTCTGCACATTTTCCTTTAATTCGATATTTGTTTCGAGGATGGGCGTTAAATTAAATGTGCACTAAACGAAAGATAGCTACTACTAGAGAGAAATGTACTACTTAATTTCTAGGTAGCTGGAGTTTGAAGTGGAAATTAAGAGGATATCTATTGGAATGTTGGAAATACTTTGAAGGTTATACTCAAGTGGCGGATGATGAAAAATATATTTTCTTAGGGGAAATAAAATTAAGTACTAGTTATGAAATCATTTTAGAGAGGGTTGAATAATGTGGATTTTTTAAAGAATATTTGTTCATCCATCATCACAGCAATAAACGTGGATTTTTTAAAGAATATTTTTTCATCCATCATCACCGCAATAAACGTGGATTTTTTAAAGAATATTTTTTCATCCATCATCACAGCAATAAACGTGGATTTTTTAAAGAATATTTTTTCATCCATCATCACAGCAATAAACGTGGATTTTTTGAAGAATATTTTTTCATCCATCATCACAGCAATAAACGTGGATTTTTTAAAGAATATTTTTTCATCCATCATCACAGCAATAAACGTGGATTTTTTAAAGAATATTTTTTCATCCATCATCACAGCAATAAACGTGGATTTTTTAAAGAATATTTTTTCATGGGTCATCACACCAATAAATGTGGATTTTTTAAAGAATATTTTTTCATGGGTCATCACACAAATAAACGTGGATTTTTTAGAATATTTTTTCATGGGTCATCACACCAATAAACGTGGATTTTTTAAAGAATATTTTTTCATCCATCATCACAGCAATAAACGTGGATTTTTTAAAGAATATTTTTTCATCCATCATCACTGCAATAAACGTGGTTTTTTTAAAAAATATTTTTTTCGTCCATCATCACAGCAATAAACGTGGATTTTTTAAAGAATATTTTTTCATCCATCATCACAGCAATAAACGTGGATTTTTTAAAGAATATTTTTTCATCCATCATCACAGCAATAAACGTGGATTTTTTAAAGAATATTTTTTCATGGGTCATCACACCAATAAATGTGGATTTTTTAAAGAATATTTTTTCATGTGTCATCACACCAATAAACGTGGATTTTTTAAAGAATATTTTTTCATAAGTCATCACACCAATAAACGTGGATTTTTTAAAGAATATTTTTTCATGGGTCATCACACCAATAAACGTGGATTTTTTAAAGAATATTTTTTCATGGGTCATCACACCAATAAACGTGGATTTTTTAAAGAATATTTTGTCATGGGTCATCACACCAATAAACGTGGATTTTTTAGAATATTTTTTCATGGGTCATCACACCAATAAACGTGGTTTTTTTAAAAAATATTTTTTTCGTCCATCATCACAGCAATAAACGTGGATTTTTTAAAGAATATTTTTTCATCCATCATCACAGCAATAAACGTGGATTTTTTAAAGAATATTTTTTCATCCATCATCACAGCAATAAACGTGGATTTTTTAAAGAATATTTTTTCATGGGTCATCACACCAATAAATGTGGATTTTTTAAAGAATATTTTTTCATGTGTCATCACACCAATAAACGTGGATTTTTTAAAGAATATTTTTTCATGGGTCATCACACCAATAAACGTGGATTTTTTAAAGAATATTTTTTCATGGGTCATCACACCAATAAACGTGGATTTTTTAAAGAATATTTTTTCATGGGTCATCACAGCAATAAACGTGGATTTTTTAAAAAATATTTTTTTCATCCATCATCACAGCAATAAACGTGGATTTTTTAAAAAATATTTTTTTCGTCCATCATCACAGCAATAAACGTGGATTTTTTAAAGAATATTTTTTCATCCATCATCACAGCAATAAACGTGGATTTTTTAAAGAATATTTTTTCATCCATCATCACAGCAATAAACGTGGATTTTTTAAAGAATATTTTTTCATCCATCATCACAGCAATAAACGTGGATTTTTTAAAGAATATTTTTTCATCCATCATCACAGCAATAAACGTGGATTTTTTAAAGAATATTTTTTCATCCATCATCACAGCAATAAACGTGGATTTTTTAAAGAATATTTTTTCATCCATCATCACAGCAATAAACGAGGATTTTTTAAAAAATATTTTTTTCATCCATCATCACAGCAATAAACGTGGATTTTTTAAAGAATATTTTTTCATCCATCATCACAGCAATAAACGTGGATTTTTTAAAGAATATTTTTTCATCCATCATCACAGCAATAAACGTGGATTTTTTAAAGAATATTTTTTCATCCATCATCACAGCAATAAACGTGGATTTTTTAAAGAATATTTTTTCATCCATCATCACAGCAATAAACGTGGATTTTTTAAAGAATATTTTTTCATCCATCATCACAGCAATAAACGTGGATTTTTTAAAGAATATTTTTTCATCCATCATCACAGCAATAAACGTGGATTTTTTAAAGAATATTTTTTCATCCATCATCACAGCAATAAACGTGGATTTTTTAAAGAATATTTTTTCATCCATCATCACAGCAATAAACGTGGATTTTTTAAAGAATATTTTTTCATCCATCATCACAGCAATAAACGTGGATTTTTTAAAGAATATTTTTTCATCCATCATCACAGCAATAAACGTGGATTTTTTAAAGAATATTTTTTCATCCATCATCACAGCAATAAACGTGGATTTTTTAAAGAATATTTTTTCATCCATCATCACAGCAATAAACGTGGATTTTTTAAAGAATATTTTTTCATCCATCATCACAGCAATAAACGTGGATTTTTTAAAGAATATTTTTTCATCCATCATCACAGCAATAAACGTGGATTTTTAAAGAATATTTTTTCATCCATCATCACAGCAATAAACGTGGATTTTTTAAAGAATATTTTTTCATCCATCATCACAGCAATAAACGTGGATTTTTTAAAGAATATTTTTTCATCCATCATCACAGCAATAAACGTGGATTTTTTAAAGAATATTTTTTCATGGGTCATCACACCAATAAATGTGGATTTTTTAAAGAATATTTTTTCATGTGTCATCACACCAATAAACGTGGATTTTTTAAAGAATATTTTTTCATGGGTCATCACACCAATAAACGTGGATTTTTTAAAGAATATTTTTTCATGGGTCATCACACCAATAAACGTGGATTTTTTAAAGAATATTTTTTCATGGGTCATCACACCAATATACGTGGATTTTTTAAAGAATATTTTGTCATGGGTCATCACACCAATAAACGTGGATTTTTTAGAATATTTTTTCATGGGTCATCACACCAATAAACGTGGATTTTTTAAAGAATATTTTTTCATCCATCATCACAGCAATAAACGAGGATTTTTTAAAAAATATTTTTTTCATCCATCATCACAGCAATAAACGTGGATTTTTTAAAGAATATTTTTTCATCCATCATCACAGCAATAAACGTGGATTTTTTAAAGAATATTTTTTCATCCATCATCACAGCAATAAAAGTGGATTTTTTAAAGAATATTTTTTCATCCATCATCACAGCAATAAACGTGGATTTTTTAAAGAATATTTTTTCATCCATCATCACAGCAATAAACGTGGATTTTTTAAAGAATATTTTTTCATCCATCATCACAGCAATAAACGTGGATTTTTTAAAGAATATTTTTTCATCCATCATCACAGCAATAAACGTGGATTTTTTAAAGAATATTTTTTCATCCATCATCACAGCAATAAACGTGGATTTTTTAAAGAATATTTTTTCATCCATCATCACAGCAATAAACGTGGATTTTTTAAAGAATATTTTTTCATCCATCATCACAGCAATAAACGTGGATTTTTTAAAGAATATTTTTTCATCCATCATCACAGCAATAAACGTGGATTTTTTAAAGAATATTTTTTCATCCATCATCACAGCAATAAACGTGGATTTTTTAAAGAATATTTTTTCATGGGTCATCACACCAATAAATGTGGATTTTTTAAAGAATATTTTTTCATGTGTCATCACACCAATAAACGTGGATTTTTTAAAGAATATTTTTTCATGGGTCATCACACCAATAAACGTGGATTTTTTAAAGAATATTTTTTCATGGGTCATCACACCAATAAACGTGGATTTTTTAAAGAATATTTTTTCATGGGTCATCACACCAATAAACGTGGATTTTTTAAAGAATATTTTGTCATGGGTCATCACACCAATAAACGTGGATTTTTTAGAATATTTTTTCATGGGTCATCACACCAATAAACGTGGATTTTTTAAAGAATATTTTTTCATCCATCATCACAGCAATAAACGAGGATTTTTTAAAAAATATTTTTTTCATCCATCATCACAGCAATAAACGTGGATTTTTTAAAGAATATTTTTTCATCCATCATCACAGCAATAAAAGTGGATTTTTTAAAGAATATTTTTTCATCCATCATCACAGCAATAAACGTGGATTTTTTAAAGAATATTTTTTCATCCATCATCACAGCAATAAACGTGGATTTTTTAAAGAATATTTTTTCATCCATCATCACAGCAATAAACGTGGATTTTTTAAAGAATATTTTTTCATCCATCATCACAGCAATAAACGTGGATTTTTTAAAGAATATTTTTTCATCCATCATCACAGCAATAAACGTGGATTTTTTAAAGAATATTTTTTCATCCATCATCACAGCAATAAACGTGGATTTTTTAAAGAATATTTTTTCATCCATCATCACAGCAATAAACGTGGATTTTTTAAAGAATATTTTTTCATCCATCATCACAGCAATAAACGTGGATTTTTTAAAGAATATTTTTTCATCCATCATCACAGCAATAAACGTGGATTTTTTAAAGAATATTTTTTCATCCATCATCACAGCAATAAACGTGGATTTTTTAAAGAATATTTTTTCATCCATCATCACAGCAATAAACGTGGATTTTTTAAAGAATATTTTTTCATCCATCATCACAGCAATAAACGTGGATTTTTTAAAGAATATTTTTTCATCCATCATCACAGCAATAAACGTGGATTTTTTAAAGAATATTTTTTCATCCATCATCACAGCAATAAACGTGGATTTTTTAAAGAATATTTTTTCATCCATCATCACAGCAATAAACGTGGATTTTTTAAAGAATATTTTTTCATCCATCATCACAGCAATAAACGTGGATTTTTTAAAGAATATTTTTTCATCCATCATCACAGCAATAAACGTGGATTTTTTAAAGAATATTTTTTCATCCATCATCACAGCAATAAACGTGGATTTTTTAAAGAATATTTTTTCATCCATCATCACAGCAATAAACGTGGATTTTTTAAAGAATATTTTTTCATCCATCATCACAGCAATAAACGTGGATTTTTTAAAGAATATTTTTTCATGGGTCATCACACCAATAAATGTGGATTTTTTAAAGAATATTTTTTCATGTGTCATCACACCAATAAACGTGGATTTTTTAAAGAATATTTTTTCATGGGTCATCACACCAATAAACGTGGATTTTTTAAAGAATATTTTTTCATGGGTCATCACACCAATAAACGTGGATTTTTTAAAGAATATTTTTTCATGGGTCATCACACCAATAAACGTGGATTTTTTAAAGAATATTTAGTCATGGGTCATCACACCAATAAACGTGGATTTTTTAGAATATTTTTTCATGGGTCATCACACCAATAAACGTGGATTTTTTAAAGAATATTTTTTCCTGGGTCATCACACCAATAAACGTGGATTTTTTAGAATATTTTTTCATGGGTCATCACACCAATAAACGTGGATTTTTTAAAGAATATTTTTTCATGGGTCATCACACCAATAAACGTGGATTTTTTAGAATATTTTTTCATGGGTCATCACACCAATAAACGTGGATTTTTTAAAGAATATTTTTTCATGGGTCATCACACCAATAAACGTGGATTTTTTAGAATATTTTTTCATGGGTCATCACACCAATAAACGTGGATTTTTTAAAGAATATTTTTTTATCCATCATCAGACCAATAATCGTGGATTTTTTAAAGAATATTTTTTCATGGGTCATCACATCAATAAACGTGAATTTTTTAAAGAATATTTTTTCATCCATCATCACAGCAATAAACGTGGATTTTTTAAAGAAAATTTTTTATCCATCATCACAGCAATCAACGTGGATTTTTTAAAGAATATTTTTTCATCCATCATCACAGCAATAAACGTGGATTTTTTAAAGAAAATTTTTTCATGGGTCATCACACCAATAAACGTGGATTTTTTAAAGAATATTTTTTCATCCATCATCACAGCAATAAACGTGGATTTTTTTATGATGTGAGACGAAAAACATTTTCTTTAAAAAAATCCACGTTTATTGTTGTGATGTTAAATTAAAAAATATTCTTTAAAAAATACACCTTTACTGTTGTGATGTTGGATGAAAAAAATATTCTTTAAAAAGTCCGCTTTTATATGCCTGGTGGTCGCGAAGTTTATCAGTTACAAAAAGTCGATGATCTCTGACTGTCTCCAAATTATCTCTTGTTTTTTTCCAGTAAACAGAGTAAATCTTTAATGACCTGCTGCAATACCTTTAATATTTCAACAAAACAAAGAACTTCTTTGGAAAAAATCATTTGTCTGTCTGAATGAAAAATTCTGCAGACAAAAAAAAGTAAAAAAGATTCCAAAAATTCCCAGGACAATGATATTATTTATTAAAATCCATTTGTCTGCAGCTACGGTGAATTGTCCTGCAGTTTGTTTGGTGTTGTTGACATATCAATGACAACAACCACAACTCAAATACAATTTGGTGAATTTGTCACAACAGCAGCAACAACAACACCAAAATAAATGGCAAGTTTGTATAAAATAATTTGTTACAAATGATTGCTACGCCATGGTGTATTCTGATCCCCTTCTCACACCATCTGCATAAATGACATTTGCAACATCATCTTCCAGTAAGACAGTGTTGTTGTTATCCTCCCCAAAAGTCGGTATCCTTTACAGTCTCCCAAAAAAGCAAACAAAAAAAGCAAGTACTAAAGTATAACTTACCTGATATGAATGTAATCTCACTTAACATGAGCCAACGTGCTGCAAAATATAAATGCAATTGCAGATATTTGCCCAAACGATGATGTAATTTGATTGTCACGTCTCGGGCGTGATCCAATACAACGTCAGGCATGTACGAGAATTGCACCGGCTCACCAATATACTGGCGTCCACCAATGCTAAAAAAGACCTTGGCATGCACAAAAACCTAAAAGAGGAGAAAAAGAAAAGACCAGGGGGTTAGTGAGAAGTTTTATATTACGGGCGGGTTACATTTCCACTTTTTCTTTCTTTCTTTTTTTTGTGAAGTGTCTTCTGGGTTAAACAGGTGCCAAAAGTTATGTTTGTATGGTTGGCTGGTTGGTTAGCTGACTCAATGTCTGACTGTTAAGTTCTTGCCACTGTCGCAGGGCATGTTGAGTGCACGTGAAGAAGGCAACCTGAGTGGCATTAACAATTAAATTAAATCACACATTCTCGCTAGCCAGAATGCACTATGATCCTCTGACCAATGGTTATTTCAGTTGTTGTTGTTGGAGCTTCAATGGCCTGGTCACTTGGCCATTTTAATGGGTTTCACTTTAAGAAAAAAAAAAAAAAAAAAACAGCGACACGCTACAAATTGCATAAAATGGTTATAGATTTTTCTGCACAGTAGTATGAATTGGAAATGAAGTAACGACAATTTAAAATAGGGTTAAAGTATAGGGGATGCAGAAATTTCTGAAATATATCTCAAATCAAAATGTATCTATTTTCACTTCGATGATATGGGTCATCCTTCTAATGCAGTGTCCGAAGGTTCACCAAGCAATGCTTCTGTCGCTATCCCATGGTGGCGGGTTCTTCGACACTGGATTGACCCGGAATCACACTACATCAGCTTTCCGGCCACCGGTTACCATCTCAGTGAAAAAAATATTAAAAAATATATTTTCAAAAATCGTGGATTTTTAAAAAAATATTTTTTCAATAATCGTGGATTTTAAAAAATTTTTTTTTTCAATAATCGTGGATTTTTAAAAAATATTTGTTCAATTATCGTGGATTTTTTAAAAACTTTTTTTCAATAATCGTGGATTTTTAAAAAATATTTGTTCAATTATCGTGGATTTTTTAAAAAACTCTTTTCAATAATCGTGGATTTTTTAAAAACTTTTTCAATAATCGTGGATTTTTTAAAAATATTTTTTCAACAATCATGGATATTTAAAAAAATAATTTTTTTCGATAACCGTGGATTTTTAAAAAATATTTTTTTTCAATAATCGTGGATTTTTAAAAAATTTTTTTTTAATAATCGTGGATTTTTAAAAAAACATTTTTTCAAAAATCTTGGATTTTTAAAAAAATATTTTTTCAGTAACCGTTGATTTTCAAAAATATGTTTTCTATAATTGTGGATTTTTAAAAAATATTTTTTCAATAATCGTGGATTTTAAAAAAATACTTTTTCAATAATCGTGGATTTTTAAAAAATATTTTTTCAATAATCGTGGATTTTTAAAAAATATTTTTTCAATAATCGTGGATTTTTAAAAAATATTTTTTTAATAATCGTGGATTTTCAAAAAATATTGTTGTCGCCACTACCAAAATCATCAAAAGATTAGTTAATCTGGCAACATTTTAATTATGTACTAAATTTAATCTATTACTAAAATTAAGTTAACGAAGTTCTTAAATGTCAAAAAGCATCTCAATAATTCGCCATTTCATTTTAAAAATCATTTTGTTTGAAACTAGCGTGGTGATCAAAGTTCAATTTTTGTGTTAAGAAGCTAGTGGTCCCTATACCATAAAGTATGTTTTAATTTTGTGTAATTTTATGTCAGATTCTAAGTATTTGTTTTTTGTTCTATAGGAATTTTAATATAAGTACATTTGTCAATAAACCTCTTTGTTTTGGAACCGAGTGTACTTTATTCAAAATCCGAGAAACCGCTAGGCCGGCCGATTAGCCCTAACATTTTTAAAATTCTTTATGAGCACTTCTTTGGACACCTAAAAGCGCTACAAATATCCCTGCCTATCGCAGTAAGTACAAAATGCAGTCACACACAACATATAGTGATCGACAAAATGAAGGTGAAGAACAAACATGTAACATTTGTTCTAATCCCCCTGACGAAAATATGACATCATGCATTAGTTGTCACAAAGTTTTTCACATGACATGTGTTGCTAATCCAACAGCAACTGAATATACATGCCAAAGTTGTGTTGCAAACAGAGCCCATTCGCCGCAACATAGCATTTGCAGTCGACGTTCTAACTCCTCAAATACATCTCAATCCAGAAGGATTCAACTACAGCTTCAGCGGCTCGAAGAGGAACGCAACATTAATATGGCGTATGTATCCCAAAAATATAAACTTCTTGATGAAGCTGAAGTTCTTTCTGAAACATCCTCCAAAACATCTGAATCTATTTTAAAATGGCTAAACGATGTCCCTTTTTCCCCAACATCTCCACAAAGTCAAACCCAAAGTAAACCAACTGCTGTTCAACCACGCAGCTTACCAGAACCCCTACCGCTTCCCCAACAAGTTTCAACATTAAATTTGTCAGAACAGGAAAACCAAACTTCAAATAGTTCAACCCAACAAATTAACCAACAAGAAGAATCCCAACGTTTCGATTCACAAAATAAAACAAATTCAAACAATCGGCAAGCCAATTGCTTTCCCGTCGGATCTTTTAATGTAACTTCAAGAACTATTTATGAAAGCTCTAAAAATAACAACAATACAACCAGAATGTGTTATCATATTGATGAAGAACCATCCAGCATACAACCAGTGATCTTTAAATCTGCCAAGAATTCTATGTCTGCCGCTGTACCAAATTGTCGTGCTGAAGGGCCCACCAATAGTGGGAATAATCATGGAATGCAGCGATCGATCGGTAATATGCCAAACTCTAGCTTACCTCTTTCATCTTCCCGATTAGGAAGGATGACTAATGTAGATTCACACCGAAATACGCATCAATCAAAATTGACCAATTCACAAAATAATGGTAGTCATTCTTACAACAATCAGCAAGAACCATTACGATCAGCATCCAACACAGAGCCCAATATGTCTTCTACACGTTATCCAGCTTTACCTCACTACGATTCTCACGAATTGGGAATACTAAATTCAAGTCAAGTACACGCCAGACAATCTATCCCGAAGGAACTACCCATCTTCGCTGGAAACCCTGAAGACTGGCCTGTATTTTACTCCAACTTTGAATGGTCCACAACCGCTTGTGCTTTTAACAATGCCGAAAATCTTGTTCGCCTTCAAAGAGCTTTAAAAGGCGATGCTTTGAAAAGCGTACAACAAATGTTGGTTCACCCAGCAAACGTACCAGCTGTTATGCAAATTTTACACATGCTATTTGGACAGCCTGAAAAAATAATAAATTCAATAAAAACAAAGATTAAATCAGCGCCTAAAGTTCATGAAAACAATCTCCAAACTCTTACCTCATTTGCCGTGCATGTGCGGAGTTTAGTTGCCACCATTCTAGCAAGCAACCTTGCTGACGAAATCAACAATTCCTCCCTTCTTCAAGAACTGTTGCAAAAGTTACCGCCATCGTATCAAATGAAATGGGCAAACGAAAAAAGTCATATGATGAACAACAACATAAAACCAAATTTGTACGAATTTGACAAGTGGATCTTTGATATTGGCGTCACAGCCAGCAGTATAACAGTTGAGTACTCAACTAATAAGAGCGAATATGACAAACCCAAAACAAGTAAGAGCATTTTTGTTCACACTCCGAAAGAGAACCACAATTGCATTGTTTGTAACAACAACACATGTAGATCTCTTGCTACTTGCAATAAATATCTCTCACTAGAACGTGGGGAGAAATGGAATGTGGTGAGAAAAAATAATCTCTGCAAATTTTGCCTATGTAAACATAGAGATGAGTGCAAACGTAGAAAGAAGTGTGGAGTTGATGACTGCGAATATTTTCACCATCCCTCATTACATCGGTATAATGAAGAAACGTCAAAAACAAATGTAAACAACGTGGACAGTGCAGAAGTAATAAATTCACACAATACCGATGTGAGTGAAATTTTATTTAAAATAGTGCCGATTAAAGTTTACGGAAACAATAAAATAATAAAAACGTTTGCCTTTCTTGATGAAGGCTCATCAATTAGTTTAATGGACGAATCATTGCGGCAACAATTAGAAATGGATGGCGTCCCAAATCCCCTGTGTTTACGTTGGACGGGTGGTATAGAACGCAACGAAAGAAAGTCACAGAAATTAAATATAAGCATTTCAGGTGGCGAGAAGGAACCAGTCAATTTAACTGTATGTACCGTGACTTCTATCAATTTGCCAGTGCAGTCTTTGGATTATAATAAGTTATGCCAGAAGTATCCCCACCTTCGCAATTTACCAGTGGAAAATTATCAAAATGTGGCACCAAAAATACTCATTGGATTAAACCACTTCGACGTAGGCATATCGAGCAAAATAAGAGAAGGTCGCCCATCGGAACCTGTAGCTGTGTACACAAAACTTGGATGGATAGTCTACGGAATTGTAGCTGCCACAGACTCAAGTAAGCATTTTAATTTTCATACTTGTGATTGTTCTTCGGTGTATGACAATAGGCTGGAAGAATTGATTAAGTATTTTTACGAATTAGAAAGTATTGGCATCAGTGTAAAAGATCCAATTATAGCTGAAGATGAGAAAAGAGCTCTCGATTTGCTTAAAATTTACACAAAACAAAAAGATAATTGTCATTATGAAGTTCCACTATTGTGGAGGGCTGATTCCATTAATTTGCCAGATAGTTACCAAATGGCTTTAAAGAGGCTCAATTGTTTAGAAAGGAAACTAAAAGACGATCCACAACTTATGGTCATCTTTAGGAGTACAATTTCAAAATATGTGTCTAAAGGGTATATAAGAAAATTAAATGATAAGGAAATTAATCGTGCTGATGGGAAGGTTTGGTACCTCCCAATTTTTGCTGTATTTAACAGAAATAAACCGGGAAAATCTCGGGTGGTTTGGGATGCAGCTGCAAAATCGTGTGGTGTGTCTTTGAATTCATTCCTTCTCAAAGGTCCTGACCTATTAGTACCTTTGCCATCAATCCTTTTTAAATTCCGCCAAAAATCCGTCGCTATTTGTGGAGACATCGAGGAGATGTTCCATCAGATCTGCATACGGCCGGAAGATTGCGACGTGCAAAGGTTTTTATGGCGCGATTGTATCCAATCTAATGATCCTGAGGTGTATGTCATGGACGTAATGATTTTTGGTGCGACTTGCGCTCCTAGTATCTCGCAGTACATCAAAAATATAAACGCTGACAAATTCAAAGAAACTTTTCCAGATGCAGTTAAATCAATAACAGAAAATCATTACGTTGACGATCTCCTTGACTCTGTGGACACAGTAGATCAGGCTATAAAACTTGTATCAGATATTTCATTTATTCACCACAAGGGTGGATTTCATATGCGTAATTGGGTTTCCAATAGTGCTTCGGTGATGGAAGCAGTCCCAGACATAAGCCAATCTGATGAAATAAAATGTTTGAATTCTAAAGAGGAAAATTCTGTCGAAAAAGTTTTAGGAGTCTTCTGGGATCATAAAAAAGATCATATAACTTTCAAAATTGCAAAGTGGTTGATGGAAAGTGATGCGCTATCTTCTGACAGAATACCAACTAAAAGGGAGATATTGCGTTTGGTTATGTCGATTTATGACCCTCTTGGATTAATAGGGCATATCATAATGTACGTTAAGATACTT
Organism: Musca autumnalis; assembly: GCF_047663935.1. Lineage (NCBI taxonomy): Eukaryota > Metazoa > Arthropoda > Insecta > Diptera > Muscidae > Musca > Musca autumnalis. The sequence continues at coordinate 21,940,258 of NW_027411755.1, read as the reverse complement.
ATGCAGGATGTGTGGCGTTCAAAAATAAGTTGGGATGAGCAAATTCCTTACGAACTACATAAAAAATGGCGGCTCTGGGTACAAGCTTTGCCTAACATCCAGAATATAGAAATTCCAAGATGTTATTTACTGCACTTAAAGAATTATGAGGGGTTAAATGTTCAACTTCATACTTTTGTGGACGCGAGCAAAGATGGATATGCTGCTGTGTGTTATTTTAGATTCGAAAATGACAATAAAGTTATATGCTCCCTCATTGGGTCCAAAAGCAGAGTCGCACCAATGAAAATAACATCAATACCACGCCTCGAGTTAATGGGTGCCCTGATAGGAGCACGATTTGCAAAATACATTTGCGAAAACCATAGTATAAACATCTCAAAGAAATTTTATTGGTCTGATTCGAAAACCGTTTTAAGTTGGATCAATTCGGATCATCGAAAATACCACCAATTTGTGGCCTTTCGTATCACTGAGATTCTAGATCTTTCTTCTATGAAAGACTGGAGATATATTCCTAGCAGACTTAACGTCGCTGATGATGCCACCAAAGGAGCAAAAACACCTGCTATTGACAACACATGTAGGTGGCTCCAAGGACCTGATTTCCTTTTGAAAAAAGAACATGAGTGGCCTAAAACTGAATTAATTCCAGAGTCAACGGAAGAAACCGTGCACAAACTATTTATGGTTAGGAAATTTGAACCGTTGATTGACGTGAATAGGTTTTCTAAATGGAGCCGGTTATTGCGAACAACAGCCTTCGTTTTACGTTTTATCAGTCGTTGCCGACAAAAGTTTTCGAAGAATGATGAATTTACTCAGGAAGAGTTAAGGGAAGCAGAGGAGCTGTTATACAAACAAGCTCAGCAAGAGGGGTATATGATGGAAATTTCGTGCATTCAATCTGAAGTGCCTATTCCAAAAACTAGTGAGATCTTTATTAAAACGCCATATTTAGAAAAAGGAATTCTTCGTGTACTCGGCCGAATAGACAATGCCGACGTAGAACGAGATCAAAAGCGACCCATAATCTTACCAAGAAAGAGTAGAATTTCGTACTTAATTATGATGCATTATCACGAAAAATACCACCACAGTTGCCACGAAACTGCTGTTAACGAAATAAGGCAAAAGTTTTCCATTTCACGTTTACGTACAACCTTCAAGTCTATTATAAGATCGTGTCAGCTATGTAAAGTAAAAAAGGCGTCTCCAAATGCCCCACAAATGGCCATACTGCCTCGAGCCCGCCTTGCGAAAAACATGGTCCCATTTACGTTTACAGGAGTGGACTTTTTTGGACCGATTATGGTTATGGTGAACCGTCATAAGGAGAAGAGGTACGGCTGTATTTTCACCTGCTTAACTATTAGAGCTGTGCATATTGAAATAGCCCACTCATTAACAACAAGTTCATGCATCTTAGCCATAAGGAATTTTATGGCTCGGCGAGGAATACCTCGGGAATTTTATAGCGACAACGGAACAAATTTTGTGGGTTCGGAAAGGGAGTTGCGCGAAGCTTTGGAAGATGTTGATAAAAACGAATTGATACGAAAGTTTACATCAACAACTACAAAATGGATTTTCAATCCTCCAGCCTCACCCCACATGGGAGGTGCATGGGAGCGTTTGGTTCGCTCAATCAAAACAATACTCTATAATATTATGCCTTCGAGGTCTCCAAGCGATGAGCTTCTAGTCGGAATGTTACTAGAAGTTGAAAATATCATAAATTCGAGGCCCTTAGCATACGTGCCTCTAGATGAGGATACGGAAGAAGCTTTAACTCCTAACCATTTCCTCTTAGGAAGTTCTAGCGGGTTAAAGCCAATGACAAAATGTGAAGACAGCGGTATAATATTGAAACAAAGCTGGCTCATTTCACAACAATATGCGAACATATTTTGGAAGAAGTGGGTGGCTGAGTATTTGCCATCACTGACTTGCAGAACCAAATGGTTTGAGAAATCAAAACCTATAAGTCAGGGGGATTTAGTAATAATTGTCGATCCTTCGTTACCGCGAAATGTGTGGCTGCGAGGAAGAGTCCTTGAAACCAGATTGGCAAGGGACGGACAAGTAAGAAGTGCCAGAGTGCTGACGCAAACTGGAATTCTCGAGAGACCTGTGGCTAAGTTAGCAGTTTTGGAAGTTACTTCAAGAGAAGAGTCTGCCGTCGAAAAATGTTCTCGCCATACTGAGGGGGGAATGTTGTCGCCACTACCAAAATCATCAAAAGATTAGTTAATCTGGCAACATTTTAATTATGTACTAAATTTAATCTATTACTAAAATTAAGTTAACGAAGTTCTTAAATGTCAAAAAGCATCTCAATAATTCGCCATTTCATTTTAAAAATCATTTTGTTTGAAACTAGCGTGGTGATCAAAGTTCAATTTTTGTGTTAAGAAGCTAGTGGTCTCTATACCATAAAGTATGTTTTAATTTTGTGTAATTTTATGTCAGATTCTAAGTATTTGTTTTTTGTTCTATAGGAATTTTAATATAAGTACATTTGTCAATAAACCTCTTTGTTTTGGAACCGAGTGTACTTTATTCAAAATCCGAGAAACCGCTAGGCCGGCCGATTAGCCCTAACAAATATTCTTTCAATAATCGTGGATTTTTAAAAAATATTTTTTCAATAATCGTGGATTTTTAAAAAAATATTTTTTCAATAATCGTGGATTTTTAAAAAAATATTTTTTTCAATAATCGTGGATTTTAAATAATATTTTTTCAACAATCGTGGATTTTAAAAAATAATTTTTCAATAATCGTGGATTTTTAAAAAATATTTTTTCAATAATCGTGGATTTTTAAAAAATATTTTTTCAATAATCGTGGATTTTTAAAAAATATTTTTTCAATAATCGTGGATTTTTAAAAAATATTTTTTTTCAATAATCGTGGATTTTTAAAAAATATTTTTTCAATAATCGTGGATTTTTAAAAAATATTTTTTTTCAATAATCGTGGATTTTTAAAAAATATTTTTTCAAAAATCGTGGATTTTTAAAAAAATATTTTTTCAGTAATCGTTGATTTTTAAAAATATGTTTTCTATAATTGTGGATTTTTAAAAAATATTTTTTCAATAATCGTGGATTTTTAAAAAATATTTTTTCAATAATCGTGGATTTTTAAAAAATATTTTTTCAATAATCGTGGATTTTTAAAAAATATCTTTTCAATAATCGTGGATTTTAAAAAATATTTTTTCAATAATCGTGGATTTTTAAAAAATATCTTTTCAATAATCGTGGATTTTAAAAAATATTTTTTCAATAATCGTGGATTTTTAAAAAAATATTATTTCAATAATCGTGGATTTTTAAAAAGCATTTTTTCAATAATCGTGGATTTTTAAAAAAATATTTTTTCAATAATCGTGGATTTTTAAAAAATATTTTTCAGTAATCGTGGATTTTTAAAAAATATTTTTTCAATAATAGTGGATATTTAAAAAATATTTTTTCAATAATCGTGGATTTTTAGAAAATATTTTTTCAATAATCGTGGATTTTTAAAAAAATATTTTTTCAATAATAGTTGATTTTTAAAAAATAGTTTTTCAAAAACCGTGGATTTTTAAAAAAAATACTTTCTCAATAATCGTGGAGTTTTAAAAAATATTTTTTCAATCCAAACCCTGGAACTGAATCATTTTTGGAACTTAATTGCAATAGAATCCGAGGTAAGATAGTAGAAACAGTGGACTTTATGTGTCGAAAGAATACCATGGTCGCGACGGTGCAGAAAACCATGCTCAATTACAGCTTTTTGTTCCTGTTCCTCTAACCCGGTTTACCACACACCAGAATCAATGTGGACAAGCCCAGTCGAGGCAGCCCGCTTCTCTTTTCTATTTGTTCTTCTCTCTCCCACTGTACATAGCAAACCTGTAGGATCACAACAACAACGACAGCTTACAGCGTTGTGAAGATTTCAACGTATTGAGAAAAGTTCGTAACAGCAGTAAATGTGGGTTATTAGCCTTCCTGTTGCTGCAGTCTGTTCGATACAGAATGTGTGAGGGTAGCCGTCAGGTGTAGAACTACCGATGAAGAGTTGTTTAACATATACATCCCGCCGTTACATATATTTACATTTCTGTACTCCAGGTTGTGATGCCAACATTAGCCCGATTTTTGAAGGTTATATCCCACTGTTCTTAGGACACTTAATTGCCAATCATGAGTTATTACATTTGGTCCTAGGTAATGACCGAAAGGTATATACTGCTGGTTGAGGGGATAAATAGTCCTACTTTTTGCGCGACCAATGAGGCCGCACTTACAGAATTCGAGTAAAGCACCAAAGTTCTTCAGATATAACCATCGTATAACCTGGTTTGAAAAATTATGTCACCTGAAAACCCCTCGTTTCGATATTTTGAAGGTTGTGGGCTCAATATTCTACCGAAATCACTTAAATTTTGTATTTACTCTACGTTGGCGATATAAGGAAAGGCTTGGATTTTTTCAAAAAATTAATCAGAACCCCATTAGCCATAACGTGGGTTTTATCAAAAAATTTTAATCAGAACTGTGACCTCCAGTAGATAAGGCGTGGATTTTTTTTAAAAAAAAATGTAATTAGGACTCCGGTAAGCAAGGCGTAGATTTTTTCAAACATTTTTAATCAGACCTCCAATAGCTAAGGCGTGGATTTTTTCGCAAAATTTTTATCAGACCTCCAGTAGACAAAGCGTGGATTTTTTTAAAACTTTTCTATCAGAGCTCCAGTAGACAAGGCGTGTTTTTTTCCAAAAAAATTTAATCAGACCTCCAGTAGACAAGGCATGTATTTTTTCAAACATTTTAATCAGACCTCCAGTAGACAAGGCGTGGATATTTTCAACAATTTTTAATCAGACCTCCAGTAGACAAGGCGTGGGTATTTTCAACAATTTTTAATCAGACCTCCAGTAGCCAAGGCGTGGATTTTTTCAAAAAATTTTAATCAGACCTCCAGTAGCCTAAGCGTGGATTTTTTCAAAAAATTTTAGTCAGACCTCCAGTAGTCTAGGCGTGGATTTTTTCAAAAAAATTAATAAGACCTCCAGCAGTCTAGGCGTGGATTTTTTCAAAAAATTTTAGTCAGACCTCCAGCAGTCAAGGCGTGGATTTTTTCAAAAAAAATTTATTAGACCTCCAGTAGCCAAGGCGTGGATTTTTTCAAAAAAATTCATTAGACCACCAGTAGCCAAGGCGTGGATTTTTTCAAAAAAATTAATTAGACCTCCAGTAGCCAAGGCGTTGATTTTTTCAAAAAAATAATTAGACCTCCAGCAGCCAAGGCATGGATTTTTTCAAAAAAATTAATTAGACCTCCAGTAGCCAAGGCGTGGATTTTTTCAAAAAAAATAATTAGACCTCCAGTAGCCAAGGCGTGGATTTTTTTCAAAAAAATTAATTAGACCTCCAATAGACAAGGCGTGGATTTTTTTCAAAATAATTAATTAGACCTCCCGTAGCCAAGGCGTGGATTTTTTCAAAAAAATTAATTAGACCTCCCGTAGGCAAGGCGTGGATTTTTTCAAAAAAATTAATTAGACCTCCCGTAGCCAAGGCGTGGATTTTTTCAAAAAAATTAATTAGACCTCCCGTAGCCAAGGCGTGGATTTTTTCAAAAAAATTAATTAGACCTCCCGTAGCCAAGGCGTGGATTTTTTCAAAAAAATTAATTAGACCTCCCGTAGCCAAGGCGTGGATTTTATCAAAAAAATTAATTAGACCTCCCGTAGCCAAGGCGTGGATTTTTTCAAAAAAATTAATTAGACCTCCCGTAGCCAAGGCGTGGATTTTTTCAAAAAAATTAATTAGACCTCCCGTAGCCAAGGCGTGGAATTTTCAAAAAAAAATTAATTAGACCTCCCGTAGCCAAGGCGTGGATTTTTTCAAAAAAATTAATTAGACCTCCCGTAGCCAAGGCGTGGATTTTTTCAAAAAAATTAATTAGACCTCCCGTAGCCAAGGCGTGGATTTTTTCAAAAAAATTAATTAGACCTCCCGTAGCCAAGGCGTGGATTTTTTCAAAAAAATTAATTAGACCTCCCGTAGCCAAGGCGTGGATTTTTTCAAAAAAATTAATTAGACCTCCCGTAGCCAAGGCGTGGATTTTTTCAAAAAAATTAATTAGACCTCCCGTAGCCAAGGCGTGGATTTTTTCAAAAAAATTAATTAGACCTCCCGTAGCCAAGGCGTGGATTTTTTCAAAAAAATTAATTAGACCTCCCGTAGCCAAGGCGTGGATTTTTTCAAAAAAATTTAACCAGACCTCCAGTAGCCAAGGCGTGGATTTTTTCAAAAAAATTTAACCAGACCTCCAGTAGCCAAGGCGTGGATTTTTTCAAAAAAATTTAACCAGACCTCCAGTAGCCAAGGCGTGGATTTTTTCAAAAAAATTTAACCAGACCTCCAGTAGACAAGGCGTGGATATTTTCAAAAAAATTTAACCAGACCTCCAGCAGCCAAGGCGTGGATTTTTTTAAAAAAATTTAACTAGACAACCAGTAGCCAAGGCGTGGATTTTTTCAAAAAAATTTAACCAGACCTCCAGTAGCCAAGGCGTGTTTTTTTTTTTCAAAAAATTTAACCAGACCTCCAGTAGCCAAGGCGTGGATTTTTTCAAAAAAATTTAACCAGACCTCCAGTAGCCAAGGCGTGGATTTTTTCAAAAATATTTAACAGACATTCAGAAGCCAAGGCGTGGATTTTTTCAAAAAATTTTAACAGACCTTCAGAAGCCAAGGCGTGGATTTTCTCAAAAATTTTAACAGATCTTCAGAATCCAAGGCGTGGATTTTTTCGAAAAATTTTAACAGACCTTCAGAAGCCAAGGCGTGGATTTTTTCGAAAAATTTTAACAGATCTTCAGAATCCAAGACGTGGATTTTTTCGAAAAATTTTAACAGATCTTCAGAATCCAAGGCGTGGATTTTTTCGAAAAATTTTAACAGATCTTCAGAATCCAAGACGTGGATTTTTTCGAAAAATTTTAACAGATCTTCAGAATCCAAGGCGTGGATTTTTTCGAAAAATTTTAACAGATCTTCAGAATCCAAGGCGTGGATTTTTTCGAAAAATGTTAGAAAATTTTAGAAGCCAAGGCGTGAATTTTTTCAAAAATTTTTAATCCCCGAAGAGCGGCCCGGCCGAACTTTACGCGTATATATTTCATACTATTTTTAAGTGTGCCACACATCTTCACCCTCCTCCTTGTGTCGTTTCCGAATACTGTTCCACTATTTATTTGGAGTTAAACTATATTTTCCGGAAGTTTTAACATTCATTGGAATTATTCTTCTCTTTTTGACATTTCTCCCTTTTTGTTGCACCCAAGACTCTGTTTTTTGCGCATAAAGTCATTCAATTTTCATAATGATTACATTTAAAAATATATTTTACAAAGACACACACACACACTTACAATTATAGCCATCAAATTATGGAAACGTTACGAAAAAAAAAAATAAACGACGCATTGTCACATTTATCCAAAAAGCGGCGGAAATGAAGTGTAATAATAATGGTTGTTCTTGTGTGTCTCTTTTCCAACTTCATTGTCTTCTTCTTCGTCTACTTCTTGTTCTTCCATAAGTGTTCAAACGTTTCTTCCGTCATTTACATGTTACGAATGTCATACGTCATGCGCATGAATGTGATCGTATGGAAATGAAAATTCGTATTTCCTATCCACGGGCAAATGCTACCTACTTATGTTTGGGATAATTCTCCAGCAGGCAGCGGCGGCTTATATTCGACAATGTTAAACATTTTGTTGTTTTTGTAATATTCTTTTATATTGTCAAGTGCGCAAGCATGTGCATGGTGTACACTTTCAAGTACTTCCAATATTTCTTTTTTTTGTTTCGTTATAATGATATTAATATGCAATGCGTTGATCGCATATTAAAAACCTTAATTTGGTTGTTTATAACTTGGCCATCAAGCCTACTTGGTTGTATAAGAACGCCCACTCTGGCTCCCTCCATCCCTCCCTCCCTCCATTTGCCCATCTCATTTACAGTCCAGTGATTCATAAATGGTAAAAATGCATGGAAAGACATTAACAGAAATCCAGTGGCAGCCACAGAACTTGCAACCAACCAACCCGCCATCATCATTGACAACACGGGCGACACACACGCACTCACACACACACACACCGATACATCTACATTTCACTGGCTTAAAATATGAAAATATTAATAACATTGTTATTAAAAGACATAAAAAGAAGAAATGTTGTTGTTGCTGTTGTTGTTCTTTTAATGAATAAATTAAGAGTGCATAACAAGGTAAGGTAAGGTCTGATCCATTTAATTAATACATTTCCTATTCAAACGTAATAAGATTTTTTAATTTATGATAAGCTTGTCCGTTGGCTGGTTATTTTGTTCGGCAACGAAGTATGAATTGATATTGCCTTTGTCCCAATAAGAACTTCCTTTTGGCGGTGGCGCTTTGAAACCTTGGTAAATACAGGTGTTATTTTTGATGAGATATTAAATTGATGGAAAATAAGTCAAGTGTATTAATTATAAATTAAATATTGTAAAATATTAAGTAAATTCCATTATTACAAGCCGACAAACGTATGGATGGGTTTCAGAAGGGAATAAGTGATGGTACAACTCCCAAACAAAATATGTAAAAAGGTCCAAAGACAAAGGAGCAAAATATTTTTCAAGGAGCTTGAATTTTTTAAAGAATATTACTTCGGGAAAGTGGATATTTTAAGAATATTACTTAAGGATCGAGGATTTTTTATGAATCCTTTTTCAAGAAGCGTGGATTTTTTGAAGAATATACTTTTTAAGGCGTGGATTTTTTTAAGGAGCATGGATATTTTTAAGAAAAATTTTAAAGGAGCTTGTTTTTTTAAGAATTTTTTTAAGAATATCTTTTAAGGAGCGAGGAGTTTTTTAAGAGGAGTGAAGTTTTTTAAAAATATTTTTAACGAACGTGGAGCTTTTAAGAATATTTTTAAAAGGCGTGGAGTTTTTTAAGATTTTTTTAAGGAGCTTGGTGTTTTTTAAGAATATTTGTAAGGAGCGTGGAGTTTTTTTTCGAATATTTCTAAGGGGCGTGGAGTTTTTTTTTTAATTTTTTTAAGCAGAGCGTATTTTTTAAAAATAGTTTTAAGGGCGTTGAGTTTTTTAAGAATAATTGTAAGGAGCGTGGAGTTTTTTTTACGAATATTTCTAAGGGGCGTGAAGTTTTTTTAATTTTTTTAAGGAGAGCGGATTTTTTAAAAATAGTTTTAAGGGCGTTGAGTTTTTTTTAAGAATATTTCTGAGGGTCGTGGTGTTTTTAAGAATATTTTAAGGGACGTGAATTTTTTTGAGAACTTTTCTAAGGGACATGGATTTGTTAGGAAAATATTTTTAAAGGGCATGAAGTTTTTAAGAATATTTTAAGGAGCGTGGATTTTTTTAAGAACATTTTTAAGGGGATTGATTTTTTTATGGAGATTGAATTTTTTAAGAACATTTTTAAGGGGATTGATTTTTTTATGGAGATTGAATTTTTTAAGAACATTTTTAAGGGGATTGATTTTTTTATGGAGATTGAATTTTTTAAGAATATTTTTAAATGGTGTGGATTTTTTAAGGGGCTTGGATTTATTGAGAAATTGTTTTTAAGAGCTTGAACTTTTTTAAGAATATATTTAAGGAGCTTGAATTTTTTATTTTTAAGAATATTTTATTTTAAAGAATAGGGCGTGGATATTTTAAGAATATTTTTAAGGAGTGCAACCGTGGCGCAATGTTGAGCACACCCACCTTGCGCACTGAATGTCTGGTTTCGATGACCAGGCCAGACAGCATCACTTTTTCAGCGATGGCAAATAAAATACTTCTCAGCGTAATGTTGGCGTACGTATCCTGAGAGTTTCAGCAACGTAAAACATCTCTGTTGTAAGACACGCCGTCGGACTCGCCTATAAATATTAGGTCCCATATCATTGATCTAATATGAATCGGAGAGCACTCATTGATATGACAGAAATCTCCCTTGTTCCTTCAGGGATGTTTGTGGGAGAATATATATGAAGTTTCAGCGCTACTAAAGAATGGTTTTGAAATTTTGACCGAAGGTAGTCCTTGTAGGACATGGTCACAAAATATTTTTATATCCTCAGCATTTATGTTAACGAGGGTATATCGGCCTTTTTGTAGAAAATTTACTTATGTTGAAACTGAGGTATGCGGTATTGTAACTCGTAAATTGTTGTAATATACCATAACTTTTGACTTTTAACTTAGGTAAAATAAACTGTTTTAGCACGATTCACCGATGGATTTCTTAAAATTATAATTTGAGTGGAAGCTGTGGTCATATTAATGTAAAAAAAGAGGAAAAAATCGTTGAAGGAAACGAGTTTTTTTAAGTCAATTTTCTATTAGTGGCTTTACAATACAATGTAGAGTATAATGTTCAACGAAGAAGTTAAAGAATACACTTCAGAGATGAAGTTTCTAATGTATGATTTTTTAATATAACCACCGCATCAATCTCAAACGGATGCTGACATTTTGAAGACTGAAAAATTGGGTTTTTTGAATTTTTGCTCTAATCGGAACGCGCAACTGTACTCGTTTAAAAACTGATTATGAGATTGTAGTACTCGCGATTACGCATTTTTTGATGTATAACTCGGGCGTGTAGCCTTCAAAGGTTCACAACAATCTCAGCTTAAAGTCGAAAGTTTTGTGCGTAATTTTTTTTAAAAAACCAGTTTTTTGGATTCAAAACTTTCGATTTCAGTGGAAACCCGCGTGAATTTAGTTTTTTTACGTTCTGAATGTAACAAGCCTTTGCGCGTCTAAATCCATCCACTAGATCGGCGGATATGATTCCCCTCAAATTTCGAAAATATGCAAAAAATAATTTTGAAAATATCGCGTATTTAGACGCGTTTTAGATGTGTTATTCCTACTTAGATAAATAGAGCGAAACGCATATTTAAAATGTGCGAAAACAGATATTGAAAAACGTTCGCGAATCCGGAGATATAATAGATTTTTTCTAAAAACTGAGTGCGATGCTACATCCACGGTTCTTGATGGATCGCATTGAAATGACATAGGATGATGTATTTTTTAATGGTGTTCATTGAAATCGGATGCGCATAAAATGCAAATGTACTTCGTGGAAATTATGGGCATTTTACTGTTTTTTGCACCCTAACATGCAACTGATGCTACATCGTGGTCGTCAAATGGAATTTCACAAAGTGTATATCAAATAAGAGGGATTGATTCGCTGTTTTGGAAAATCGGATGCGCATCTTGTGATTTCCACTATTACGCGGTTTCTATGCGTTTCAAATGTTGTAATATTCAATATAACATTATTTTAAGGTTATGCCACAATTGGAATTCCTTGTGATTTAATATAATGTTCTTAAAATATTCGCCAATAGGAAAACTATAAGTGAAAAAGTGGTTGCAACGGAATATCTTCATTATTGCGTGAAATTTGGACGAAAATGACGAAGAACTCAATCAGTTTTTCTTCAACATCTATATATATAAAAATGGTGTAAAAAATGTATAGTAATTCATAAAATGAGAACGGCTAGGCCGATTTCTGTAAAATTTTTTGTCAGTTATTCGTATTTTCGAGGAGAAGGTCTTTACGGAAGAAAATTTTGGAAAATCTCTCTGGAAAAGTTGGAAAATTGGAAAAATCGAAAATTGAGTTTTTGTATGAAATTTTATTCCTTAATAGCGAGACGAAGTTCGCCGGGTCCGCTAGTTTCCTATAAAACCATAAAAAATAAAATTAGAATAACATAATTTTTATTTTTTTCGTCACATTTTCATTGTATTTTTGCAAATAACACGAATACTATAGCTCCAAACTTCACGACTTAGGTTTCATTTTATTCCTCACAATGTCCGGATGCTGCTATAATTTTTTTATATATTTTTTGTAAGTATAAGCGCTATTGTTTCAATAATATGTTTGGAAATACGTGAAATTATTTAACAAATTTAATTTTTCGCGAATCCATTGAAACTTTTTGAATTTATTTTTGCATATTCTCAAAGGGTGCGAATTCAGTTAACGACAATTGGATATAACAGCTTACTATATTAAGCCGCGATTTTTTTTTAAATTTTTTCTAATTAGGATAATTAAAACGGTCATATCTTTTGCGCGCAACAATCAAAGTTGGTAACGAAAACAGATTTGGAATGACGATTTTTTTCTTAATCTATGTACCAAAAATCATAGATGTAGTATCAAAATTTTTTTTAATTTTTTTTGAAATGGAAAAGACGATTTTAGAAATTTTTGTCGATATACACTTTCATACGGGCAAAATGTGCCTCATCGAAATAATGGTTTTAGACCGCAAGTATGTTTGGACGAAATGTGTTTCCGACAATTTGGAGTTGATTTAGCCATGTCCGTCCGTCTGTCTGGAGCGCACGATAACTCTCGAACGGATCAAGCGATTCGGTCCAAAAGTTGGCCTTCGTAATATTTTGTCCAAACACGTTCACTCCTTCCGGTACCTCCCCCGCAAAAGTTCGAAAATGTTCGGAAAATTTGTGCGTACTATAACTCTTTACGGGAGTAACCGATTTGGTTCATAATTTGCACATGGTGAAATCTCTAACAGATTAAGATGAGGTTCCAATATGGACTCAATCGGTCCACTCCTTCGTGTAGATGTCTTGCATGGCGCTGTCGATTTCCGCCCAATAAGAATTTAGGCGACTGCAATATACCGAGCGCAGTTGAGCCAAAACTACTCTAGTTTGTCGTGGCAGCTGACGCTCCTCAGCTGCGATAGATGGGGGATGTATTTCGAGGACTTTATTCACACTATAATTGCTTAAGGCCTTGGCAACTGCATCCATGTGAATACTATTTAAAACTGCTTGATATGTATGTTGATCTAGGGGCTCTCTTCTGTATCGTTGGATATCCTTCCTGATCTGCCTGAATGTGTCGGGCTACCCACAAGATGGTGATAGGGATGGCTCACACTGTAACATCCAAGTAGGTACTGCAACGAAAGCATCTCATTGTGTTGCTTTACTGGAAGAATCTTTGCCTCCTCATGTAGATGGTCCACTGAAGATTTGAGGAGGCACCCTGTTGATGTTCTCAGGACGGCATTCAGGCAAGTTTGAATCTTTTTCCAATTCGTATCACATAATCTCGGGGACCAGACTGGCACCGCATAGCTTACCACAGACCGACCTATCGCATTATATGTGGTCAACAAGGTTTCTTTATCTGCACCGCAAGTGCTACCGGCTAGGGACTTGAGGACCTTGTTCCTACTTTTCAGTTTGTCGCAGATAGCTGTGGCGTGCGCGCACGGCATGAAAGTAGTTTCGAATGTGGCCCCTAAATGTTGGGGCAGTTTGTGGTCGGAATTCTGCTACCGTCGACCACGACATTCAATACTCTTCCAAACTGCGCTGTCCATGTGGTGAACAGAGTGGATGTTGATTTTGTGGCGGAAATCTGCATATTCCTCGAATGGAAAAAGGTGGTAAGATCGGTTAAATAGTTGTTCAGTCTCTCACAGATGTCATCAGAATAGGTACCCGCCGCCAGGATCGTGCAATCATCCGTATACGTTACAGCGTGGAGTACCTGACTGTATCAAAGGCTTTTGATAAGTCAAGCGCCACCATCACTGTTCTACCGCACGGTCGTCTCTGGTTGAGTCCTTGACAAATATGTGTGGTAATGGCGTGCAGCGCAGTTGTCGTGCTGTGCTGCTTACGGAATCCATGCTGATGATCGGCAACTTGATACCTATTTCTGATGCTGTGGAGGACTAAGGCCTCAAGGGTCTTTGCTACGGGCGACAAAAGCGAAATCGGCATGTACGATTCACTTTTGCTGGCATCCTTGCCGGGCTTCCGTAGTGGTTACCACCCTGCCCATTTTCCAGACTTCGGGAACAATGAGGTCCACCCTCAGCGACATGTTGAGAACTTTAGTGAGATACTCTACTCCCGGCTCATGCAGCTGCTTCAGCATTACCATGGAGATTCCATCAGGGCCCAACGCTTTGGATGATTTAGCGTTCCTGATGGCATTGGCAACATCATCCATTGTAAACTGTGGTGGTTCCTCCTCGGCAGAAAGAGATCTGGTGCGACGTAATACTCTTCTCTTCGCCCTGTCACTTTCGGGGTGCTCGACAAACTGTTGATTGAAATAACTTGCGCACCTCTTCGGGTCAGTCAACGTAACGTCGCCAAACGTGACTGAGGTCATATCTTCTCTTCTTCCAGGGTTCGAGAGTGACGTAACCGTTGCCCACAATTCACCTATACCGGCTCCAATGTTGCAACTCATCAGATGATTTAACCACTTGTTCCGCTTATTCTCGCCGATCAGGCTATTAACTTCCAGTGTCAGCTCCCTGACTCTGGGGTCATTGGGGTTGGTTCAGCGACGCTCATCACGCTCATTTGCTAATCCCGTCGCCTCTGCTGGGAAGTTTGGTCTTACTTCGGGTATTCGACCAGCAGGGATATGGCGTGCGGCTGCAGCAGTGATGATGTCTCGGAACGTCGTTTCCGCTACCCGAACATCAGAAGGATTGGGCAGTTCTCTGAAGCGGTGATTGGTGAACTCTCTGAAACCCGGCCAATCAGCTTTCTTATGATTGACGAATGTGCGGCGTTCAGAGGTAATGAAATCGGGTGGTCTGCTAATGGAGACTATTATAGGGAGATCCAAGGGAAATGACGGGTTGCCAGGTAACGTCATTTGTCAGACCAGGTGACACGATGGTTATGTCTGGCGAGCTGTAACACTCTCCTCTAATTCTGGTAGGGGCGTCCTCATTGACCGTGCAAAACGTAGAGCTGTCCATCTGCTCAGCCAGCGCTGTACCTCTCTGGTTGTTTCCGAGGGCCGAATGCCAGATCTCATGATGCGCATTAAAGTCCCCCAGGACCAGACGGTTATGACCTTCCAAAAGCGGACTAATGTTAGGCACGTAATCTGAGATACAGCTAGATACATATGTTTGATTTTTGTTGTATCAACTTGTTTTCATTGTCACTGTCATTCACTGTCATCAGGGGCAATTCCATACTTCCTGAAAAAATACCCTAAAAGGTGACACCGTGTGTGGTGGTTGGAGCGCAAAAAAATTCCCGAACGGATCTGCCGATTTGGACTTCGTAATATTTTGTTCATGCTTAGTTTAAGTTCGAAGATGAGCCATGTCGGTCCACTCCTACTTGTACCTCCCTCAAAAGAGTTCTAAACTTTTCGCTAAAATGGTGCGCACGGTAGTTCTCGAAGTTAGTAACCGAGTTGGTCCATACTGTGCACATCGCAATATTTCTATGATACATAGATTAGGTTCGAATATGGACTATATATGTCAATTCCATCGGGTACCTCCCACACAAAATTTCCGAAAAGTGCAGTTTCAAAGCTGCTCTTGAATCCCCTTGACTTCTGCTTTAGCAGTTTATATTCGTTGTCCCCATTCCGACAGCACAAGTTTTTTCAGCGGCCAGTCTGTAGTTCCTTAGAAAATTACCCGAAATCTGTAAAAATCCCTACGACACCAGTAGCGGAAGAGCACGGTAACTTTCGAACGGATCAGCCGATACGGACCAAGGTTTGGCCTTCGTAATATTTTGTTCAAACTTGGTTTAAGTTCGAAGATGAGCCGTATCGATGGACATGCCGATTTGGTCCAAGGGGATCCAAAGATCTCCTAATATTTTGTCTAAATCGGTCTTCTCTTTAGGGTACCTTCACACAGGCTGAGGTTATATCTCTGTTCACGCAGAGAAAAAAATATGTTTGATCCAACAATATTCCAAGAGCAAAATATGTATTGTTAACATATTGTTGGATTCCTCATGTAGTATTGTAAATCCAAAAATAGTTTGTGTCAACTGAACAATATTTCTCTCTTTTCTTCGAAAATTTGTTTCTCTTCTCTCGCTTTTCGATGCCGTGTTGAAAAAACAATTTTGGTGAGTTGTGGTGTGTTTGTATGACATGCTGCCTTTACCTTTGTTTTTGTGTGTATGTACTTGTGAGACTCTTGTTTTTATTTGTTTCTGTTTTGTTTCATTCTTCTTTCCTTTTCATGTTTGTTATGGTGTTTAATTATTCCTTATGTTGTGGTGGGTTCTTGTGGCTTTTTGTTTGTCTTTGTTGTCAGCCAATGCAGCAAACCATGTATTGTGTTCATCAATGATTGCAATATTAAACGCGACATTTATATCCAAGTTATGCGAAAAGTGTATATGAGAAGTATATGCACTCAAATCAAAAATTTCTGGGCTGGTTTTCTGTATTGACAATACTTTTTGTAAACAAAATTAGATTATGATAGTTCCTACAATCGGTATTGTTAACGATTTTAACAATATTGCGGAAATTCGAAAGTTGTTTTTGTTTTCTATGTTTGGAACAAAAGATGGTATTTTTGGATTTGGATTGCAATGTTTGAACAAAGCAAATACATTTTTGGAACCAAAACATATATTTTTGTTCCAACAAAAGCGAAAAATATTTTTTCTCTGCGTGTATATCAATGGATTCATGTTATGTCATTGATATGTGACTTAGTTTTTATCGCCGAATCCGAATGGCGTGTCCTAAGTTGCCCCTTGTAGAGAAGTTTTTCATGGCTGAAATACTATGCCACCGTTGAAAATTTGATGTGGCCAGGCTTGGGAATCGAACCCGGACATTCAGCGTGCAAAGTTGTTGCACATAGCTAATTCCTAGAGGTTGTGGTGTAGGGTATCATATGGTCAGCCCCGTCCGACTATAGCCTTTGCTTATTTGTTTTTTCAAAACGATGGAAAAACTGATTAGATTATGAGAGTAGAGTTAAAACTATCATACACTTGTATTGGCGTTTTTAAAGTTTACATCGGAAAGTAACCAAAGTAGGCAGGGCACGTTCCGCCCAATTCTAGTTTTTTCGAAATATTTAAGGTAAGATATCTTGGAATCCTTGCATTTTAGGTATTTAGTGTTTTTGGCAACATTACAGAGGAGGATGTTGGGAATATTTTATTTTTAATCTTAACCCTCATGCAGTTCATCAAAATGGTCTTTTTGGTCCTTTTTTTGAAAATCTTTCAAAAATTCCTTTAAAATGTGATCATATCAAACCCAATTATTCTAGAAAAATGTTCGCCATAAAATTTTACTATAGGTCTTAGAATACACCAAATCTGTAAATCTTATCTAATTGCCAGGAATCTCTAAAAATGAAAAACACGTTTTAGGGTTAAAGTCCGACTTCATCTGAATTTATTCAAAGTTGTCCCACAAAACATAATTTTAGAGAGATGACGTCAAAGACAAAAATATTCTCCGTCAAATTTCACTATGGGTTAACACAGAAATGAAATGTCTATTTACATTGCGTATCATGTAAATATCAGCATCAATTTTGCTGAAAAAACATGAAAAGATTTCCCAATTTTTTTGATGAAATTTTTTTCCCTTCTTTTTCCGAGTCGATACATGAAAGTAATATGAAACTTGGATCTAGGTGAAAAGTGTCAAAAGAATAAACATTTTACACAAAATTTCACTGTAAGTTTCAGAATAAACAACATATCTAGTTATACTAACTTCTTAAGAAAATTAGGTTACAAATTTGTATATCGTAGAATGAAAATATTTTTTTAATTTTGGACTGTTAATTTTACATAATTCCATACTGGATCAAAATCTAACAAAATCCTTCACTTTTTGTGGATATGGTAAATAGAAGAAATGTTCCTAACCATTTCACTATGAGTCTCTGAATAAAAGAAATCTGTAACCATAACGTATAACATTCTAAGCAGCCCTTGTTTTTGATATAGGGTTTAGGGCCATACAAATGTTATCCAGATTGCCGTTGTGATTGGACACTATAAATACTTTATTGATGGTTCTTGTTATGAATTCATACAGAAAATGTTGTGCGCTCCATTCAAACAGCTTTTGAAATATTTCTGGTGAATACATATTTGAAAACCATAGAAAACCCAGATCGGATAATTTGGCGTGGTTCAAAATAATACAATGATGGGAGTAACTCCTTTTTTGGTGACATTTACTGAAGTAACCCTAGAAATTTATATACATAGCTGTATCATGAATGACCATAAGAAATCCAGTTAAGATATAGCCATTTTTGTAAATTACTAGGGTTAATTCCGCAAATGTCACCAAAGCAGGAGTTAATCCCATCATTGTATTATTTTGTACCACGCCATGTCGTTCATGTGAAAAATATATAAATTTATAATCTAATTTTCTTAAGGAAATAGCATACGCAGATTTATGGTTTATTCTGAAAATCATAATGAAATTTTGTGTATAATATTTCTTCTTTTGACACTTTTCACCTAAAACCAAGTTTCATATTACTTTCATGTATCAACTCGAAAAAAGAAGGAAACAAATTTCATAACAAAACAAGTGAGCCAAGGCTACAGTCGGGTCGGACAGAGGAACGGTCGGACACATATAGCCAGATCGACTCAGCTCGTCGAGACATTAATTTTGCTATATATATGTATGGGTCTACGACCATTATTTCGATGCGTTACAAACTTTTTGGCCAAAACCAACTTATAATACCCCCCCCCCCCCACACAGCGGTGTAGGGTATAAAAATTGGAAATATTTTCATGTTTTTTCAGAAAAATTCATATTGGTTTTTTATGATATATATTGTAAATAGACATTTAATTTTTTTGTGACCTATAGTGAAATTTGACAAAGAATATTTTTGTCTTGGACGTCATCTCTCTAAAATTATGTTTTATGGGGTAGTTTTGAATAAACTCAGATGAAGTACGACTTTAACAATAAAACGTGTTTTTATTTTTTTTTTGCAGGTAACCGATAAGTGAACCGATATAAACCATATTCAAACTTGATCGAAGTTAGGAAGAAATATTACGATGCATAAACTATGGATGAAATCATATACTCAGACGGACGGACATAGCTAGATTACCTCCAAATTGTCTGAAACGGATTTTATCCTTCGATTTAAACTATTATTTCGAGAAGGGATGTACATTTTTTTTGGAAAAAAATGCGATTATACATTTTGAGCAGCTATTGCAGCATATTGTTCACCGGATTTGATTTGAAAACAATGTATTAACCTCTTCGGCTTACCATAGCGCCCCATATAGCGGTATTTTCCTGCTTCACAATGATGAACACAATTTCTCAATAGTCCAAGAGGTGAAATGTGAAACGATTTAATGTTAAAGATATTTTTCGTCAAATATTTGGTAATGTTAATTAATAAAACTGATTAAATTTCCTAAAATATAGGTCATTCTTCGTCTAGCCAGTTTTTTTTTCATTTTACAAGGAACGCTAGTATTATGTTCCTTCCAATAAAGCAATAAATAACCCATAAGTTTCCTAATCGTTTTGTATTCTCTTGACAGTCACTGTCACTTTTTAATTGGTCATACCTTTTATGACTAACTGCGGCTTTTCAATTGCAGCTATTATAAGATATTACATGGATATCAAATAATTTCGTAAAGTGATTTTTAATAACTTCTTAAAGAAGTTGTTACTCAGAGGTTCTTTATGTCCAAAAGTTTTTCCAATGCTTTTACACATATTAAAAAAATTATTCAAATGCGTAGATCTAAGAAAAAAGGCGACTTCCTTAAGCTATTAAAAACAGGTAATAAAAAATAATTCTCTACACAAAGCAAACTAAAAAAAACATAGCTGTAAAAACCGACAATTATGTGTTCAGCTAATAAAAATTTACAACCCATTGAAAAGTCTTAAAAAATACCTTTTGTATATGAAATCATAAAACAAAACCAAAACAAAATGATAAAATCAACTAAAACTATTTTTGTAATCCAAACAACAACAAAAAGAAAGACAAAAAAATGATTAAAATATTTATTACTCTACTCTGGATGTGTATACAACATCTCAAGCCAGCGAACAAGTACATCATGCTTAAATAAATAAACCTATTGACTTACAAACAAACACACACAGAGTTGAGGTGCTGGATGGATACCCCACCACTTGAATATAAACTACACTACTAGGCACACTCGATTCGGAAATCCACTATGTGGGTTGATGGCTGATACGGCTGATGGTGTAAATGCATGGCTATGAAGCCAGCCAAACGATCGTGGCAGACTGTTTGGCGGCTTGCTGCCAAAAGGGGGTATCCAGACGTATTACTGTTGCAGTGAAGGAAGTACTGTGTACAGTGTTGCGATAACAACAGCACAATAAAATAATGATAACGGTATATTCAATATAGAAGCACCCTTTCTTTCAGGAAGGGTCTATAGAAGCACCCTTTCTTTCAGGAAGGGTCTATAGAAGCACCCTTTCTTTCAGATAGGGTCTATGGAAGCACCCTTTCTATCAGGAATGGTCTACAGAAGCACCCTTTCTTTCAGAAAGAGTCTAAAGTAGCACCCTTTCTTTCAGAAAGAGTTTGAATTAGCACCCTTTCTTTCAGAAAGGGCCTATAGAAGCACCCTTTCTTTCAGAAAGGGCCTATAGAAGCACCCTTTCTTTCAGAAAGGGCCTATAGAAGCACCCTTTCTTTCAGAAAGGTTCTACAGAAACACCCTTTCTTTCAGAAAGGGTCTATAGAAGCACCCTTCCTTTCAGAAACGGTCTATAGATGCACCCTTTCTTCAGAAAGGGCCTATAGATGAACTTTTTCTTTCAGAAAGGGTCTTTAGGCACACCCTTTCTTTCAGAAAGTGTCTATAGAAGGACCCTTTCTTTCAGAAACGGTCTATAGATGCACCCTTTCTTTCAGAAGGGGTCTATAGAAGCAACCTTTCTTTCAGAAAGGGTCTATAGAAGCAACCTTTCTTTCAGAAAGGTTCTATAGAAGCACCCTTTCTTTCAAAAAGGGTCTATAGAAACACCCTTTCCTTCAAAAAGGGTCTATAGAAGCACCCCTTTCTTCAAGAAAAAGTCCATAGAAGCACACTTTCTTTCAGAAAGGGTCTATAGAAGCACCCCTTCTTTCAGAAAGGGTCTATAGAAGCAACATTTCAATCAGAAAGGGTCTATCAGGAATGGTCTACAGAAGCACCCTTTCTTTCAGAAAGAGTCTAAAGTAGCACCCTTTCTTTCAGAAAGAGTTTGAATTAGCACCCTTTCTTTCAGAAAGGGCCTATAGAAGCACCCTTTCTTTCAGGAAGGGTCTATAGGATCACCCTTTCTTTCAGGAAGGGTCTATAGGAGCACCCTTTCTTTCAGGAAGGATCTATAGGAGCACCCTTTCTTTAACGAAGGGCCTATAGAAGCACCCTTTCTTTCAGAAAGGGTCTAAAGAAGCACCCTATCTTTCAGAAAGGGTCTAAAGAAGCACCCTATCTTTCAGAAAGGGTCTAAAGAAGCCCCCTATCTTTCAGAAAGGGTCTAAAGAAGCAGCCTATCTTTCAGAAAGGGTCTAAAGAAGCACCCTATCTTTCAGAAAGGGTCTAAAGAAGCACCCTATCTTTCAGAAAGTGTCTAAAGAAGCACCCTATCTTTCAGAAAGGGTCTAAAGGAGCACCCTTTCTTTCAGAAAGGGTCTAAAGGAGCACCCTTTCTTTCAGAAAGGGTCTAAAGGAGCACCCTTTCTTTCAGAAAGGGTCTAAAGGAGCACCCTTTCTTTCAGAAAGGGTCTAAAGGAGCACCCTTTCTTTCAGAAAGGGTCTAAAGGAGCACCCTTTCTTTCAGAAAGGGTCTAAAGGAGCACCCTTTCTTTCAGAAAGGGTCTAAAGGAGCACTCTTTCTTTCAGAAGGGGTCTAAAGGAGCACCCTTTCTTTCAGAAAGGGTCTAAAGGAGCACTCTTTCTTTCAGAAAGGGTCTAAAGGAGCACCCTTTCTTTCAGAAAGGGTCTAAAGGAGCACCCTTTCTTTCAGAAAGTGTCTAAAGGAGCACCCTTTCTTTCAGAAAGGGTCTAAAGGAGCACCCTTTCTTTCAGAAAGGGTCTAAAGGAGCACCCTTTTTTTCAGAAAGGGTCTAAAGGAGCACCCTTTCTTTCAGAAAGGGTCTAAAGGAGCACCCTTTCTTTCAGAAAGGGTCTAAAGGAGCACCCTTTCTTTCAGAAAGGGTCTATAGAAGCACCCTTCCTTTCAGAAACGGTCTATAGATGCACCCTTTCTTTCAGAAAGGGTCTAAAGGAGCACCCTATCTTTCAGAAAGTGTCTAAAGAAGCACCCTATCTTTCAGAAAGGGTCTAAAGGAGCACCCTTTCTTTCAGAAAGGGTCTAAAGGAGCACCCTTTCTTTCAGAAAGGGTCTAAAGGAGCACCCTTTCTTTCAGAAAGGGTCTAAAGGAGCACCCTTTCTTTCAGAAAGGGTCTAAAGGAGCACCCTTTCTTTCAGAAAGGGTCTAAAGGAGCACCCTTTCTTTCAGAAAGGGTCTAAAGGAGCACCCTTTCTTTCAGAAAGGGTCTAAAGGAGCACTCTTTCTTTCAGAAGGGGTCTAAAGGAGCACCCTTTCTTTCAGAAAGGGTCTAAAGGAGCACTCTTTCTTTCAGAAAGGGTCTAAAGGAGCACCCTTTCTTTCAGAAAGGGTCTAAAGGAGCACCCTTTCTTTCAGAAAGTGTCTAAAGGAGCACCCTTTCTTTCAGAAAGGGTCTAAAGGAGCACCCTTTCTTTCAGAAAGGGTCTAAAGGAGCACCCTTTCTTTCAGAAAGGGTCTAAAGGAGCACCCTTTCTTTCAGAAAGGGTCTACAGAAGCACCCCAACATTTCAATCAGAAAGGGTTTACAGAAGCACCCTTTCTTTCAGGAAGGGTCTAAAGGAGCACCCTTTCTTTCAGAAAGGGTCTAAAGGAGCACCCTTTCTTTCAGAAAGTGTCTAAAGGAGCACCCTTTTTTTCAGAAAGGGTCTAAAGGAGCACCCTTTTTTTCAGAAAGGGTCTAAAGGAGCACCCTTTTTTTCAGAAAGGGTCTAAAGGAGCACCCTTTCTTTCAGAAAGGGTCTAAAGGAGCACCCTTTCTTTCAGAAAGGGTCTAAAGGAGCACCCTTTCTTTCAGAAAGGGTCTAAAGGAGCACCCTTTCTTTCAGAAAGGGTCTAAAGGAGCACCCTTTCTTTCAGAAAGGGTCTAAAGGAGCACCCTTTCTTTCAGAAAGGGTCTAAAGGAGCACCCTTTCTTTCAGAAAGGGTCTAAAGGAGCACCCTTTCTTTCAGAAAGGGTCTAAAGGAGCACTCTTTCTTTCAGAAGGGGTCTAAAGGAGCACCCTTTCTTTCAGAAAGGGCCTAAAGGAGCACTCTTTCTTTCAGAAGGGGTCTAAAGGAGCACCCTTTCTTTCAGAAAGGGTCTAAAGGAGCACCCTTTCTTTCAGAAAGTGTCTAAAGGAGCACCCTTTCTTTCAGAAAGGGTCTAAAGGAGCACCCTTTCTTTCAGAAAGGGTCTACAGAAGCACCCCAACATTTCAATCAGAAAGGGTCTACAGAAGCACCCCAACATTTCAATCAGAAAGGGTCTACAGAAGCACCCCAACATTTCAATCAGAAAGGGTCTACAGAAGCACCCTTTCTTTCAGGAAGGGTCTACAGAAGCACCCCAACATTTCAATCAGAAAGGGTCTACAGAAGCACCCTTTCTTTCAGGAAGGGTCTACAGAAGCACCCTTTCTTTCAGGAAGGGTCTACAGAAGCACCCTTTCTTTCAGGAAGGGTCTAAAGGAGCACCCTTTCTTTCAGAAAGGGTCTAAAGGAGCACCCTTTCTTTCAGAAAGTGTCTAAAGGAGCACCCTTTTTTTCAGAAAGGGTCTAAAGGAGCACCCTTTTTTTCAGAAAGGGTCTAAAGGAGCACCCTTTCTTTCAGAAAGGGTCTAAAGGAGCACCCTTTCTTTCAGAAAGGGTCTAAAGGAGCACCCTTTCTTTCAGAAAGGGTCTAAAGGAGCACCCTTTCTTTCATAAAGGGTCTAAAGGAGCACCCTTTCTTTCAGAAAGGGTCTAAAGGAGCATCCTTTCTTTAAGAAATGGTCTATAAAAGCACCCTTTCTTTCAGAAAGGGTCTATAGGAGCACCCTTTCTTTCAGGAAGGGTCTATAGGAGCACCCTTACTTTCAGAAAGGGTCTATAGGAGTACCCTTTCTTTAAGAAAGGGTCTGTAGGAGCACCCTTTCTTTAAGAAAGGGTCTAAAGAAGCACCCTTTTTTTCAGGAAGGGTCTATAGGAGCACCCTTACTTTCAGAAAGGGTCTATAGGAGCACCCTTTCTTTAAGAAAGGGTCTATAGGAGCACCCTTTCTTTAAGAAAGGGTCTATAGAAGCACCCTTTCTTTCAGAAAGGGTCTATAGGAGCACCCTTTCTTTCAGAAAGGGTCTATAGAAGCACCCCTACTTTCAGAAAGGGTCTATATGAGCATCCTTTCTTTTAGAAAGGGTCTATAGGAGCACCCTTTCTTTTAGAAGGGGTCTATACGAGCACCCTTTCTTTTAGAAAGGGTCTATAGGAGCACCCTTTCTTTCAGAAAGGGTCTATAGAAGCACCCTTACTTTCAGAAAGGGTCTATAGAAGCACCCTTACTTTCAGAAAGGGTCTATAGGAGCATCCTTTCTATTAGAAAGGGTCTATAGGAGCACCCTTTCTTTTAGAAAGGGTCTATACGAGCACCCTTTCTTTTAGAAAGGGTCTATAGAAGCACCCTTTCGTTCAGAAAGTGTCTATAGAAGCACCCTTTCTTTCAGAAAGTGTCTATAGAAGCACCCTTTCTTTCAGAAAGTGTCTATAGAAGCACCCTTTCTTTCAGAAAGTGTCTATAGAAGCACCCTTTCTTTCAGAAAGTGTCTATAGAAGCACCCTTTCTTTCAGAAAGTGTCTATAGAAGCACCCTTTCTTTCAGAAAGTGTCTATAGAAGCACCCTTTCTTTCAGAAAGTGTCTATCGAAGCACCCTTTCTTTCAGAAAGTGTCTATCGAAGCACCCTTTCTTTCAGAAAGTGTCTATCGAAGCACCCTTTCTTTCAGAAAGTGTCTATAGAAGCACCCTTTCTTTTAGAAAGAGTCTATAGAAGCACCCTTTCCATCAGAAAGAGTCTATAGAAGCAACATTTCTATCAGAAAGAGTCTACAGAAGTACCCTTTCTTTCTGGGTAGGAGCACCATTTCGTTAAGAAAGGGTCTATAGAAGCACCCTTTCCTTCAGAAAGGGTCTATAGAAGCAACCTTCCTATCAGAAAAATCTATAGAAGCAACATTTCTATCAGAAAGAGTCTACAGAAGCACCCTTTCTATCAGAAAGAGTCTACAGAAGCACCCTTTCTTTCAGAAAGAGTCTATAGAAGCACCCCTTCTTTCAGAAAGGATCTATAGAAGCAACATTTCTATCAGAAAGAGTCTACAGAAGCACCCTTTCTTCCAGAAAGGGTCTATAGAAGCACCCTTTCTTCCAGAAAGGCTCTATAGAAGCACCCTTGCTTCCAGAAAGGGTCTATAGAAGCACCCTTTCTTTCAGAAAGGGTCTATAGAAGCATCCTTCTTTCAGAAAGAGTCTATAGAAGCACCCTTTCCATCAGAAAGAGTCTATAGAAGCAACATTTCTATCAGAAAGAGTCTACAGAAGTACCCTTTCTTTCAGGGTAGAAGCACCATTTCGTTAAGAAAGGGTCTATAGAAGCACCCTTTCCTTCAGAAAGGGTCTATAGAAGCAACCTTCCTATCAGAAAAAGTCTATAGAAGCAACATTTCTATCAGAAAGAGTCTACAGAAGCACCCTTTCTATCAGAATGAGTCTACAGAAGCACCCTTTCTTTCAGAAAGAGTCTATAGAAGCACCATTTCAGAAAGGGTTTGTAGAAGCACCCTACCTAACAAGTAGTGTCGCACAATATTCTACAAATCATTCAGGCATGACGATAAAAAGAAGATGGAAGTACAGTATTCAGAAAGGGTCTATAGGAGCACCCTTTCTTTAAGAAAGGGTCTATAGGAGCACCCTTTCTTTAAGAAAGGGTCTATAGGAGCACCCTTTCTTTAAGAAAGGGTCTATAGAAGCACCCTTTCTTTCAGAAAGGGTATATAGGAGCACCCTTTCTTTCAGAAAGGGTCTATAGGAGCACCCTTACTTTCAGAAAGGGTCTATAGAAGCACCCTTACTTTCAGAAAGGGTCTATAGGAGCATCCTTTCTATTAGAAAGGGTCTATAGAAGCACCCTTACTTTCAGAAAGGGTCTATAGGAGCATCCTTTCTATTAGAAAGGGTCTATAGGAGCACCCTTTCTTTTAGAAAGGGTCTATACGAGCACCCTTTCTTTTAGAAAGGGTCTATAGGAGCACCCTTTCTTTCAGAAAGGGTCTATAGAAGCACCCTTACTTTCAGAAAGGGTCTTTAGAAGCACTCTTTCTTTCAGAAAGGGTCTATAGAAGCACTCTTTCTTCCAGAAATGGTCTATAGAAGCACACTTTCTTTGAGAAAGGGTCTATAGAAGCACCCTCTCTTTCAGAAAGGATCTATAGAAGCACCCTTTCTTTCAGAAAGGGTCTATAGAAGCACTCTTTCTTTCAGGAAGGATCTATAGAAGCAGCCTTTCTTTCCGAAAGGGTCTATAGAATCAGCCTTTCTTTCCGAAACGGTCTATAGAAGCACCCTTTTTTAAGAAAGGGTCTATAGAAGCACCCTTTCTTTCAGAAAGGATCTATAGAAGCACCCTTTCTTTCAGAAAGGTTTATAGAAACACCATTTCTTTCAAAAAGGTTTATAGAAGCACCCTTCGTTTCAGAGAGGTTTATAGAAGCACCCTTTCTTTCAGAAAGGGTCTACAGAAGCACCCTTTCTTTCAGAAATGGTCTAAAGAAGCACCCTTTCTTTCAGAAGCGGTCTATAGAAGCCCCCTTTCTTTCAGAAAGGGTCTAAAGAAGCACCCTTTCTTTCAGAAAGGGTTTATAGAAGCACCCTTTCTTTCAGAAATGGTCTAAAGAAGCACCCTTTCTTTCAGAAGCGGTCTACAGAAGCACCCTTTCTTTCAGAAAGGGTCTATAGAAGCACCCTTTCTTTCAGAAGCGGTCTATAGAAGCACCCTTTCTTTCAGAAGCGGTCTTTAGAAGCACCCTTCTTTCAGAAAGGGTCTATAGAAGCACCCTTCCTTTCAGAGAGGTTTATAGAAGCACCCTTTCTTTTAGAAAGGGTCTACAGAAGCACCCTTTCTTTCAGAAATGGTCTAAAGAAGCACCCTTTCTTTCAGAAGCGGTCTATAGGAGCCCCCTTTCTTTCAGAAGCGGTCTATAGAAGCCCCCTTTCTTTCAGAAAGGGTTTATAGAAGCACCCTTTCTTTCAGAAATGGTCTAAAGAAGCACCCTTTCTTTCAGAAGCGGTCTACAGAAGCACCCTTTCTTTCAGAAAGGGTCTATAGAAGCACCCTTTCTTTCAGAAGCGGTCTATAGAAGCACCCTTTCTTTCAGAAGCGGTCTATAGAAGCACCCTTTTTCAGAAAGGGTCTATAGAAGCACCTTTTATTTCAGAAACGATCTATAGAAGCACCCTTTCTTTCAGAAAGGGTCTGTAGAAGCACCCTTTCATTCAGAAAGGATCTGTATAAGCACCCTTTCATTCAGAAAGGGTCTGTAGAAGCACCCTTTCATTCAGAAAGGGTCTTTAGAAGCACCCTTTCCTTCAAGAATGGTCTACAGTAGCACCCTTTCTTTCAGAAAGCGTCTATAGAAACATCCCTGTTTCCTATTTCTAATGATTTTTTTAAACCTCTTACAAAAACTAATTTCCGAACACTGTTCCACATTAATAAATAAAAATAACGTTGTTTATCTCAGAGAAAACTGTGAAAACTGCCGATACAACAATGTTCTAAATATACTGCAGTTCGTCCGATATAAAAGTAGGTGGCTAAGTACAACAGAATGAATGGGCTGTTTAGATGGTGGCTTCGATGCTTGGTTGGCTAACACATCAACAATTCATGTTTAAATAAACAATTGAATTTGTCAGTTTTTTGGGTAAACACTTGAGGTCGATGAATTGCCTGCACGACTGACTGACGACTGGCTGGCTGCACACTGCCTGTCTGAGTACCACCACCGAGTACTCACTGCTAGCTATAGAATATAGCTATCTTGCTAGCCACAGCGGTAAACCACACTTATGCCATATTTGGATCAATTGCTTGTGTTTTTGGAGGGTTATTGTTTTGTTGTGAAGGTGTTGATGGGAGGCCTGTAGGGAGGAATTATTTACTGTTGTTGATAGTCAAATATTGGAGTCACACTGTCTACGATTTCATGCAGATATTTTTTTTTCTTTTTAATTAATCTCTAATACGAATGTCCAAATAATCTCTAATACTGAAAATGTTGTTGTATATTTCATTCCTTTTAGAAATTGTTATTGAGATATTGGGTAAATTCCAATGTAACTGCATGTACTAAGTTTTTATTATCTATTTAATATCTGTTTTCCAAGAAATTAAAGATAATCTTAACAACATGAAACTAAGGGGGTTTTGATGAACAAATAATCTGACGGAAGTTTCCATATACCAGCTATTTTACAATTACTGCCTTTAGCGATTTAATTTTACCGTTGGGATCGTATTGAAATATGTCTGGAAAAAAGTTAAAATATGTTTTAGTTTACAAAAATATTTATTTAAATAACTAAAACAAACCGAAATGTCTGAGATGAAGAATCATAATGGGAAAACAAACAATAGAAACCATGGTGCAATAAACAGGGTGGACTAGTAATACCAACTGATGTATTTTTTACTGTAAAAACATTTTGTTTAAATTAAAAATAAATACAAAATATTTAACGTTTATTTTTAAAACGCGTGAAACACAGTCTATTGTTTTATTTGTTCTTGGTGGAATCTTCGCAAAAGTACGTTTACTATTGTAAAGGGCATGACATTTTTTTTTAAATCCATGGAACAATTTTCTTTAAAATCCGCGTTTATTGGTCTAAAGGGTCATGAAGGAATTGTGCTTAAAACACACGTTTATTGGACTCGGGAAAAACGTTTGAATGTTGTCAGAGGTTGTGAAGAAGGTTTGTTGCGAGTTGCTATACCCTCCACTATAATGGGAGGGTATAACACTGTACAACAAAATTGAACTTTTCTTCGCAAATTTGATGTATATATTTTCTTGATATTGTATGTATATTGTAAATACATATTTCATTTATTCGGCGTCTTATATTGAAATTTGATGGAGAGTATTTTTGTCTTTGACGTCTCTTATCTAGAATAAAGTTTTGTGGAACAAAACATAATAAACTCAGATAAAGTACAACATTAACCCTAAAACTTGATTTTACTTTTGGCAGATTCCTGGCGTTTAGGTACGATTTAGAGTTTTGGTGTATTTGCGGCCTATAGTAAAATTATACGACAAATAATTTTATAGAATATTTTGATCTGATACGATCACATTTTAAAGAAGTTTTTAAACGTTTTTGAAAAAAGGGACCAAAAAGACCCATTTAGTGACTCGCATGAGGGTTAATTTTTTCATAAAAAGATACCCCGTAGTGTTGTCAGTACCATTACCAAAGACACTTTATACCTAAAATCCAAGGAATCTGATATCGAAAAGTTCAAAACCTGTAGAAATGGGCGGAACTTGCCACGCCTATTTAGATTACTTCCCGAAGTAAACTTTCAAAACGCCGATACACGTATTTTCATTTTTTCGGTCCACTTTCATAATCTGTGCGGGGTTTCTTGTAATTTTAAAAAAAGTTCAATTTTGTTGTACTGTGATATGTACTACCTATTCCATATTCGTCGATTGTCCAGAATTGTGCGTATATCATTAGCATCTGAAGACAGTTTCAAGGTGACAACATTAAACGTAGATCTTTTAGAAGGGTACACCCCAAGGCCGTTTCGATGAGCCCATCCCGCTAACTTGATTAGAATTCCATGCATGAGATCCTATATGGTCTGCGGGAATTTTCCACTAATTATAAAAACAACGCTATCGACATATGCTATGGTTTTGATATAAAGTTTATCAAATACATGGAGCATTTCGTTGATCAGAAAGAACCACAGTAGTGCTGACAGTACTCGAGACAGACTTCCTAATGCAACTCTCAGTGATAAGTGAATTGATTACCCTGCTGCTTAGCATTTCGTGAATCCACTTGATTAATATAGAGGAAATTCCTAGGCCTAGACGTGTATTATGGATAGACTCCCACTTAACGTTAAGAAATTCTGTGCCATTGACATAATCGCTTATCGTTTTTGAACTCGATTGCCCTAATTTGGTGGAGTTCTAGTATAGTGTTATTTCCCAGAAATTGGTTTCTTAGCGTTGCGAAGGCTAGGCAATGACATAGATAGTGTTCCAACGTTTCGTCGTCCTCTCGCATGCTCTGCATTCACTGCTTTCTGCACAACCAATTTTGTGCAGGTGTCCTGTAAGGATGCCTGTCAGTCTACTAATGCCCTTTTTACTCATTAAAAGTAGTTCCTTTGTTTTATCCTCGTCTGGGTTTTCACAGAGGATTTTTGTGTTTTTCCCTTTCTCTTCAGTGTTCCAGAGGGATGTATGGGCGTTTTCTGCCCATGCCTTTAACTCCAGACGCGCCGCTTTTAAAAGCTTAGCATTATCTAGGCTTATCGTAGTTTGCTCCCTGGCTTGCCTTACCAAGGAGTTAGCTATTTCGTTACCCCTAATCCCTTTATGCCCTGGTACCCATATAATATTAACCGAAGCATGGTGGGAGTAGTCGTTGATTGACTTTTTACACTGCAAGACAGTTTTTGATTTCACCGTCTTGTTGTTATTGCTTTAATTGCTGCTTTACTGTCCGTTAGGATGTTTACAGTGATTGGCATTGTGTTAGCTTTAAACCAGTTCAGACACTCTGTGATCGCCCAGATTTCGGCCTGTAGGATCGTATTATGATCCGGCAGTTGCAGGGAGATCCTTGTTTGCTGGTCTTCGATATATACACCAAGACCCGTTTCCCCCCTAGAACTGCCCCATCTGTAAACACACAGCTTCCAGTTGGCATCCGTTCCAGAGTTCCATCGATCCTCATGTCTCTGTCCGGTATTAAAATTTCACGCAAGGCTGTTTCAGGTATACGGTCTGATACAATATGATCTATTGACTCACCAGTTGTAGCCCGTAGTCTTATAGCTGCGATGGCTCCCTCATACCCTTCCTGAATTTATATTGAGTGGGCAAACAAAATTGTCTCTAAAGCCCTGGTTGGTGTTGTCCTCATTGCCCCGCTAATACTTAAGCAGCACATTCTTTGGACTTTTTGCAGTACTTTTACGTTGCATTTCTTGTCCGTAACTGTCCACCATACCACAGATGCGTAAGTTAGAATCGGTATAATTACGCCTCTGTATAGCCAGCGTGTCATCCTAGGATTGAAACCCCATTTTGAGCCTATAGCCCTTCTGCAGGTTGACTAACATCTGTGGGCTTTATTAGCCCTTTCCAGAATATGGTCTTTCCATTTAAGTTTCCTGTCCAGAATTACCCCACGGTACTCAACTGTTGGAGAAATGGTTTTCTTCGTAAGCTCCTATTTTTGTTTTCCTAGTGCATAGACATAGTTCTGTTTTTCCGGGTTGACATTTAGACCTCTCGGTCTAGCCCAGTTGTAAGCCATTTTTAGAGCCGTTACGGCCCTCCTACAGAGTATATTTGGATTCTTTCCCCTAAGAAGTATTATAACGTCGTCTGCATGGCAGTTGGGCTCAAATCCCTCGTCGGTTAAGATCCTTAGTAGACTATTTATGGTTGTAACCCACAGGAGAGGGGATAGTATTCCTCCCTGTGACGTCCCCTGGCCAACTTTGTCTCATTTTGTTACGTATTGTAGCACGCAGCTTATCCATCTGTTCCTTAGCATATGGTCTATCCAGTGCCTCAAGGCCCGGTTGACCTGAAACTCGTCTAAGTAGCGGTGCTGACGTTGTTGAACGCTCCTTCGATGTCGATGCATACTGCGAGTGTATACAGCTTCATCTTGAAGGTTCTCTCTATATGGTGTACTACCTCATGTAATGCGGTTTCCACTGATCTACCCTTTACGTATGCGTGTTGTTTGTATTTGAGCATATCGTTGGAGATGTTACTCTTTATCATTGTGTCGACCGTCCGTTCCATTGTTTTGAGTAAGAATTAAGTTAAACTTATCAGGCGATAAGATTTTGGTATTGCATAACTTGCCTTGCCGGGCTTGGGAATGAATACTATTCTTGCCTCTAGCCAGGCCAATGGAGTATACGCAAAGTTTAAGCAAGCATTGAAAATCTCGACCAGATTGGACGAAATGTAGTCCACTTCCCTTTGAAGTAAGGCTGGGAAAATCTGGTCTGGACCCGCTGCTTTGTATGATGAGAAGCTCATTATTGCTCTTTAATCATGAAGTTGTCGATTTTTGGTGATTCTTTTGATGCATAAGCTATCTCCGTCGGTGACACTGTGTGTGCCGTAGTACTCGACGGGAAGTGCGTTCTCATCAGAAGGCTAATAGTTTCCTCGGTTGTTTCCATCTTTTTACCCGTTTCATCAACCATAAGCTCGGGTTGTGAGTGAGTTTTAGATAGGAACTTTTTAATTTTAAAGACGTCATTGACGCTACCCACCTGTTAACAAAAGAGCTTCCAGGAGTTCCGTTTGGAGTTCATTTTGTTGTATTCCTTCAGTTTTGTTTGTTAGTTGTCCCAGAATACAGCTGCTTTTTTACGTTTTGCCCTATTGTAAAGTCTTCGGACCTCTTTACCTTTGTTACGGATTTCCCCTGTCATCCAGGGGGTTTATCTGGATGACCTCAATCATAAGTCATCCAGTAAGCGGGCTTCTTGGGAGTCGTTGATGACTTCGACCCCCTCTTCGGTATTGCTCGGAGGTTTGTCCTCCTTGCTGGATTGGTGGGCATCTTCTTCTTCTTCCCCGACTCGTGCCCTTCCAACCATAAACGTTACTGCATTACAGATGTAATATGCCTTACTCTTTGTCTTTGTAAGACTGGCTAGTGAGAGGTCGTCAATTCCAACCACAAGGAGAGTGTCATCCTCTTTCTCCTCCCTGTGGAAGACTTCCCACGTCTTCACTTCCAATGTCTCATTCTTTTTGCCAAAGACCTCGAGCATGCGTTCCGTCTCGAACTTGATGTCATACCCTTTGACGTAAACCGTCGCTTTAGTCAGGTGAGGTACCTCGCCCTTCCTCACAAGCTTAAATTTGCCGCCTTCCTAAAAAGTTGTCACACTGTTGATCACTTCCTCGAGAGCGGCTGTGTTCGCGTGCGGACCCAATTGCTTTACTAAGAGGTCCCCTTTGAGCTCGCTGCTGACAATTTTTATTGGCCCAATCTTTAACATGTGTTCCAGTATTTTATCGCTAACCATATTTTCGATGGCCTGCTGGTGCTCTTTAGGTATTCTGCCGGACCCTCTACTGGTATCGATCACCGCATAGCACCTCTCGTCTCTGTAGTTCTTCCTGGTCACCTTGGCGTAAGTAGATGGCGGCTCCGTACCAGTCTCTGCGGCCATCTTCCCCTTCTGGAAGGCCCTGGGCTTCCTATCAGAGCCCTTAGAACTTCCAGAGGATTCCGCGGTCGCGCTCACCTTCTTCGTGTCCGAGCACTCCTTTTCGCCCTCCGTCGAAGGGTTCTTTGGGCAGTCTCCTTCGCGTGCGTTTTGAGAAGGCTTGCTTAGGAAATTTGATGGTGGGAAGCTCATTTTCTTCTTACTTGGTTTGGCGGTATTTTCTTCCTCTGGAGATCAGATCCTCTTCGCCGCTTCCGAAGAAGTGGAGGGATTGTTGATCTCTTTTGGAGTGGCCCGCTGTTCTTTGTTTAGCTGTGCCTGGATCCTCCTGTACCTACGTCTCTGGGCTACAGTCCACCGCACTTTTTTCTCCGTTGTAAGTTTAGATATGTTTTCGCTTACCTCTTCTATCTTGTGGACCTCCTCGTTAACGGGCTTCTCCACAACGGTGGTGTTAATTTTGCAACTGATGTCTGATTCGGTGTCAGGGTCGCTCCCATCCTCGGATGGTTGGGTCCAGATTAAACTCTCCCTACGCTTTCTTTTCTCCTCCTCTTTTTTACTTTTCGGTTGCGTGCTTGTAGCAGTACCGTCGACCACAGATGCCAAGGCACCAACATCTGTGAGAGATGTTTGCTCACGATCGCTTGATGACGACGAGGTGTGACTCGCAGGTAGATCACTATTCCCCGCCGGTACTGAGTTATTTAGGCCTGCACGGTAACTTTTATTCCTTCTTTGTCTTCCATATTGTTTTTTTGTTTTAGGGGAGCACCCCCGTAGTCAGTTTTTTTGTCTGCGGGAAACTCAGAGGTTTCCAAAGGTAGGTGGTCGTGCCACTCCACCCTAGACGGGTCAAGTCACAAGTGATTTCCCTCGTAAATGATAGAGTAGCACGACCATCCACCGCCCCCTATCCGCCGGTGGGGAAATATAACGAAGTGTAAATGTTGGACCAAGATTAATCAATCCTATCAGGTACTTTATGAATCCTTTAAAGTTGTTTGAGCATTAAGTTCTCGTGCTCATCAGTTATTTATGTTGGTGCCGGCATGGTTATTTAGAGATTTTAGGATATTATCTCAGCGAGTGTAGACTTGTCACCACAAAAAATTGTACCGTTGCAAAAAGGGGCGGCGGGCCCAACATGCTGCAAATAGTTTCACGGCGATACATACGCACAATACTAACAAACAACTATAGTTTGGTAGTAGGTAGGTAGAAAGAGGGAGTCT
The DNA here is from genome assembly GCF_047663935.1 of Musca autumnalis. NCBI lineage: Eukaryota > Metazoa > Arthropoda > Insecta > Diptera > Muscidae > Musca > Musca autumnalis. The sequence continues at coordinate 21,905,521 of NW_027411755.1, read as the reverse complement.
GTTATAGATGAGCCAAAGTGGGAGTCTTTTAAAAACCAGCTGAAGGAGGAGATTTTATTAAGCGATGGCAAAAGGAAGATGGAATAGATTACAAATAAATCCATTTTTTGTTATGAAAAATCCACCTCAATATAATTAATATATTCTTACATGTCTTTAAAACTATTCCTAAAAATAACTTCTTTGTATCCAATATTGTTAAAAAAAGCCACTGTGTATGGCCTGAAAATTGATCTTTAAAAATCGACGCTGTGGCCTTAGTGAACTTAGTGTTATATAAATATTAGCAATTAAAACTATTTGTAAGTCTTTAACTAAACATTGTTTTTGTAAGTGATATCACAGATCATTGCCGGTAAAACAATTTTCATTATTTGCTTTTAACACCTCTTTTTCAAAACACTGCAACGACAACAACATTTACCCCAAACCACCTAACAAAACTTTCACTTATCAGTCAACACACCTGAGATGACAATGTTGCACCTCGTTTTATCTTCAAAGAGTCCCACACTATCTCTCACACACATGATTACATTTCACTTTTACATTATCGGCCATAAAATATCTTTAAACAATAAAACACAACAACCCGAACACAAATTGGAAACAAAAAACTTATTAAACTGTCACATAAACACTTGAAAATGTCAATATTTTATTACATTCGGGTGGGAAGGGAGGAGAACACCTCTTCTTGTGACATGACATTTTCAATTTGTCACTTGGAGTGAACAACTTGGTGGTTATATCAACAACACAAGATTTTATGATAGGGACCTCTTTTGACTCGGCTGGGTCCACCTTCTGTTTTAATTGGGGACAGTTGGTTAGTTTGGCCTGCCGCCATCTCCACCTTATCACAGTTGGGTTCAGGTGTAATCTTTTGAAAAACATAAAAAAACATGCAACCCACAACCATTCACATTTAACCAAACGGAGGGAAGTGCCAGCAGGCAGTCCATTGTGTTGCTCACCCGAATTATTTGTTGAATGCAACATTTTATTGGTAGCCATAAAATGCATGTTTATTTTTGTTCATATCTCTAAACAAACAAAACCTATGAGCATTTATTAATTTCATATTTTTCCCATTTCTTGCATTGCGGTTGGTTGATGGTTTCTTGGCTGGCTAATCTGGAATTGTTTTTTAAATAAACGATAAAAACACCATTGGGTGGCAGCGTGTAACGAGATTTTGATATTCGTTTTATGGATAATTTGCTGATGATTTTCAAATTGTTGAAATTTTGATTTCGAAATAAATCTGTTGCATCAGGGGAGATCGGTTAACCCAAATAGTCAAATGATCAGTCGCCACAGGCTTAGGTATAAAGCAGCAATATTTGAAAATGTTCAGAATAATTTTCGAAATTTTACAATACATTTGCATACATATTTTGTATTAATTTTTACTTTCACATCTAATGGCTATGAAATAGATTTCTTTGAAAACTCAAAGAACTCTTACCAAAAAATCAATTTAGATTCATTTAAAAAGAGAACATCTAAAGATAGCACTGTGATACAAAAGTGGAAACAATTTTTTTGCACGGGTTCTGATGCATAAATTCGGTATTGTGGGAGTCCATGGAAGACGAAAATACCTTTGGTTTCTTAGGGTCACTTCGTTTTTTGATATTCTAACGGAAAATGTAGTGAAAAACGGGGTTTCTTGGATTTTTAACTTAAAACGGACATAACTTCTTTTTTCCACAACGGACATTTACAGCTTATCACGCATTTTCGATTTTATTGGTTTTCCCCATTTTGTAAAGCTAATCAAATTTCCTTCTTGATAAAAGTAAATAATTACGCCGTTTGGTGTCTTCTACGCAGCCTAGAGCACCAGGAAAAGCATTTTTCAGTTTTTTAATGCGTTTTTGTCACACTTAAATAACTATAACACAACCATTTGTTACCCGATTTTTAAAAATTATAAATAAAAAATTTACAGTAAATTTCCATTGTGGAAAAAAGAAGTTATGTCCGTATAAAGTTGAAAATCCTAGAAATCCTAGAAGTGACCCAAAGAAACCAAAGGTATTTTCATATTTCATGGACTCCCACAATACAGAATTTATGCATCAGAACCCCTGCAAATTTTCACTGTAGCAAAGTGTAATCTTTGTTCCTAAAGAATACCAGAGAATTTACGCTGCACAGTAGGGCTACAACCAAAATAATACCACGCTGGTACCATGTGCGGAATATTGTCCTGTTAACGAAAACACGTGTTTTAGTTCGATTCTGTGAAAAAAGTTTCCGCACCGACTGCGATTAATAAAGCCCTTTTGATATTTTTTCTATTTAAAATTTAAATTTGCTTTGTTTGAATAAATATTTAGCAGTCTGTAACTATCGCGAATTCGTTGCAAATGATCACATATTCTCTTGTCCGATAGGTGCAATAAATATAAACATATTTATATTGTCAAAGGTGCATTAAATGCTCTAAAATACCGCGACTTGATAACAAAGTGGTCCAGAATGGTTTGATAATGATTTTAAATTATACTAAAACTATTAATAAATTATTATGAAAAGCGTATATGTCATTATAACAAATAAAACAACTACGCAAAGGCTATAGTCGGACGGGCGACCATGTGATACCCTACACCACAACCTCTAGGAATTAGCTATGTGCAACCGCCTTGTACGCTGAATGTCCGGTTTCGATTCCCAGGCCTGGCCATATCACATATTCAACGGTGGCAAAATACCCCTTAGTAATGTTGGCGCTATTTCCTCAGTATTTCAGGCATGAAAAACTTTTCCACAAGTGGCAACTAAGGACACGCTTTTCGGATTCGGCGACAAAAACTAGGTCACATATCAATGAGCTAATATGAATCCATTGATATAAGAAAAACCTCCCTTGTCCCCACTGGGATGATGTGGAACAATTATATAAATTATACATTTCTAAAAAATATGCCAAAATTAGAAAATACACATCGATTAGCATATCCTTCTTTATCTTTAAATTGTCTTTAAATATCAGGTTCCTTTTTGGAATAACCTAATATAAATAAATATATATACAATGTAATTTGCCATATCTCTGAAATTTGATATTTGGGAAAATTGTGAGTGTATTGAAGATCTATCGTTCAAAATTGTGCACTTGTACCTCACATATGCTTGACAATGCACGCAGTTTTGTGATTTTCAGGGCATTTGGAAAATAGTTGATTGTGGTTATATATTGTGATATCAAACATATATTTTATACCGGTAGAAATAACTAATAATGAATAGAAATTCAAATAATTTGCATGCAAACAAATTTATAAATCCCAAAATTATTCATATTCAATTACACACCAAGTAAGATAGTATAAGTCAGCTGCGCTAAGGGTGATATACTGACGAGTTTGGTTCAAAATACGTGGATCTGAAGGTATCGTAATGTAAGGCTATACCAAATCAATTTTAGTAAGGTAACTTCTGATTTTTGAAAAAGTTTGAGAATTATTTTTTGGAAGTATGGACTTACTCCGGAAAAGTTGTACCATTGCAATAGGGACCGGGGAAGGAACCTTCTTCAAAAAAAAAAAAAAATCAAATAGATCCGAGACGGGTCCTCAAACTGCACTTTTCCCAAATTTTGTGTGGGAGGTACTCGAAGGACGGGACCGATATAGTCCATATTTCAACCTGATACATTACTGGATGAAATAAAAGGATGTGCAAAGTTCAGACCAATCAGAAAATCCGCTTGAGAGTTATGTTGCGGATTTGCCATTTTAGTTAGGTTTCTTGTTTATTTTTCAGGGTTTCTTTTCGGCCATAATGTCAGGAAGTATGGACTTGCCATTGCAATTGTACCATCGTAAAATGAGCCGCAGGGATAATCTGCTGAAAAAACCAAAACGATTCGAGAAGACTCTTAAATTTCACTTTTCCGAAGGTGTGGACCGATATAGTCTTACCCGATTTATATCTGAAAGGAATAATAACATATAGAAAGCTTGGACCAAATCGATTGCTCACTTCGGCAGTTATGGTTCACACAAATTTTCAGAAAATTTTTGAACTTTTGTGGAGGAGTTGCCCGAAGGAGTGAACCGATATAGCATATATTTGGAATTAAACTAAGTTTGGGCAAAATATTACGAAGTGTAAAATTTACTTCGAATCGATAGATTCGTTCGGGAGTTATGGTGCGCACCAGTCAGCTAGACAGTAAGAGAGACAGATGAACGGGAAGGGCTAAATCGACACCAAATTGTCTGCAACGAATTTCGTCCAAACATACTTGGCACATCTTTGGTCGTATTTTGTATATATTCCCTTTACCCTAAAGGCAATTGGAAGATAGAAACTGAAAATTTCTCTGTCAGATAGAGACAATTTGTAGCATGGGAGGAAATTGTGGTTCTCTACACAAAACCCATTATTCAGTAGTTATTTTTCCATATGTAATGTATATGTATGTATATGGTAAATTTCAAATTTCTTTTGCAATTCCATTGGAAGAAATGTTAAAAAGATTTTTGCGAGCACATCCGCAATTTTTGGAACATAGATTAAGAAAAAAGTCGTGGTTTTAAATCTGTTCGCGTTCACAAAATTGGATATGAGACAAAAAATTTTAAAGATAGGATTTATAACTGCCATATTACAGCAACAACAAAAGACGAAAACTTATTGTTGGAATATTATTTCAAAAATATATTTTTTTGTTCAATACGAAAAATAGAAAAAACATTTTTGGGAGTTATTCTACTACTTCGCTAAATTTCGATGCAAGGACTGACGGACTTTGCTGAAACTTCTTCAGGGAAAATGCGATGACAAACCCGAAAGTGTATTTGCTTACTTTGATAAACAATAGGATTATGAAATAGAAAGTAATATTGAAATTACAACCAAAGAAAAAACATAAAAGTTAAAAAAACCTAGAATTCGCGAATTCGTTAAAATCAGTTAAGGCGCATGCGCTTTTCAGATACAGCGAGTGCATCTCTATCAATATGTAGCGATTTTTCCACTTTTCATTCAGCGGCCAAAGTGTGCCGTCAGCTACATCTTACTGTTCAAAAAACCTTTATGTGGGTAAAAATTGCGCGATGTACATAAGATTATGAGGCGCATCCGATTTCAGTGACCGCCTATAAAAAATACGTCAATATAACAAATTTAAAACAAATTCGTCAAGAACCGCGGATGTGCTACCAAATTCTATTTTATAGGAAATACGAATATTACTCCAGAATCTCGGTAATTTATGCCACACGGTTTTGGAAAATAATATCATAGCGTATAAAGGATTCCATTTATGTAAAAATTACCAAAGAAAATCGCGGTTCAATGGGCGGAATCATCAAAATATAATTTTGCAGAATTTCCTACTTTGAAGGTATCTATAGTAGATGGATTTGAAAGCGGAAGGGTTCATTAGATCCGGCGCGTAAAAAAAACTAAAATCACGCGGGGTTCAAGGGTACCTAAGTCACAGTTGTACATTTTGAAGCCAAAAAATAGGTTTTAAAGAAAATTTACGCACCAAAGTTTCGACTTTGGACTCCTATTACTAGGGAGCTGTATGAAGCACATTCATGAGATATACATCAAACGACGTGGAATCACGAGTTCTGCAATCCAATAAATAGTTTGGGTAATTATCTGTTTGCGCCCTCCAACTATAAGAAAAATTCAAAAAACCCAGATTTCAAAACTTCAAAATGTCAGCATCGATTTTAGGAAGATGCAGTGTATATATAGAAAAGTCATACATTAGAACCATGTTGCCCAAGGGGTATTCTTCAATTCTTTCTTTGAGCTCAGGTCTGAATTTTCCGTGGTTTGACCAGAAATCAAGAGGGAACACAAAAACACTTGTAAACTTCAACATATTTTTACCCATTTTTTAATATTACCACCAACACAGCTTCCACATAAATTATTTGTTATGTTTCATTTTATGCGACCCCGGCTAAAACACTTCAATTAATATAAATTCATATTGTATAAAATATATTGAAAGTTCGCGACTTATTAAATGGTGAACCTCAACTTCAACGATTGTAAAACATTTTTGAATATTACCATATGCCATCCAGGAATTAAAATATGGACCAAAATATAATTTGTATATTTTTCATACAAAAATAATGGTCTATGTCACCCGATAAATAATATCAGATCATCTTCCAAAATTGTAGACATCTTCTTCTACCTAAACTCTTACCTCGTGCAAAATTTCGTGACTATTGAGCTATAATTGCGACCTCTAGCGTGTTTATGATAACACTACCAACAAAAAACTGGATATATTAGGCTGTAATTCTGTTATATGATCACGTACATCAACATAATTGACATCAATGGAAAGGTCGAAAGATCATCTTCCAAGTATAACTTACTTTCTCGGAATGTCTATTCCAGAAATAAAGATATAAACTGTACAAATTTTCACAATTTTCACACAAAAGTTGTGGCCCATTTAGCCCTCTAAATATTATCTGATCGCCATCTCATACTGCACGCTTCTTCTTCGTCATATACTCTTACCTTATTTAAAATTTCGCGTTGATCGGACTATTATTGCGACCTACAGAGCCGATACAAAATTGGATAAATATTATGTTTTTGATCCATTTCACCCCCTAAGTATTTCACGATCATCACCAATAAAAATAGGGATCTATTCTAGTATGAACCCGACCTCCATACAACCGACCTCCATTCGTGACGATCGGTCCATAATTGCGGCCTGGAGTTCGATTACAATTTATAATGGACAGACACACATCTCAAAATCGCTTTATCCCGTCGAGATATGAAGATTGGTATACCACATTGGGGGCCTCCGACGCATATTTCGCGGTGTTACATGTATTTGTAACAATACAAACTAAACTAGGGTATTATAACCCTTTCCAGATAGTGGTGTAGGGTATAATTATTAAATAATGCATTACTGAACTTCAATACATTTGGTGCGGGAACTTTTTTCGTGATAGAGAAAAAATGACACCGCATTTCATAGTAGTTTTTCATGCTATACACGGCTATGTGGTGGTATTTTTGATACTTACAAAATAGTTATAACCCTGCTGCACAGTAACTCAGAAGTGTACTTTCCTGACTATTACCCCGATTTTTGTTATTATCGAATAGTGGTCTTCAGATCACACATTTGTAGCTATTTTAGAAAATTTTCTGAAGAACGAAACAGCAATTTCTCAAAATTATTAAAAATATGCGGGTAATTTTCTTTATTAAATTGTTGTTGATGCAGCAACACAAGTTTGTTTGCACCTGTGTAATGTAATGGAGTGGTCTTAGAATATGCATTTTTACTCCGTCTTTGTACTGCCTGCGCAACAGCATGAGTATGAATGTTGAATATCATTGATAGGCTTGTTGATCTAGAGGTTCTAGTTTATGCCTTTGGACCTCTTTATCTACATCATGGAGATCTCTCCTGACGAGACAGGGTGAGGAAAGCCTTTCCATAAGATTGTAACAGGGATGCTCATAGACATAACATCCAAGCAGGTAATGCGTCTGCAACTTTTTGTTGTGCTGACGATTCGGTGAAATATTCACCACTAGACCGGCTTCTTAAGGAGGCACTCAGTTGCAGTTCTCAGGGCCATAATGGGTCATGTTTGAATATATAAGAGGCCAACTGGCAGATGTCAACTTAAAGATTTTTTCCTATTTCTGATCTTATCGCAAATAGCAAAGAATTGTGGGCACGACTTTAACATGCTATGGAATGTTACACATGATTTCTTGCGCTAGTTCGTGGCCACCATCTACCACCATGTTTAGGAAGAGTCTCATTTCATCAGTCCAAGTGGTGAACAGTGTGCCAGTAGGTTTAGCGTTTGACATTTTCATGATCCTCAGATGGAAAAACTGCGATGCGTCAGTTATTAAGACATTTCATTTATCAAATATGCAATCAACGATAAGACCAGACTCAAGAGCGTACATTCATCCAAATACATTATGATATCTATGTCCTTTTAAGGGTATGGAAATTATAAATGTATTAAATAGTTCCGGAGATATCACCACACCTTGGTGAACTTTCTATTTCACTCTAAAAGTATTCGACTTTGTACTTCTGAATTCCGGAAACGACTAGCGTTCACATTTATAATTGAATAACCAACATTTGAAACACGACTGGAGGAAAGTCTTCTCTAAGTCCTCGAACTTGTCAAAGCATAACCATTACGATTCCGTGTGGGCCCAATGCTTTGAATCATTTCATAAACGACGTAGTAAGCTCCTCTTCGAATTGACACTCTAGGGATACTCCATAAGCTGCCGTTTAAAATAACACTTCTTCGGATCTGTTACGCCGCTGAAAGCAAAAACCGTTATATCATTCTTCTATCCCTGATTGGAGAGTGATTTAACCGTTCCCACAATTTACTCCACCCCATTTTTGGCCATCTATACATGAAGACATTAGAAGACTTCTTTGTATTCCAGACGGATCCCCTAGTCTGTCCTCTGTTGGCATTCTAAGAAAATATGTATATATAAGAAGACCTGTTGTTCTTTAATGGTCTTCTATAACATGACCCATTGGTTTTCCTTGAGATGACCTATAGGTCTTCAAGAAGAAGACAAGTTGCTCTGCAATGAAATGACCTATTGGCCTCCTTCGAGAAGATCTATTGGTCTTTTAGGATGAGACTTATTGATCTTCTATGGGAATACCTATTGTTCTCATATTAGAAGATTTATTAATCTTCTATGATGTCCTTGAGAAAAACTATTGCTCTCCTATGTGAAGATTTCTTGGTCATCTTTGTTGGCCTCCTATTACAAGATATATTAGTCATCTATAGGCCTTCAATGAGAAGAAATGATGGGCTTCATTGAGAAGTCTTATTAGTCTTAGACCTATTGGTCTCCTAGGAGAAAACCTTTGGGTCTCCTATAAGATGACTTATTAATCTTCTGTGGGACGACCTATCAGTCTTCTATTAGAAGATCTATTCGCCTCCGGTGAGAAGATCTATTGGTCTCCTATGAGGAAACCTTTCGGTATTATATGAAGAGACCTCTTGGTGAGATTAGCCATATTGTCCTTCTTTGAGAAGACATAATGGGCTCCCATTAGAAGACATATTGGCCTACTATTAGAAGACCTATTGGTCTTCTATGAGATGACCTACTGGTCTCCTTTGAGAAGATACTTTGCTTTCATTTGAGAAGGTATTTTGGTCTCCTCTGAAAAAACCTGTTCGTTTTCAACGGGAAGACTTCTTCGTCATCTATGAGAAGAACTATTGGTCTTCTATGAGAAGACCTTTTGGTCTTATTGGTCTTCTCTGAAATATTGAAATATTGGTCTTCTATGGTATTCAATAAGAAGATTTTCTGGTCTTCTATGAGAAGACCTTTTGGTCTTAAATTTGTCTTATATGAAAAGACCTGTTAATCGTCTATAAGAATTCTGATGGGTTTCTATTGGTTTTCTATGAGTCGATCTATTGGTATCCGATTAGAAGAACTATTCGCCTTCTAATAGAAGAATTGTTTGTCTCCCTGAAGAAAGACTGCGAAGACCTATTAGTCTTCTATGTTGGTTTTCTATGAAAGACCTGCGGGTCTTCTATGAGAAGACCTATAGGTTTTCTAGAAGAAGGCCTAGTGCTCTTCTATGGGAAGTACATGTGATCTCATATAAGAACTATTAGTTTTCTATTAAATGAACTACGAGAAGACCTTCTGTTCTTCTGTGAGAAGTCATGTTGGTCTTCTATAAGTAGACCTGATTGTCTTCCATGATAACGACAGGGGGTCTTCTAAAAAAATACCTGTCAGTAAGAACTCTTGTTGATCTTCTAAATGAATGGAAAATGACCTGAGCCAGGCTAAGCGACGCGTTGCCAGGACTCGCCAATATTGAGCTATAAATTAGATTGGCTAGCGCTGTACTCCTTTGGGCTTTGCTAGGACGGAAATCCAAAAAAAAATTTAAAGGGAAATTGGACCCTGTCCATAGGTTTTCATCAAAATAATTGGGGATCGGGCCCTAAAGTGGACTTGTTACCTGATAGTAATAATCAAGTCCCAATTGGTCTATATCGGACAATTTCTATCTATCGAAGTATCCTCGGGTACCTGCCCCAAAAAAATTTTAAATATTAACTTTTATTTAGGGCTGTTCGAGGATCGTTTTGAAATTTTTCCTGAAGATAGTCCTCCATGGTCTTAAATGTCTAAAAAATCCTTTGGTGACTAAAATAGATTAACTGTCATTGGTCCAACCGGTGCACATCATAATATGTCTTACAATCTTAAATCAAGTTCAAAGATGGATTATATCGGCCAACTTCTTCGTACTTTGCTCACAAAAGTTCGAAAAAAAATTCACTTCAGTGCAGTTTAAGGGCAGTTCGAAAACCGATTTGGAATTTTAACAAAACGCAGTCGAAAGTAGTGGCTCTAGCGTTTGGATATAATTCCATTATGGACTACATCGTCCCATGCCTTGATGTACCTCTTCCGTATACATGTATGGTAATACGGGGCGCCTTCGCCACGTTTTTGTTCAAAATGTTCTCATATCGACACCGTTAAAGTTTTTCAAATATTATTTTTGGTAAAAACCAAGTAAGCCAAGGCTATAGTCGGACGGGGCCGACCATGTGATACCCTACACCTTTACCACTGGGAATTAGCTTTTCACAAATGACATTTTCTTTATGAAACAAATAAACTTATTGTAAAAAATAACTTTGTGGATTCTGGTACCGTATCACACCAAGCTTAAATAATAATAATATATTAATTGTTTCACAAACATCTCAGAAGGGACAAGGGAGACTTCTCTCATATCTATGAGTATGTGTACCCCGATTCATGTTCGCTCAATGATATGGGACCCACAGCTTATATCCGAGTCCGAACGGCGCACAATGGTGCCACAGTGGACAAAAATCGAAAAATGTGTTATCGACTTTTTATAATTTTATGGTTTTATTTTATAGAGAACACTTCAGCTAGGACAATCGTGAAAGAATTTTGTCGATATATGGTATTACTATAAAGTTATAGCTCCTCAAACATAGAACAATTTTCGTAGGTAGCTTATATTTAAATTTATCCAAAAAAGGACCACATGTTCATGAAACTGTATTTAAACAAGTTATTAGAAATATTAAAACTTTTGAATTGGGAATTAAAGAGCGACCAATAGCCCTCCTTTTTGTGAACAAAAAAGTTTACATAAAATGTTTATATATCAAGTACCATTATGTTGATTGAAGCAATAGCATGTTATGAATTACTCACGAATATCGCTTCTTTCATGGAGTGTATCTAAAAATTGCAGCTTCGGACAATTGGTAAAAGAAACAGACATCCCTTTCGAATAAAATTATGCAAAAAATATGTCGACTTTTATGTATTAATAACAATTGTTCAAATTTATCGATGTAGCCTTGATTTCTGTAAATGTTTATTTTAATTGAAAATGTTTATTCATAATATTGTATTGAACATTTTTCACAGTCTGTTGTCAACCCTTTATAATAAACGTTGTTATATTTTTAAAAAAAAGAATCCTCGGAGTACTTTTAATTTTTTAACAAATTACATCCGACAAAATCCGATTCTTTGAGACCTAACCATATTTCCATAAACAGTGTGTACGAATAATACAAGTTTCCTGAGATTTTGTTCGGAAATACTGAAAACACGGTTATGACAAGAAATTGTAAAGATTTTTCCGAACTTCTACCCTCTGAATAAACCATCCTACTTCGAACTCTCACTATCCGAAATTCCACCCTACGAACAACCCCATTCCGAACTTCCACCCTGCGAACAACCTCACAAATCGATGTTTCTCGATTTTACATTTAGACTAAACTCTATTTGAGAGACTATTTTTATTTATTACTATACCCTCCACCATAATATTTCATTTGTAACTCATCGAAATAATCATTTGCGACCCTATAAGGTATATACATATATTTTTGATCAGCGTAAAATTCTAAGTTGATTTAACCACATCCGTCCGTCTGTTGTAATCACGCTATCTTCCGAACGAGTTGAGATAGGGGGATGAAATGCTGTTCACACGTGTCTTAAATCAAGTTGGAAGTTGAGCTTTGTTATAGCCCCCATATAGCAGTGCCGTCGATTTCAGCTATTTTAAGGCTTTTAGCTACATTTTCAGAACGAATTAGTTTTAATATGCTTCCAGAACTTACCGACATAGGCCCATCTTTTATTATAGCCCCCATATACCGCCCTATTTCAGCTAATTTGTGGTTATTAGCTACATTTCCAGGACGAATTAGGTATAATTCAGTCAATCACCAAGAAACGTCTCCACAAAAAATTATGGATATAGGTCTACGTTTTTTTATAGCCTCCATATAGCAGTACCGTCCGATTTCAGCTATTTTAAGGTTTTTAGATACATTTCTAGAAAGAATTAGTTATAATTAGACAAGTAACTTCTCCACTTTGTGGAGAAAGAAAACTAATTACTCTATGCAGAACATAACGCTTTTTACTTGTTTGATTTCGCTTAATTTTATTGTATTTTATTTTATTTGTATTTCCCTTCATTTTATTTTAGATTATTTTATTTCACTTAATTTTATTTTACTTTATTTTTTAACTTTATTTTATATCAATTTACTTTACTTTATTTCACTTAATTTTATTTTATTTCTTCATTTTATATTGTTTTATTTTTTTATTTTATTTCATTTTATTTTTTATTTTATTTTACTTCATTTGATTTGTTTTGATCTTATTTTAATTTATTTCGTTTAATTATTATTTAATCTTTATTAAAATTATTTTATTTTATTTTTATTTCATATTAATTTATTTTGTTTTATTTTATTAAATTTTATTTAATTTTATTTTATTTTATTTTATTTTATTTTATTTTATTTTATTTTATTTTATTTTATTTTATTTTATTTTATTTTATTTTATTTTATTTTATTTTATTTTATTTCATTTTATTTTATTTTATTTTATTTTATTTTATTTTATTTTGCTTTATTTAATTTTATTTTACTTTATTTCACTTAATTTTATTTTATTTCACTTTATTTTATTTTGTTTTATTTTAATTTATTTTATTCTATTTTATTTTTTATTTTATTTTATTTCATATTATTTTATATTATTTTATTTTATTTTGTTTCATTTTATTTCAGTTTAATTTTATTTTATTTTATTTTATTTTATTTTATTTTATTTTATTTTATTTTATTTTATTTTATTTTATTTTATTTTATTTACTTTTAATAATATTTACTTTTAATAATATCAGTTTCATTTCATTTTTTCGCTCGTCTCAATTTTACATGTCTTATTTATTATTGCCAAGTAAAAAATGATGCAAAGATGATAAAACGTTCTGTGGAACAAATATCATTCACACTTTGCAAGAGAACTGAGAGACTTACCAATATGGCGGAAAATTGAGCAAGAGAGCACAACAACTGTGCTAAAAGAACAGTGATAGACAAATTTGCTAAGTGCAAGGGAAATTGAAAAGTAATTTTGTGGAACAAAAAAAGGTTATCACTTTTAAAAATAACTACTTTTTGATAAATGCAAAATGAAAAGCGATAAGTTGTTTCGAGGAATAGGGCCCTGATCGCCAACTCAAATTGCAAGTTTCTTCTTTGTCATATACTCTTACCTTAATTAAAATTTCGAGGTGATCGGACTATTATTGCGTCCTACAGAGCAGCTACAAAATCGGATAAAAATTATGTTTTTGGTCCATTTCACCCGCTAAATATTTCACGATAATCACCGATCAAAATAGCGATCTATTTTGATGTGAATCCGACCTCCATACCAAATTTCGTGACGATCGGTCCATAATTGCGGCCTGGAGCGTGTTTACAATTTATAAAGGACAGACGGACACACGGACGGCCGGACAGACACACATCTCAAAATCGCTTTATCTCGCCGAGATATGAAGATTGGTATACCACATTGGGGGTCTCCGACGAATATTTCGCGGTGTTGCAAGAATTTTTACCAAAACAAACTTATAATACCCTTTCCACATAGTGGTGTAGGTTATAATTAGCATATCTTGGCTATAAGTTTTGATATATACTCGTAAATGGTTACAATTATAAAAAATGTTCGGAAAATTTCTGCGCACGATAACTCTTGAAGGGAATAACCGATTCGGTCCATACTTTGCACATCGTGAAATTTCTACTGGACTAAATTGAGGTTCCAATCTGGTCCACTCCTTCGGGTATCTCCCATACAAAAAGTTCAGTTTAGGACCAGCTCATGAATCGCTTTGATGTAACAATTTGTGTTCCCTGCCTTCCAAACGACGGTGCAAGATTCATCAGAGGCAAGCCCATACTTCCTGAGAAAATAGCCTGAAAGTTAAAAAAAACTATGACACCGTGTGTAGTGATTGGAGCGCAAGATAACTCTCGAACGGATCTGCCGATTCGGTCCAAAATGTGGCCGTCGTAATATTTTGTGCAAACTTAGTTTAAGTCAGAAGATAAGCCATATCAGTCCACTCCTTCAGGTACCTCCCCCACAAAAGTTCAAAAATGTTCGGAAAAATTGTGAGCACGAGAACTTTTGATGGGAGTGACCGATATGGTCCATACTTTACACATCCTAGTATATCTACCAGATATAGATCAGGTTCGAATATGGACTATATATGTCCACTCCTTCGGGTACCTCCCATACACAAATTTTGGATAAATTCACTTTAAGACCTGCTCTCGAATCACTTTGATTTTTGTTGAAGCAACTTGCATTCACTGCCTCAATTACGACAGTTAAAGTTTCTTTCAGGGGCAAGTCCATACTTCTTGAGAAAACAGCCCGAAAGTTATAAAAAAAAACCCCTATGGCACCATATGTAGTGGTTGGAGAGCTCGAACCGAATACTGCGTTCGTCCACACTTTGGATATTGAAATATTTCTTCGAATATTAGATGAAATTCGAAGATGGTGCTTATAGGTCCACTCCTTCCGGAACTTCCCACATAAAAGCTCGAAAATATTCGCTAAACTGGTTAGCGTGATTTTTCATAGCCGTAGCAACCGATTTGGCCCAAACTTTGGATTTTTAAATATTGTCGTTTTTGTTCAAATTTGGGCCCTATCTGTCCAATCCTTGTCCAATCCCACACAAATGTTCAAAATTTTTGTGTGGTTAAGGGTCTGTTCGAGGATCCTTTGGACATTTTTACCGAAGGTTTTTCTAGTGGTCCTGTTTACAGCGATATTAGGTTTTTGTAGGCTAGTGTGATAAAAAGCCCTATCTATCGATATCCCCGCAAATTTCTGAGCTTTAATCCTATCCATACTTTTGTCGGTTTAAAATCCCAAAATTTTGAAAACCCCCCTAAATCCATAAGTTTTTTTGGGGGAAAAAAAGTATTTCAATCCACACAGGCTGAGGGTATATTCCTGTCGGCAAAGCCGACTGATACTTTTTTACTTGTTTAATTTTTTTTCCATGGACCCACTAAAATGGAGTAACTGTGATTGGTGCCACATGTGTCATAATATGTTTTCAAATTGGCCAACTTCTTCGGGACATTTCTCCCCAAATTAAAAAAAAAAAGATTCGATTAAGTGCAGTTTAAGGGTTGTTCGAAAATTGAATTGAATTTGAAATTTTAATCGAAGGTAGCCTCGCATTTCTGTTAAGAGTAATATAAGTTTTTTTTTGGCGAGTCCATACTTCTCGATAGTAATGGCTCCAAAATCTATATCAAATTCCATGATCCACATCCAATTATGTGATGATGACTAGAATATCAAACAAGCTCATTTTCTACGGGAATACTTGTGAAACCTATTGCACAAATCTCTAAAAATGTACGCTAGAAACTTCCTCAACCTTTTTTCAGCTACGAAATTGTCACTTATTTTTTTAATTATGGCTCTGTTCATAGGACATTTAGGTCCACTTCTCCTGTTATTGTTTTTACAGTGTTTTATTTAACTTGCTTTGGTGTCCGTTTAAATTTGGGTGACTTCCTATAGTCCCCATAAAGCGGTACCACCCGATTTAGTTCAAATCTGGTAAATCATTTTTAACACAGTTGCAGTTGACCAATCGAACTGAAGATTTGCACACTTGTCAGATTGGGATGACAATATATGAATATGTAACCAAAACCAATATGGGTCCGTTTTTTCTCCTATAGCCCCCATATAGCGGTACCACCCGATTTAGTTCATATCGGGTAACTCATTTTTAACACAGTTGCAGTTGACCAATCGAACTGACACTTTGCACTCTTTTCAGATTTGGATGACAATACATGAATATGAAACCAAAGTCAGTATGGGTCCATATTTGCCTATAGCCCCCATATAACGGTACCACCCGATTTCAGGTGTTTTGAGGATTTTGTCTTCATTTTTAGTCCGACTTGGCTGTAACTTGGCATTTGGAGTCCCCAATTGTACAGAAACTCCACCACCAAAAATTGTGGACATGGGTCAGATTTTGGTGTAGCCCCCATAAAACGGTATCACTCGATTTCAGGCAATTTAAAGTTTTTATCTACATTTTCGGCCTAAATTGACTGTAATTTTGTTATGGTAAAAAATGGTCAGTGGTCAAAAAATTTATTTACTAAAAAGTTAAAAATAAAAAATAATTAAAAAAAATAAGTTACAGTGTTTTATTTATAAATGCACTTAAAACTAGAAAAAAAATATTATGAAATCTCTCAAATAAAACGCTTGTCGATTAACATTGTCAAAATTTTTAATTCAAATGCAAGCGTTTTATTTGAGAGATTCCATCATGAAAAATCATTTTCTAGTTGTATGTACATTTATAAATAAAATACTGTAACTTAATTTTTTAAATTATTTTTTATTCTAGTGGTTGGCTTAGAGTATATAGCAGTTGGCAAAGCCGACTTATTTTTCTTTGCTTGTTGATAAGTCAATTAGTGATAATATATAGACTTAACGTCAATAATTCGTTGAATTACAACCCCATCATCATATTTATTGAGGAACTAATAAATCTTTCATGGATTGAGTGGGTAATCAACACACATTAAAAAAGAGAACCGCTTCATAAATCGTTCATTTTCGTTATGGACTTTTTTACCCCCTCAAAACAATAATTCGATTAACACTCCGCAGAATTTCTCCACCAAAGGGATATTGTTTATTACCCTGTTTGTGTGTGGTAAAGAAGTATGTCAAATTTAAAACAAATTAATCATCGATTGACGATTAGAAGTGGTAACAACGAACATTGTTTGATATCAATGCATTGATTATAACTAGCATAGCTTGTATTTGAACTGTTTATCTCTGCTTCCCCCAAACTCCAACAACAGCACAACAGGAAAGATTCATTTACCAGCTATGATAACAATAATAAATGTTTTAACGCTTTTCCAGCTAATATTTGATTGGGTGGTCATTCAATTGTAGAGGGAATTTTTCTTTTCACTTATCCCCACGCGCACTCACACACACACAGAAAAATTATCTTTTTGTGTCACCATAAATTACAACAATGTTAACAAATGAAAAATTTGGAAGTGATGAATTTCCACGGTTTCCAAAAAGGGATTGGAGAAATAAACAACATTATTATTTATGATAAATGACTTAAATTGGACTTTTTTGAAAAAAATGAAATTACCCCTTTTTTCAAATCATTAAAATGAGTTATGATGTTGAAGTGAAGTGTCCACAAACGAAAAAATTATGACAATTCGATTTGTATCGTTTTCAGTTAATGCTTTAAACTCATTACAATGAATTATGATATGAAGGCCGTTACACTTTGCTTGTTGGTCGTAAATAATGAGAGAGGGTTCCGATACTTACTTGGACATCTTTGATGTACATATTGTTAGTGTGTATAACCACTGCACTGAAGTTCCGTACACCATCAAATTCAAAGGTGATTTCGACAGGACGTCCTTGCAGGTTTGGTGTGTCATTGCGCCAACCAACCCATTCATAACCTGAAATTATGAGATACAAAATATTTTTAATAATTTTTCAAGAAAATATTTTTCAAATGATCAATGGATGATTTCTATTACTGAAATTCGCTGAATAGTTATACGCTACATCGTAGTGTGGAAATGCTATTAAATGTTTGTTTTCCCCAAAATGCATGAAACTGCACAGTCTTGAAGTGTTCTTTGAACAAAATAAGACCTATTAAGGTCTTTTATAGACAGAAGAAGGCCACTTGAGGTCTTCTATGAACAGAAGTAGAAATGTTAAGGTCTTCTATATACAATAGAAAATCTCTTGAGGTCCTTTAAAAACAGAAGAAGACATCTTGAGAAGAGCATAAGATTACTAGGGGTCTTTTAAAGACAGTAGAAGACCTCTTGGTCTCTTCTATGGAAAGAAGAAGAGTTTTTTGGGTCTTCAATTCATACAACAAGCCCTCTTGAGGTTTTTTATGAGCGGAAGAACGCCTCTTGATGTATTTTATGGACAGAAGAAGATCCCTTGAAGCCTTCTTTGGGTAGAAGAGAAATTCTTTAGGTCTTCTATGAACGGAAGAAGACACCTATAGGTCTTTTATGGACAGAAAAATATCTGTTAAGGTCTTCTATTGACAGAAGAAGATCTCTTGAGGCCTTTTATGGACAGAAGAAGACCTCTTAGGGTCTTTTATAGACAAGAAAATCTGTAGATGCCTTCTGTCAGCAGAATACGTCTTCTTTAGGTCTTCTATGAACGGAAGAAAACCGATTAGGACTTTTATAGACAGAGTAAGATCTTTTGTGGCATTCTATGGGCAGAAAATGTTTTCTTGAGGTATTTTATGAACAGAAGAAGACTTCTTGAGGCCTTTTATGGACAGTGGAAGATCTCTAGAGGCCTTCTATGGGCAGAATAGGTAATTTTGAAATCTTTTATGAACAGAAGAAGATCTCTTGAGGTATTTCATAGACAAAAGAAGACCTCTTGGGTCATCTATTAAAAGAAAAAGATCTCTTGAAGTCTTCTATGAACAGAAGAAAACTGCTTGAGGTTTTCTATGGACAGAAGAAAACCTCTTGGGGTCTTCTATTGACAGAAGAAAACCTCTTGAAGTCTTCTATGGACAGAGGAATACTTCTTGAGGTATTTTATGGACAGAAGAAGATCTCTTGAGGTATTTTATATACAAACGAGTAAGAACGGCGTTCAGTTCGGTCGGGCCGAAATGTTTATACCCTCCATCTGTATCTCGATTTCAACAGACGGACGGAGAGACGGACATGGTTAGATCGACTTAGAATTTTACCCTGATCAACAATATTTATACTTTAAAGGGTCTCGGATGAATATTTCGATGTGTTACAAATGGAATGACAAATTGAATTATACCCTCCATATAATGGTGGAGGGTATAAAGAAGACCTCTGGAGTCCTTCTATGGGCAAAAGAAGATCTCTTTGAGTCCCCTATAGACAGAAGAAGATCTCTTGAGGGCTTCTCTGTGTAGAAGAAGATCTTTTAAGGCCTTCTATAGTCAGAAGAAAAATTCTTAAGACCTTTTAGGAACAGGAGAGGATCTCTTGAGGTATTTGATAGACATAAGAAGACTTTTTAGGTCTTCTATGGACAGAAGATGACCCTTTGATTACTTCTATGGACAGATGAAGACCCCTTTAGGTCTTTTATTGACAGAAGATCTCTTGGGACCTTCTATGGACCAAAAAAGACCTGTTATGGTAGCGTATAGACACTTCGCAGTCCCCCATTAGCATCCGCAAACTCAGCAGAAAACCAATCTCAAGAACAACTGCAGCTTGTAGCGTTGTGCTTCCGTACTAAGGAAGTATCGCACCACAAGTGGATGTGGGGGATTAGTTTTCCTATTGCACCAGTCTGTTCAATACAGACCTATTTCGAATGAGCCTGCTGCAGCCGTTCGCTACGTACCTGGTGGTCGAATACCCAAAGGGAGACCAAATTTCTCAGCAGAAGGAACGCGATCAGCAGATAATCCTGATGAGCTTCTTCGTTCGTTGGTCTTTGAGCATGAGCGGAACTAGTGGCTAGATCATTTGAAGAGTTTCAACACTGCAACCGGAATAAATTAATTGGGGCGAAGAGTCTAGGCTCCGACCAAGATTGAAACTCCGTAGATCAAACTCCGTAGAGTGAAACAGGATGTACACAAAGGTGTGGTGATATCTCCTGAACTGTTTAACTCCGTAGGAGGCTTCTATAGAACATAAAACCTCCGTAGGTGGCTTTTGTAAAAAACCTGCGCAGGAGGCTTCTATAGGATATAAGACCTCCATAGGTGGCTTCTATAGCATACAAGACCCCCTAGGAGCCTTCTATAGTATAGAAGACCTCAGTAGAATAGAAGACCTCTATAGAATAAAATACCTTCGTAGGAGGCTTCTATAGAATATGAGGCTTTCCTATAGAATAGAAGGCCTTACTAGAAGGCTTCTGCAGAATAGAAAACATTCTATATAATAGGATACTCTCTACGAAAGTCTACTCTATGGAAGCATCTGGCTGAGAAGCCTCTTGCAAAGTTTTTATACCCTCAGCATTTATGCTAACGAGGGTATATACACTTTCATACGGGCAAAATGTGCCTCGTCGAAATAATGGTTTTAGACCCTAAGTATGTTTGGACGAAATGTGTTTCAGACAATTTGGAGTCGATTTAGCCATGTCTGTCTGGCTGGTGCTCACGATAACTCTCGAATGGATCAACCGATTCGGTCCAAACAGTTCGAAAATGTTGGGAAAATTTGTGCGTACGAACTCTCTTGAAAGAAGTAACCGATTTGATCCATACTTTGCACATCGTGAATTTTCTACCAGACTTAGATGAGGTTCCAATATGGACTCAATCGGTCCACTCCTTCGGTCCCACACAAAATTTCGGAAAAGTTCAGTTTAGGGCCATCTCTCGAATCGCTTTGATTTTTGTTTTAGCAACTTGTATTCACTGCCCCCCATACCACGGTACAAGTTTCATTAGCGGCAAGTCCATACTTCCTGAGAAAATAGCATGAAAGTTGCAAAAAAAAACTCTATGACACCGTGTGAGGTGGTTGGAGCGCAAGATAACTCCAGAACGGATCTGCCGATTCGGTCCAAAATTTGACCTTAGTAATATTTTGTCCAAACATAGTTTAAGTTTGAAGATAAGCCATATCGGTCCACTCCTTCAGGTACCTCCCCCACAAAAGTTCAAAAATGTTCGGAAAAACTTTTCATACGGTAACTCTTGAAGGGAGTTTCTGAATTGGTCCATACTTTACACATCCTAATACATCTACTAGATATAGATCAGGTTCGAGTATGGTCTATATTTGTTCACACCTTCGGGTACCTCCCACCCAAATTTCGGATAATTTCACTTTAATACCTGCTCTCGAATCACTTTGATTTTTGTTGAAGCAAATTGCATTCATTGCCTCAATTACGATACTAAAAGTTTTTTCAGTGGCAAGTCCATACTTCTTGGGAAAACAGCCCGAAAGTTGTAAAAACACTTATGGCACCATAAGTAGTGGCTAAAGAGCGCGATAACTCTCGAACTGATCAACGGATTTGGTCCAAAATTTGGCCTTCGCCATATTTTGTCAGAACTTAGATTCTGTTCGACGATGGGCAATCCAACTCCACAAATTCCAATACTTCCCCCAATATCTAAAAAATGTCACTAATATGGTATGCACGATATCTGTTGAACGGGGCAATCGATTTGGTCCAAACTTTAGATCTCCTAATATTTTGTCCAAATTTTGTTTAACTTCTAAAATGGCCCATATCGGTCCACTTCTTAGGGTACCTCTCCCACAAAAGTTCAACATGTTTGTTCAAGTGCTGTTTAGGGTCAGTTCGAAGATTCTTGGAAACGTATACCGATGATGTTCGTTGTGGTCCTGTTTACAGCGATATTATGTTTTCCGTGGACAAGACCATGATCCAAATGTATACGATGACCCACTGAAATGACTAGTGGGCGAGATATCTATCGAAAAGATATTACTCCCAAAAGAAGATCCACTTTCATAATGGACTATATCGGTCCATTCCTTTAAGTACCTCCGCCAACACTTTTGAACTTTAATCCTAATTCACATTTTCGTCGGCAAGTTCAAACGTCCAAAAATACCACAAAATACTGAAAAGACCCCAAATACATTCGATCTGACAGTAGATGAAAGTTTCAATTCACAAAGGCTGAGGGTAATCTCTGCCGGCAAAGCCGACTGATACTTTTTTATTTGT
The DNA here is from genome assembly GCF_047663935.1 of Musca autumnalis. Classification (NCBI taxonomy): domain Eukaryota; kingdom Metazoa; phylum Arthropoda; class Insecta; order Diptera; family Muscidae; genus Musca; species Musca autumnalis. The sequence continues at coordinate 21,883,291 of NW_027411755.1, read as the reverse complement.
TCTCTTAGTTAAATCGGTATAAAATACTAAAGGTTTTCTAAGCAGGTCATCGTACCACTGGCCAAAGTTGGTCATTGATTTGGTATTTAAAAAGTGCTATTATTTCTCCTTCAATTTCATTCTGCTTGCACTATTTTCTTTGTTTTATACAGTCACACATACTTCTGCAAATCTTTCTAAAGTTTTATTAACGTGTTAGTATAGAAAATAAGCTATATTTTATTATGGAATTTTTGCGAAGAATTAGTATTCAGCCATGTATTTCCTTGAAACTTCGAGCAGTCATCATAACAACCTTGTCAGTCAATTTAAGCTTCTAACCTGCAAAGCATATTGACCAAAGTTTTTCTTATTGGTTCCTTAACCATACCATAATAGTGATCCGGCTGATCCGTTCGCGAGTTATCGGTCCAAAATTTCGACTTCGTAATATTTTGTCCAAACTTAGTTTGAAGATGAGCACTACCGGTAACGCACCTAAAAAACGAACGAAGCAATCGTCCAACTTTGGTTCTCTCAATATTCAGAAATGATCCATATCGGTCTCTCCTTAGGATACCTCCCCCACAAAAGTTCAACATTTTTATTTATTTAAGGATCTATTCGAAGATCCTTTGGAAAATTATACCGATACTACTTCTTGTGGTTCTGTTTAAGCGATATTGCGTTTTTCGGGGGCAAGACCACTCTTCCTGACATAGTGGTCCAAAACATCTAAGTTATAAGATGATCAACTGAAGTGATTGGTGGGCACAATATCTTTCGAAAGTAATCCTAAAATAAGATCCACTTCCAAAATGGAATATGTCGGTCCATTGCTTCAAGTACATCCTCCGCAACACTTTTGAGCTTAAAACCAAGTATATTTTTTGTCCGCAAGTTCATTCTTCCAAAAAGGCCCACAAAATCTGCGTACCCAGTACTAGATTCATATTGGATCTGTCAATAGATAAAATATTCAATTCTCAAAGGGCAAGCCCGACTGATTCTTTTTTACTTGTTTTTTTTTTTTTTAAAAAAAATTCTATGAAATGAAAAAAAAATTTTCTCAAAAAATTATTTCCTGTTACACGAATGAATGGTATTTTGCCTATTAATGACTAACATAACTTGTATTGCATTTAAGTTTTTTAAAAAAGGTCCCGCAAAAATCACTTTTAATTTTTATGATATATGAAATAAAGTTGTATAATATTAAGTGATATATATCCAGCAAAATGTTCGATGCCAAAAATGACATTCAATCATGGGTGCAAGTGATCTATCATGTCATCTTTTTAGCATCTTCATCGATGAATTTTATATGAGCGTGGACCCCAAAAGATGACGTTCTTTTCTGGATCCTAAGCATGTCATTTTAACCAATCCGTTGATATGTCATTTCCACCAATGCTTTGGCATGTCATTTCCACCAATGATTTGATATGTCATTTTCACCAATGCTTTGACACGTCATTTTCACCCATGCTTTGACATGTCATTTTAACCAATGCTTTGGCATGTCATTTTCACCAACCCCTTGGCATGAAATTTTCATGTCTTGTTTGGAAAATGGAAATGCTGTATTGAAATATGGGTTTCATGAAAAACAAAACTCTTTATTAATTCAAACGAATTCATGAAATAGCTACAATTAATTTATCAGTTTAGTTTTTCAAAAGTTTACATCCAAAATTGCAATGTAATCACCACCGCTGCAACGCAAAAGATTACTTCCTCCGTTCTCCGCAACTGATATTCTTTCATCTTACAAAAGGTTTTTTCAATTATCTTCCCATCACCAGTTCAGATTTCAACATGGACTCCAAATGCACTTCTTTAAGTATTTTTATTTCGTAAATTACTTTTATTTTATAATTTTGTTATTTTATAACAAGTGTGACGGAAATATGTAGGGATCTACAACCCGGCTTGCTTTAGGGATCTCTAAGAACAAAATGTAACGAACGGGGAGGAGAGACTTTTTATGGAAAATACCATTTATGCTTAATTAATTTATTTTTAATTGTTTCTTTCCAAAAGTAGTTTCTTCTTTATTTTCAGATTCTTGTTCCTTTTCGTTTCGGACTTTTTTTTCAAATTCCAAGAAGCGAGATTTGATTGATTTCATTCTATGTCAGATTTAGAACAGACAAGGGAACTTTTAAAATAGCAATGTGTGCAGTCCGATTCTATTTTTAGCTCGATGGTTGGGACTTCATATAATACCAATTGTTTAGAAATTTTAGTTGTTTGATATGCAGGAAATGTAAGACAACATCACGACGACAGTTCTAACAACTTTGGTCTGTTCCAGAAACTGCAAGAATCTACTTATTTTTACTACGATAACAATTTTTCCTTTATGTTATCGGAAAAAATAGTAAAAATTAGTAGATTTTTGCAGTACTGGAACATACCAAAATGAAAATAAACAGGTGTGTAAATAAAAACACAAACATCATCTCTATTGGATCGATGGAATGGGTACAAATGCTGATGAAAAGATCGGATCTTTCACGACTTCCTTGGCATTGGTTCAAATCCTAATGAAAAGATCGGATCTTTCACGACTTCCTTTGAACCAATGCAAAAGATGACATGAAATCACGTCATCGCAAAGAACCCCTTCCGTCAAATTTTGCTGGGTATGTTATAAAAATCAAATAAAATTGGGGAGAAACAAACGGTTATGTCGTGTGCCCCATACCTTTTTTCTGTTAAATATCTGCTTACAGGGACTTTAAAAAATTGTCAAAATTTTATCGAATCACTTTATAATTAAGATTTTATGAAATCTTAGGTTAAAGCTCATCAAAATATCATACAGGGATACGAGCTTGTAAAAAAGTTATAACCCTAATATGCACTCTCTCCCCCACCCAGCTATGTCATGATCTAGAAAGAATGGTCCAACGTTACAAGATAGAACCCCTAGATCAGCAAGGCTACCTAGCAGGTTTGAATAACATTCACTCAGATGCGGTCACAATGTCCATGAACATTTAGTATGTGAATGCGGTCCTCGAAGAAATTTCCCCATCTATCACAGCTGAGTAGCGTCCTCTGCCACAACAAAGCAGAGTAGTTTTGGTTCAACTGCGCTCGGGATAATGCAGCCGTCTAAATTCCTATAGGGCAAGGATTGAGGACAGCGAACAAAAAATCTGCCCAGCACTTGGTAAAGGTTCACACGACACTCTGCACTTCAACTGCCCTGCCAAACCTACTCAACTAAATTCAGTAGTTTAGTGACCACAACCCATTAAAATAATAATTTTTGGGGCTTTTTATTAGATCTACTACAATTTTCCCCACTATCGAATCTAAAAAAAAAACTTACGAAACTCTAATTTCAAACACATTCTTCGCCACATAACTAAATTTATTATTCAGCAGAAAAATATGTCTATTTCCCACAATATTCAATAATTTATGTAAAAGTTATAGACTAGAATACGAAAAACGCTACAAAACCAACAACTTTGTCTTTATAAATGTAAATTATTTCACATAAACAATGCAAATTGCCAATAATTCAGATAAACAAAAGGACACACACATAAAACAATTACAACAATTACCGGTATTGGTATTGTGTTTTGTTGTTGCTGTTGGCGTTGTGAAAACGGCCTGCAGTTTTGTTTTGTTGTCTAGAAATAAACCATTATCCTTTAAATAAACATTTATTCTGTTGCTTTGTGAGTGTGTGTGGAACAGAGTATGGCAGTAAATGTGTCATAATTTGTATTTGGCCAAGTACCAGGCCAACAAAGACAATAATCATCTTTCAACAATGAATAATAGAGTTGTATAGTTCATGAACGAACTAGTTCAATTGAACGATTCATTGAAAAGAGCGTATGAACTAGATCAGTTGATATAGTTCATTATAGTTCACTGAACTATAATCAGTCGGTGACCGTACGATCAACGAACGATTCAAAATCTAGTTCAACATGTCGTTCACAAATATATAAAGTGACGGCGTCGTCTATGTTAAGGGATGCCTTTGTAATGTGATCAGTTTGTTCATGTTTTGGATCAAGGTACATGGAATAGCTGTCCGAAAATAAAGATTTCTACAAAAACATACGAGACATAACATATTACAATATGTCGAATCCAGATTCAATCTGCCTTTTTGGATAGAAAAAAAGGGGAAAAAATAAAAATAAACAGCTTTTTTTGCATATTCACACACACAGCACACGATTTTTTGCCAGCCACCTAAATGAAGGATGTTTTTTCTAAAATTAATTAATCTTTAAGAATGCAATAAAACTATGCAAATGTAATATTTTTGTTATGGAGTAGTTAAATTATATTAGTCTTTTGTTTGTATTTGGTGTATGTATGCGTTTTCATCAAACGACCGATTAAGAGCCGGTGAACGATTTTGATCCGAATGATTGAACTGTACAGTGAACTATGAACTAGATTACTGACCTAGTTCAGTTTAAAGAGCTGAGCTATTGAACTAGATCTCTTAAATGAACTAGATTGTACAACTCTAATGAATAAATAAATATTGACTTTAAATAATGACAACTTTTTATACCCTCCACCATAGTATGGAGGGTATATTAAGTTTGTCATTCTGTTTGTAACACATCGAACTAATCATTTGCGACCCTATAAAGTATATATATTCTTGATCAGGGTAAAATTCTAAGTCGATCTGAGCACGTCCGTCCGTCCGTCTGTGGTAATCACTCTAGCATCCACAAAAATGGAGATAGGACGCTGAAATTTTGGGAAAATGCGTCTTTTGTTTGCAGGCAGGTCAAGTTCGATGATGGGCTATATCGGTCCACGTTTTGGTATAGCCCCCATATAACGGTACCCCCCGATTTACGGTATTTTGACGTTTTTAGCTACATTTTCAGACCGATTTGGCTATAATTTGACATTTAGGGTTCGTAAGTATAAATAAACATATATAACAAAACTTGTGGACATAGGTCCACGTTTTAGTATAGCCCCCATATAACGGTACCCCCCGATTTGCGGTATTTTGACGTTTTTAGCTACATTTTCAGACCGATTTGGCTATAATTTGACATTTAGGGTTCGTAAGTATAAATAAACATATATAACAAAACTGGTGGACATAGGTCCACGTTTTAGTATAGCCCCCATATAACGGTACCCCCCGATTTGCGGTATTTTGACGTTTTTAGCTACATTTTCAGACCGATGTAGCTATAATTTGACATTTAGGGTTCTTAAGTGTCAATAAACTTGTATAACAAAAGTTGTGGACATAGGTCCACGTTTTGGTATAACCCCCATATAACGGTACCCCCCGATTTACGGTATTTTGACGTTTTTAGCTACATTATCAGACCGATGTAGCTATAATTTGACATTTAGGGTTCTTAGGTGGTAATAAACTTATATAACAAAAGTTGTGGACATATAATAATTTGACATTTAGGGCTCTTAAGTGTCAATAAACTTATAAAACAAAAGTTGTGGACATAGGTCCAAGTTTTGGTATAGCCCCCATATAACGGTACCCCCGATTTGCGGTAGTTTGACGTTTTTAGCTACATTTTCAGACCGATGTAGCTATAATTTGACATTTAGGGTTCTTAAATGTCAGTAAACTTATATAACAAAAGTTGTGGACATAGGTCCACGTTTTGGTATAGCCCCCATATAATGGTACCCCCCGATTTACGGTATTTTGACGGTTTTAGCTACATTTTCAAACCGATTTAGCTATAATTTGACATTTAGGGTTCTTAAGTATCAATAAGCTTATATAACAAAAGTTGTGGTACCCCCCGATTTACGGTATTTTGACGTTTTTAGCTACATTTTCAGACCGATGAAGCTATTATTTGACATTTGAAGTTCTTAAGAGTAACTAAACTTATATAACAAAAGTTGTGGACCTAGGTCCACGTGTTGGTATAGCCCCCATATAACGGTACCCCCCGATATACGGTATTTTGACGTTTTTAGCTACATTATCAGACCGATGTATCTATAATTTGACATTTAGGGTTCTTAGGTGTTAATAAACTTATATAACAAAAGTTGTGGAGATAGGTCCAAGTTTTGGTATAGCCCCCATATAACGGTACCCCCCGATTTGCGGTATTTTGACGTTTGTAGCTACATTTTCAGACCGATTTAGCTATAATTTGACATTTAGGGTTCTTAAGTGTCAATAAACTTATATAACAAAATTTGTGGATATAGGTCCACGTTTTGGTATAGCCCCCATATAACGGTAGCCCCCGATTTACGGTATTTTGACGTTTTTAGCTACATTTTCAGACCGATGAAGCTATAATTTGACATTTGAAGTTCTAAAATGTCAATAAACTTATGTGACAAAACTTGTGGACATAGATCCACGTTTTGGTATAGCCCCCATATAACGGTACCCCCCCATTTTACGGTATTTTGACGTTTTTAGCTACATTTTCAGACCGATGAAGCTATAATTTGACATTTGAAGTTCCTAAGTGTAACTAAACTTATATAACAAAAGTTGTTGACCTAGGTCCACGTGTTGGTATAGCCCGCATATAACGGTACCCCCGATTTACGACATTTTGACGTTTTTATCTACATTTTCAGACCGATATAGCTATAATTTGACATTTAGGGTTCTTAAATGTCAATTAACTTATATAACTAGTGGACATAGGTCCATGTTTTGGAATAGCCCCCATATAACGTTACCGCCCGATTTCAGGTATTTTGAGAATTTTACCAACAAGTTTTAACCGAATTATCTGTAATTTGAACATTTGACATTTGAAATTCTTAGTGGTCACCACACCTCTCCACCAAAAATTGTCAAGAAATCCCCCATATAACGGTACCTCCCGACTTTCAGTAATTTGATGATTTTAGCTACAATATTAAACCGAACTAGCAGTAATTTGACATTTGAAGTTCTTAGTGGTCACAACACCTCTCCATCAAAAATTGTCAACATAGGTCCATGTTCGGATATAGCTCCCATGTAACGGTACCTGCCAATTTTCAGTAATTTGGCCATTTTAGCTACAATTTTTAACAGAACTAACTGTAATTTGACATTTGAAGGTTGTAGTGGTCACCACGCATCTGCATCAACAATTTTCAACATAGCCCCAATATAACGATACTTCCCGATTTTCGGTACTTTGAGGATTTTACTTAAAATGTTTAGCCGAACGTAGGTCCATGTTTTTGTATAGCCCCAAAACAAACCTCCCGATTTTCCGTACCTTAGCTTTATTTTTGGACGAACTTTCTGTAATTTGAAATTTAAAAGTCAACAAAAATTCTGCAACAAAAATTGTTCATTTAAGTTCATATTTCGTATAGCCCAGATACCTCCGAACTAGCTGTTAATGACATTTGAAGTTCCCACGTTATGTACCGATTTTCGATATTTTGAGGGTTCTAGCTAAATTTTTTAACCGAATTAGGAGTTATTTGACATTAAAGGCTCCCATCAAAAACTCTCAACATAGACCCATGTTTTATTATAACCCCTATATAACAGTACCTCCCAATTTCTAGCCCACCAAAAATTGTCAACAGTTAGATATAGGCACCATAAAAAAGTGCCTCCCGAATGAAGCATTTTATGTACATTATCTGACATTTTAACGTACTCACTTAAAGTTGGGGACAGGAATGAATATTTTATGGTGGAGGGTATGAAAAGTTCGGCCCGGCCGAACTTAATGCTTTTTTACTTGTTTTTGTTTGTTTTGCATTTTCTAGTCTTGCAGCTATTTAAATGTATTTTGTGGATCCATGAATGAAGATGTGTAAATATTGAAAATTAAATATTGAGGAAAAGAAGACTAATTACGATTTTTCATGAGAATATTTATTTATTTTGTAAGAAATTAAAGCTCTTCTATTTATAAAATTTCCATCAAATTTATAAAGAAAAAAAATTTCAAAATAGTAGACTGTCCTGGAAAGTCTACTATTTTGAATTTTTTTCTTTATAAGTTTCCTTTAAAAATTTAAAAATAGAAGATTCTTGCAGGTTCTGGAACAGAGCATTAATGAATAATAATCATTTTCAAGTGCAAAAAAATAATATAAGGTATTAATATTGTGGATTATTGGTACCATCAATTATGATATATAAATATATAGAAATATCTCCCGCATGTCGCTTTTTATATGTATTTTCTTTACAGGTTTTTATCGTTTTTGTACTTGTCTAGACCTTGACACAATAAGTAAATAAGTTTTCCACATGCAAACACAACTAAATTGCCATTAATATTACAATTTATATATATGACCTCAAATGTTGCTATATATGGATGTACGTATATCCTTTTGACAAAAGGACACATAATAGATTATAATAACAGCAATAATAACAACTGTTTATTAGAGGGCAATAAGAGAAATAATGCGACATTTTATTTGCTTTCACTTTGTTGACATTTAAAATGTTTAAATACGACAAATATAAATATGTCAGTTGCAAATGGGGAAAATAAATATCAACAACAAAGACAAAAACGAGGATGGGTTTTGCGATTATAAATAAATTAAGTTTTAGTGAATTGAGAAAACTTCTTAAGTCTTCGTTGAATTAGTACAGGCAAGGAACATGGTAGGTGTTCACCCATTTCATCTTCTTTCTCGTTTGCTTTTGTTGACGTTGTATGTCCAGTGGTCAACTAGCACTGCAAGGCAAGGCTTCAAGGCTTCGTTGATTTGCCTACTCAGGATGTTTTAGGTGTGATGCGGCAAACTGTCCATGCTGTTTTTTGATATTCGACATGTTTCAGACATATTCCCATCTGGTCTCTGATTGTGATAGATAATACTTGAAAATAGAATTTTTATACACTCCACAACATTAGGGAGGGTATATTGAGTTTAGCATTCCGTTCGTATTTCCTCAAAATAATAATACACAAGGTATATGTGTATATATTTTTGATCAGCGTACAATTCTACATCGATATAGCCAGGTCGTCTGCGTCCGAACGGATTGAAGGAGGTGGATTAAATGTTGGTCAAGTGTGTATTGTAGTTCTGTAGAACTTTCAATACTGACAAGTAAGAAAATTAAACAATCCACCAAAGCCACACGCAATGGCCAACATAAGTATGGGATTAACCACACATATCATGTTGTACCGGGCCTAACATTTAAGGCCCTCCACGACGAACTGTATTAAAGTAAAAATTGGAATAAAGTAATAACCTCTTCTTCTTAATCCTTGCTCGAGCAGAACATCTTATCTTAACCATGAGCACTATATGAAGACGTGGGCCTATACCAACAAATTTCATGGGGAAAGTTTTATGCCCGCCAACGAATACAACGTTGGGCACAAAACCTCAAAAATACCGAAAATTGGAAGGGACCGTTCTATGAGGGCTATACGAAGATGTGGAGCAATACCGACAAATTTCTGGTGGAAAGTTTTATTCCCCTAACGAAGACTAAATAGTAAATTTCAGCCATTTCGGTAGGATATTGAAGGCAAACTTCAAAAATTAAAATCAATAGGTACCGTTTTATGGGGGCTATTATGGAGGCGTGGACCTATACTGATAATTCTCATCGGGAATATGTAACAGCCCCATGGAAGACAGGTGGACAGTTTTATAGCCCCATCGAAGACTAAATACCAAATTTGAGCCATTTCGGTGGGTTACTGAAGGCACAACCTTCAACATACCGAAAATCGGGAGGTAACGTTCTACGGGGACTATGAAGGCGTGCACTTATACTGAAAAAATTCAAGTGATAAGTTTTATACCACAAACGTAGATTAAGTATCAAATTTTAGCCCTTTCGGTGGATTATTGTGGCCACAAACTACAAAGTACCGAAAATAGGGAGATACCGTTCTATTGGGGCTATATCAAAACGTGGACCGATATAGCCCATTTGCAATACCAAACATCCTAGGAGTAATAGAAACTTCTATACCAAATTATAAAGCTCTATCTTCTAATTTCAACAGGCAGACGGGCGTACGGACAGGCAGACATAGCTATTTCGACTTAGAATTTTATGGCGATCAAGAATACAAATATACTTTTTAGGGTCTCCGACTAATGTTTCGATGTGTTGCAAACGGAATGATAAATTTAATTATACCCTCACTATTATGGAGGAGGGTATAACAAGGAAAAACCAGGATGGGATGTGTGAATATAAATAAATTGACTTTCAATAGAAATATGAATATAATGTGCCGACAGATATCTACCATCAGCTTCGGACATAAACAGTAAAGTGATGTAAACAAAATCCTTCTGACATCTATGGCAGTTTTTTGAGTTTTTGAGAAAAACTGTCAAGAAATATGGAGATACGATAATGCGAGTCTGTAAGGAAAAATACGATGTACGACGTTTAGACCAAATCTGTTTCTCCCTTGGAGTGTAATATTTGGTGCTACCCAGCTTAGTTGGTGTCGGCAGGCTTCTTGGAGCTTTTGTACCATTATCTGAGGAAATACAGACTTGCGCTGCCGTAACAAGGTACACAAAAAGAACTTGTTGCAAACAATTTTAAAACGATCCGAGACGAGCTGTTAAGCTGTACTTTTTCCAAATGTTTTGTGGGAGGTACACGAGAGGGTACATGAGAGGCTTGCTACTGCAGAGAGCCAGCCATACGGGCTTGAGTACAGTTGTGTGTTCGTGATCCGCCAACCGATACGGGAGTGTAGAGAGGTTGGGAAGTATTTTTGAGAGCTACCCCTTTGCGCGGTGGCTAATACATTCACTCCACCTTCGGGTGTTGTTCCACACCACCTTCGTGTGTTGTTCCACTCCACCTCCGGGTGTTGTTCCACTCCACCTTCGGGTGTTGTTCCACTCCACCTTCGGGTGTTGTTTCACTAGCCAGTACTCGTAGTGTAGTGTAGAAGTTAACTAAGAAATAACACAAACTAACGACGAACCGAACAATCGAGCCCAGTGCTGAATCACCGAGTGGCCGAATCCCTACAACTCGATAGCCGAGGGCCCGATCTACCATACGAACACCGAGTGGCCGAACATCTGCCACACGAATCATCGAGTGGCCGAACACTGAATCACCGAGTGGCCGAACACATACGAACCCCGAGTAGCCGAACATCTACAACACGAGTTCCCGATTATCTTCAAATCGCCTACTACCGAACAGCGAATCACCGAGTACCGACCATCATCAAATCATTTACTACGAATCCCGAAGCCGGTCGTTCTTCCGTCAATTACTGAACACCGAGTCATCCCGCTCCAGGGCATCTGCGAATCGACGCATAAGAACCTAATACCGAGTCGTTGGGCCCAACAACTCCACCAGCCACATACCTCGTACGAAGCTTCCAACCACAAATACTGAATCCAAGTTGCCGATCCCCCAGTCAGTTACCCGATCTACCAGTTGCTTTTTAAACCCTTCTTATCGTATTAAACATCAGTAGATTATAAATTAGTTTTACATCAATAAATGTCCGACTTAACCCCCAGGAAAGGGAAAATACTAGTCTTATTATTCCGTAAGGTTTAGTGGTCCCTTATGGCGACCCTGGACACCACTAAGTCTACCCCAGCGTACGACAAAACGACGTTACACTAATTTTGGACAAAGTATAACGATCCCCAAAATATGAATCAAATCGGTTGAATCGTTCGAGAGTTATCGTGCACACCATCCAGACAGACATGGCTACAGCCCCAATGTGTTTGAAACTATTTTCGCCCAAACATGCTTGGGGTCTAAAATCATTATTTCGCTGAACGACAATTTTGGTCGTATAAAAGTGTGTATAATCTCGTTAGCCTAAAGGCTGAGGGTGTTGTTGTAACAGTATTTGTTATGTTTGTATGTTCGATCTTTTTATAAAATTATATTTGCCATTCCGTTTGTAACACATCGAAATATTCGTAGTATACCCTATAAAGTATACATATCCTCGATCAGCATAAAATTCCGTCCGTCCCACTGTGGGCGATATTCAACTTCGTGTATTGCTGCACTGGAAGAATCTTTCTCTCCTCATGCCACCATCGCGTTGCACTTATTTTCGTGGACCACACTGGCCCCACAAAGCTTACCACACACCGAACTATTACGTTACATGTGGTCAACAAGTTTTTTTTGTCTGCTCCCCAAGTGCTGCCTTCTGCCTGCATCTCAGCTTGTCGCAGATAGTTGACGTAAATATTCTTAGTGGTCGCAATTCTGCTGCGACCCGGACATTGAACTCGGTGCTTATCTTCGCACTCCATATGGTGAACAGTGTGACCGCAGATTTAGTGGCGGATATTTGCATATTTCTCGAGCGAAAAATAGCGGTAAGGACGAGCATGTAGGTACTAGCACTTTGTGCTTATCGTGGGCATACATTAAGATCTCATTGTCGTCTGGAAAGGGTGGACTACTGTTTCTCACTACAGGGCTTCGACTTCTTGTTCCCAAATTCCACATACGACTAGTGTCTCCACATATAACAACATATCCAAAGTTTCAAACTTGGATGAAGAATAGTCTGATCGATGTCCTCAAACAGCAGGGAGTGCTTGACAGTATCATAGGCTTTTCATAAATCTATCGCCAACAGCACTGTATCATCGCACGGCTTCTTCTGGTTGAGTCATCAACTAAAACAGCATCCTCTCATCGATCTCGATGAGAGTAAGAACAAATCAACCTCTATTTAGTCTTCACTCAGAACTCAACGGAGAAGGTTGTGCCGTCGCTTTTCTCAATGATTTGTAATGTTAGCAATGCAATAACCCACATGATGTTTGTGGAGAGAGCTAAATTTACGCTCTCGATGTCGTATGCGTGTGACCGCACATACTTCATTTGTATGGGTGCCGATACTTGAACTAAAATGTATGTGTGGAGATGACGTGCTGGTGATGGCAACTGCAAAGCTTTTTATGGTGCAGGGGAAGGAGAAAGGCCTCAACTTTAGCAAGATATTCGTCTCCCGGCAAATTCAGTTTTTCAGCAATACCATGTAGACACCGTCAGGATATAACGCTTCGAATGATTTTGCGTTCCTCGACAGGAAGAGATCTAATACGACGTAGTACTATTCTCTCCGCCCTGTCACTCCCGGGGTGCACGAGAAAATACCGTTTAAAATAACTTGCTCAGCTCTTCGGATCAATCAACGTTATGTTGCTGATTGTCCCATCCAGGGTACGAGAGTGACAGTTGCCCACAATTCGCTAATTCTAGCTACAATGTTCTGCTTGTGCTCACCGACTAATCTATTAAATTCCAGTGTCAGTTACCTACCTTTGGGTCACTAAGATACGATCAGACGGAGATGGTCTGACCCTGAGAACACCACGGGTGGTCATTTGTCAGACCAGGTGACACGATGGTTATGTCTTGCGATCTATAGCGCTTCCCGCTAATTTGGGGTCTGTATTGAATGGACTGATGCAACAGGAAACCTAATCCCCACCTCCACTTCAGTATGTTGTTTGTAACAATCACACAACGCTGTTCCTTGGTACAATCCTGGATCATCGATTGACATGGAAAATGGAATACCAAGTAGCGGACGACAGGAGGTCTTATTGTAATCTACTCCTGGAAGAAGTCCATTGGGAAAAGTTGGGGACTCAAACCACATGCCATACACTGCCTCTAGGTAACTGTGGATCTACCCTGTGGTGGAAAACACATGTACACTATTCCCAAAGTATCTAATCGGATTACCGTGGCAAACAAAAAACCTCACACTAGATATCCTGGACCAGTTTCAGGCTGCAAAAGAGCCAGGATCATGACGGGTTTCACATTCGGACATACGAAGTTTCTAAACTTAATTGATAGCCAGTTTGTATCAGCCGACATGAACCGCATAGGCTATTATATGCCAACTGCCCTCAGTTTCTCGCAGAAATATTTTGGATGAAGATAACTCCCCTTTGGAAGGTCTGGCATTTTACACAGATGGATTACAGATATTGCGATCATGATAGCTGTACTATTTTTCAAACATATATCCTTGATATCAGGAAAGCAGCAGCAGAATGATTTGAACCCGGTTTTACTGTGACTATATATGTCGATAGTCGGGCGGTCCTTAAGGCTCTCACGTCATGGATCATAAACTCATTGATTGAATGATGAAAGATTACTCGCCTGTAATCTCTCATCGTAGATCGACTTCACTTCTCTCTCTCTCTCTCTCTCGATAAGTTAGTGATGAGAATCACTGTGGGACTTATTACTGTAGATCTTTAGGGCCAGATCTCAAGTCAAGTGTCAAGTGACTTCAACTATTGTAGATTATGTGGAAATGTCGAAGAATTCAAAAAGGTAGAGCATCACAAAAGAAGACTACTGGGATGGTACGAGATAGATGCACTCTCCTTATTATCAGACATATATCCATTATCCCTTTCAAATTTGATGAAAACCTTGCCAAAAGCACATAACAGTACAAACCATAGATCCACAAAACGTCTATATTCCGGAAACTTTTTTATCTTCGTCCTCAATTCATCAGGCAATGGAATATTTGTATCGTTATTATTATATTATAAGGTGGATGCATATGCTTAAACCTAACTTAAGACTAACCCAACCTATGTTTTTGCCCACAAAAATATATCAGATACACAAGGTAACACTTGGCAAAAATTCCAGATTGATTTTCTACACACAGAAAAATAATTGTTAGAAATATGTTTGGATCCAAACAAAAATTTGTTTGGGACTGATTGCAAACAAATATATGTTTGCAACATTTTGTAACCTATCTCAATTTAATTTGTTTGGGTACCAACATATTTTTTATGTTAGAACATATTTTTGTCAAAGAGAGTAACAACAAGGCTCTCGCGGCTTCGGAATGTTATTTCATAACAAAGAGCTGTGTGTATGGTGTAATAGGGTAGGCAGAAACTTTGGTGGTGTGTATGCTGTAAACCACGTGTGTTTCGTGCTTTGTTGTTGTTAACCAACGTAGCAAGGGAAGAGCAAAAGAAAAAAATGGTATTAATTATGTTGCTTTTTTTTTCTTCAGTTTTCTAAATACAATCGTTGAATAAAGACGGTAAAGTGAGTGAATAAATCAGTGTTCTGTGCTTTCTTAAAGAAATGGTGCTTTTTACTAAATTAAATGCTATATACATTTTATAATTGAATCAAAAAGTTGAATGGAAATATTTTATTGGACAAGGAAGAAATCGCATTTAATATTAGTAATTACATCAATACATTTTCATAAGCATACATATGTATATTTGAAATATGGATGCACCTATTTATTACATTATATAATCATTTGATTCCAGATGCCGATTTCCCGCTGATGATTTCAACTTTGAGGAAAATGTGTTTTATTTCACAACTAAGGAGAAGCGTTCAACGATGTTTCTATATAATTATACCCTCAGCCTTTAGGCTAAAGAGGTTATTTACACTTTGATACGACCAAAAATGTGCCTCATCGAAATAATGGTTTTAGACCCCAAGTATGTTTGTACGATATCCGTTTCAGACAATTTTGAGTAGATCTAGCAATGTCCGTCTGTCTGTCTGGCTGGCTGGTGCGCACGATAACTCTCGAACGGATCAATCGATTCGGTTCAAATTTTGGATATCGAAATATTTTGTCCAGATTTGATTTAAGTTCAAAGATGGGCCATATAGGTCCACTCCTTCAGGTACCTCCCCCACAAATGTTCAAAAATTGTCGCAAAACTTGTGCGCACGATAACTCTCGAAGGGAGTAACCGAATTGAACCAAACTTTGCATATTGTAATACTACCTCTAGGCATACCTCCCACACAAAATTTGAAATAAGTGCAGTTTAGTGACACCTCACGAATCGTTATGAAATTTTTTGTAACAGGATGTTCGTGCGGCCGCCGTTACGTCATTGTAATTTTTTTCGAGGGCAAGTCCATAGTTCCCGAGATAATGGCGCATAACCTCAAAAAAAACGCTGCACTATGTCGCGAGTTCAAATAAACGGTGGCCAAATATAAAAGAGTTGGCGATGGCAAAAGAATTTTGGCATAAATACTTATTGTTCACTGACAATGTCGAGAGCAAAAAATTGGGAAGGTCGGCCCACGTTTTGGGATAGTCCCCATGCAACGGTACTTCTTAATGTTTCGGTATTTTGAATATTGGTTGAATTTTGAGATGCGGGGTTTTCACTTTACAAAAAACTTTTCCGATAAAAATTATGATATAACGGTACCTCCCGAATTTCGGAATTTTGAAGATTTGATATATGTTTCACGCCCTGTCTGGCTGGCTGGTGCGCACGATAACCGATTCGGTCCTAAATTTGGCTTTCGTAATATTTTGCCCAAACTTAGTTTACGTTCGAAGATGGGTTATATCGATCTACTCCTTCCGGTACCTCCCCCCCAATAGTTCGAAAATGTTCAAAAATTTGTGCGCACGATAACTCTTGAAGGGAGTAACCGATTTGGCCCACATTTTGTACATCGTGAAGGTTCTGCCAGACTAAGATGAAGTTCCAATATGGACTCAATCGGTCAACTCCTTCGGGTACTTCCCACACAAAATTTCGGAAAAGTTCAGTTTAGGACCTGCTCTCGAATCGCTTTGATTTTTGTTGTAACAACTTGTATTTGCTGCCCTTCACACGACGGTACAAGTTTCATCAGGGGTAAGTCCATACTTCCTGAGAAAATAGACTGAACGGTGCAAAACAACCCCCACGACACCGTGTGTAGTGGATGGAGCGCAAGATAAATCTCGAACGGAGCTGTCAATTCGGCCCAAAATTTGGCATTCGTAATATTTTGTCCAAACATAGTTTAATTTCGAAGATAAGCCATATCGGTCCACTCCTTCAGGTACCTCCCTGACAAAAGTTTAAAAATGTTCGGAAAAATTATGCGCATGATAACTCTTGAAGGGAGTGACCGATGTAATCCATACTCTGCACATCTTAATATATATAGATATAGACCAGGTTCGAATATGGACTATATTTGTCTACTCCTTTTGGTACCTCCCACACAAAATTTCGATTTGCATTCGCTACCTCCATTACGACGGTAAAAGTTTTTTCTGGGGCAAGTCCATATTTCTTGGTCCATATTTCCCGAAAGGTGTAAACATCTCTTTGTCACTACATGTGGCTCTCGAACTGTTCTACCGATTTGGTGCAACATTTGGTCTTCGTCATCTTCTTTCCAAACTTAGTTTTAATGGGGCCCATATCGGTCCTCCCTAAGGGTACCTCCCCCAAAAAAGTTAAAAATGTGTGTTAATTCCAAATCCAAATTTTTGTCGGAAAGTTCAAATATTCAAAAAGGGCCACAAAATTCTGAAGAGACCCTAAATACATTCAATCTGTCCGTAGATAAAAGTTGCAATTCACTTTGGCTGAGGGTATATCTCAGTCGGCAAAGCCGACTGACACTTTTTTACTTGTTTTTTATACCCTCAGCATTTATGCTAACGTAGGTATAAACACTTTCATACGGGCAAAATGTGCCTCATCGAAATAATGGTTTTAGACCACAAGTATGTTTGGACGAAATGTGTTTCAGACAATTTGGAGTCGCTTTAGCGTCCGCCTGTCTGTCTGTCTGGCTGGTGCGCACGATAACTCTCGAACGGATGTGCCGATTGGATCAAAAATTTGGCTTTCGCAATATTTTGTCCAAACTTAGTTTAAGTTCAAAGATGGGTTATATCGGTCCACTCCTTCCGGTACCTCTCGCACAAAAGTTCAAAAATGTTCGGAAAATTTGTGCGCACTATAACTCTTGAAGGAAGTAAGCGATGTGGTCCATACTTTGCACATCGTGAAATTTCTACCAAGCATAGATGTGTACCTCATACACAATTTCGGAAAAGTTCAGTTTAGGACCAGCTCTCGAATCGCTTCGGTTTTTCTTGTAGCATCTTGTATTCACCGCCCCCCATACGTGTGTAGTGGTTGGAACGCAAGATAACTCTCGAACGGATTTTCCGATTTGGTCCAAAATTTGACCTTCGTCATATCGAAACTAAGCTTAAGTTCAAAGATAAGTCATATCGGTACACTCCTTCAGATACCTCCCACACAAAAGTTCAAAAATGTTTGGAAAAATTGTGCGCACGATAAGTCTTGAAGGGAGTGACCGATGTGGTCCATACATTACACACCCTAATATATCTACAAGATGTATATCGCTTTTGAATATGGATTATATTTGTCCACTCCTTTGCGTACCTCCCACACAAAATTTCAGATAAGTTCACTTTAAGACCTGCTCTCGAATCACTTTTATTTCTGTTGAAGCAAAATGCATTCGCTGCCTCAATTACGACGGTAAAAAATTTTTCAGGGGCAAGTCCATTCTTCTTGATAAAACTGCCCGAAAGGTGTAAAAGCCCCATATCACCATATGTAGTCGCTGGAGAGCACTATAACCCTCAAACTGATCAACCGATTTGGTCAAAAATTTGGCTTTCGTCATATTTTATCCAAACTTAGTCTCACTTCGAAGATGAACAACAACTTAATAATTAAAAAATTCACTAAAAATGCAAAATGGAATGCACGATTTCTCTTAAACGGGGCAACCAATTTGTTCAAAACTTTGGATCTCCTAATATGTCGTCCAAATTTCATTTAACTTCCAAAATGACCGATATCGATTTTCTGTCCCAAAATTTATGATATCTATCAAAAATAAGATCAATTTTCGTAATGGACTATATCGGTCCATAGCTTTAAGTACCTCCTCCGCAACACTTTTGAATTTTAATCCTAATCCACATTTTTGTCGGCAAGTTCAAATGTCCAAAAAGGGTCACAAAATTCTGAAAAGACCCTAAATACATTCAATCTGTCCGTAGAAGATAGTTTAAATTCAGATAGGTTGAGGGTATATCTCTGTCGGCAAAGCCGACGGATACTTTTTTACTTGTTGTAATGCCGTCTTTCATGATATACAATTATAATAACATCATACTTTTGTACATTAGTGTACTTCGCAATGATGATGTTATTACTCAGTTTGTAACCTTGTATTCCCTCATTGGTATGTAGATCTCCCCTAGCATTACATTGAAAATGTTATATTACAGGATCAGTATGTAAATTGATCATAACATTATATTGATCATGTTATCTTACAACACTATGTTTATTGTTCATAACATTCAATTCTGTTTTGCCAAGGTGCTGCTACAAAAATACTTTATTCTCTCAATTGTAGAGCTATTCTTGTCACTGTTAACCAGTTGATCATTTCTTGTATTGTTTCCATCGACGTTTTGCAAACTCTCTTTCTAAAATCAGTTGTTCTACCGTGCTTCTACTATTTATGTGAATTAGTGATTATAACTGCATTGTTTTACGCAAAAAGAAAATAAACGGGAATCAAATAATAATGGAAAAATACCAATATTGACAAATTTTAACAAACATTCAGTGCAAAATATAATGAAGGATTCAAACATCACCATGATAATGAAGGATTCAAACATCACCATGATTTAAATCATCCTTTTAGTCAAAATATAGAATCCAAGTAAGTTTGAAAGCCACATATTTTTATATATTTTCACATAGGGGTATATGTCGTCCAACGGTACGATAATCGTTCGATCGATAAAACCAATTTGTTAGGAAAATATTGCTAATCGATACTGCTTTAAACCACGTCGCAAATTTCCTCATTGCCCTCTGAAAACTTCGACTTCCTTTCCATTTTGGATTTCAAGAAGAAAACGTTCCTTTGGCAAGATTAAATAATAAGACCCAAGTGTACAGTAAACTACTAAGTCAAAAAGCTTTGACAATAAAATCTCGTTTTATCAAAGTGATCTATAATATTTTCTTTGGCATTTATTGCACGATAAGAAGCCCCATTGCTTGCAGCAAAAAACTCTGCAATAATTTTTGTTCAAGGTAACTCAATTGCTAGATATGTAGTTTTTTTTGGTGTTAAAATATCCAATTTTTATTAGGCATACAGCAAACCCTTTTTTTTGGAACACGAGATTTTAACAATAACGCCCTCAGTGTCAATTATTTTGGAAGCTAAGCGTAATCGTGAAGTGATAAATTTCATCCAGACCTTGTGGTTTACCCAGGTCGTGGCTACCCACAGGGCAGTGACGGCTTGGGAATCCTCTTCTAGCAGCACACAAATCATACAAATCGTATCTACCTTTATCACTGTGATCGCTGAAATTGCCATGGTTTTCGTTTAATTGATTGGAAGTTCATCGTTTGTTTCCCATATTTAATAAGTGGTACCAGAAGGATCTCGAAATCCGTACAAAATAAAGACGACAACATGGAATAGATGTTTCTTATTTCCAAGTGTAAGGCGTGGCAATAGTTTTATAGGCTTCAAATCGCCAAATTTCATCCTCGGAAGCATATGAAGAATTCCTAATGAAGACGACTTAACGTAGTATCGAAGGCTTATGCAACAACTACCGTGAACATTTGCCAAAAAATTAGAATTTTGAAACTCAAGGCATTATCACATATGGCCTGTATATGTGTCAATAATTAAATATAATTATTACTGTGGAAAGTGTAATCTTGGAAAGCAGATGAAATCTATTAATGTCACGTAATTATACTTATTGGCATTATAACTTATAGATCTTTATTTAATGTTATCAACAAAAAAAAAAAAAAACATTTTTTTTAATGCTCATTATGGCCGCCATTTTTGCGGTATACATTTAAATCAATGCAATTTTCTTCATCATCCCAATAATAAGACCCTTTTAAAACAGTGCAAAAGGGAATACAGCAACAACATCAACGACAACGTGGAGGCCTTCATGCAGATCAGCGATTTTGTTGGTGAGTTCTATTAATCAAAGAAAAACGTGAGTACATAAAGAGAGTACATACATATGTAAATAATTGTTTTTGTCGCCCAATCAATTGCATTGATTTACTTTGCCTTGAATTTTATAATGAGAATCAGTAAGCAAGGAGATAATCATAAAAAACATATAATGAAGATCATCTTGCTTTATTAATTTTGTATTTCTTTTGTGTTATGCCAAACATTCACAATAGTTCTGCAATAATCCACAACTTATTTTATTAATTTGTTCATGTTTGTTTTGCTACAGCAAAGCAACGTTAGTTTTTTCTCTTTTCTTTTGATAAGTTGTAAGAGGTTTGTGGATATTATCAATAATGAGATACTTTCTTTTTTTATATTAGCAAAGTGAAATGAATTAAAATATAAGGGTATACCTAACTAAAAAAATATATAAAGTTGCTCATTCCTTATTCTATTAAAACCATATAAATTTAAATTGAATAATTTTACATAATATGAAATTCATTAGAATCTACTTAATCATAATCACTAGTATTTAATAATTATTATTTCTTTTATATCAATTATGAATATCAATGTCCAATGTCTTGAATAAATTTTTTAAGCAAATCATTATGATGAACTAAACTTGTAAAGATGTTTTCATCTCTGATGATGCGGTCGTAAGGAATGTAGGAGGCAATTAAATTAGGGGTTCTTTTACCGAATAGTTGTGCCCAAAAGAACATTGGTAGGAGCGGGTTGTGAGGCACATCCTTCCATTAACATCTGGAAGACGTTTACATTAAAACAGTAGTAAAGTATCCCCGAAATCATTCCATAATTCATTTTTTTTATGATTCTTTTCTATTCTAAGTAAAAAACATTTGCTTTTTGATCCATTTTTTTTTTAATTGTGTTTAAAAAGGGAGTCTGAAACAAAATTAATTCTCGTAATGAAAACGAAGTTTAGAGATGATAGGACCCGAACCCCCTACCCGACTAGTGCTACCGAAAGAAGGCTCCCGCAGTCCTATACCACTCTAAATTCTATGATGCACCAAAATAGATTATTCCTGAACATAGCATCGCGATATTAATCGTGTACATTACATTGTTTCTTCTTAAAAGTGTGACTTTTATAAATTATTTCATTCAGTTTTTCTGTTAATAAAGTCTGTTATGTATATCTTTGGAATGTTTTATGTACCTATGTGCCTGTTGTTGCTTTTGCATTTTTTCTATGCCTTTCAATAAACCACCACCATTCATAAATGTGTGTATATGTTTGAAATAGCCAGTGAGCGCTTACTGAGAGCAAGTTGGCATACATTTCAATGTGTTTTACGTATGTTATGTTTGGGACTGATTGCAAACAAATGTATGTTTGCTGCAAAATATGTTTGGGACATAAGTTAGAGAGGCCTTTTTTTTCCTCCGTGTAACAGCTGCACTTAATGCAACAATTTGTAGTTTTTTTGTGGAAATATATGCAGGAGTGAACTGATACAACCCAACTTCGATTTTAATATAAGTTTCGAAGAAATATTACTATGTACAATGTTCGACCCAATACTGTTAATCTGCTCACATGTTCTTGTGTTGACAGTCGGATGGACATGGTTCAACTGATTCCAAAATTGTAATATATGTGAGGTCTAAAACCATTCCTTTGATTTGCAAACTTCCCTGCGTTAGCAAGTCCACCCTCGTATAAAGAATATCCTTTATCCACAAACACATACAGCCAACAAATAATAAACAAATCATTAAAAATGAAACTGAAAGTTTGTTTAAGAACAAAATTAGGTCTGCTGGGGATAGGTTGGTCAACGAAATGGAAATCCACAGCAGTACACACAAACGCATACACACAAACAGATACCTACATTCATAAATGCTGACATTCATATTTACAATCCATGCATACCTACACTATTTGAACTCTTTACCCTGAAAAGTATACAAGCAACCATTAACGATTGAAGATAACTTCACTGCCAACCAAAGATATTTGTTGGCATGAAAAAAGTTGTTGATAGAAACATTGCACGACAGGATAATTAGACATCAATATCAAGAAAATAAAAACTAAAATATTTACAAACTTGTCTTTTACAAAAACTGTTTTTAATTTCTTAATGGCTATGGCAGGCAGACTGTGGCACTTGACAGAAAAACTAAAATATTTATAAAGACGTCAGTCAGTCCGAATAAGAAACGTCAATCTTCTCTCAATATATAAAAGACTTCATTAAGATAACGAGTCAATTGTTTTTGCTTTTGTCCTCCTAATGGGAATTTGAGGTCTTTGTTGTTATTAAAGCTATTCTTGGCAATAAATTACATAGATAAGTATTTTAATGATTATAATATAAATGAAAGTAAATGGTTTTTCATATAACTGTTATTTGTATTGTCCCACATACTTTAGGTAATTTAACGAATTAAGGTTGTTATTAATCGAAAGGGTTAAATATAAATGCAGATATTTCTTGGTATATTCCTTAATGATTCCTTAATGTCAATAAGAACTCCTAATGTCTAGACTAGCGCTTATTCTTCTAATGGTTTTTGTTAAGTCAATTAATACAATTAATTTCAATTGTCGTCATGATGAAATTATTATATTTAGACAGAAAAAAATGTTAAAATTTTTTTCATAAAGTTGTATCTTCCAAAATTCTTAATTACAATTATAAAACGTAGTTTTTAGATATGGAGCTTCCTAAATGGTTTTCAATTGACGGATAGCCCATTAGAACGACTTTAGAGTAGCCCATGCCCGATGATTGAAACTATAGGGGATGTGGTTAAATTACACGGACAATAGTTTCCTGTATAGCTTACTAGTGGACCCGACGACGTCTCGTGGACGGGTATTGATTACGTGAGTTCAAATATACATTCTATGAGATTGCTTTCACCTTGCAGAGGTCAAAAGCACATTGCAGTTAATTCTTTGATTTGATGTACATATATCAGGAAAAATGTATAAAACTGTCTTTCCCATTTCAAAAAAATTTGATCCCACATCAATGATTTTTATACCCTATGTGGGGAGGATATTATAAGTTGGTTTTGGCCATAAAATGTGTAACGCATCGAAATAATGGTCGTAGACCCATACATATATGTATATACCAAAATGAATGTATCGACGAGCTGAGTCGATTTGGCTATGTGTGTTCGTCCGTCCGTCTGTCCATTTAAACCTTGTAATCACGCTACAGGTCGCAATTTCAATCCGATCGTCACCAAATTTCGGATGTTGATGAAGGTCCCGGAGGGGAAGAAGGCTATTGATTTTGGTGATGGTCAGATAATATTCAGCGTTCGGAATGGGCAAAAAAACTTATTTGAAGAAAAAGTCAACATTTTATTTCAAAGCGAATATCTTCGCTTCTATATGGGGTATATCAAAATGAAAGTAGAAAATATCACCTCTGCAACGATGTAATGTAGGTTATCGTAGGTGGTCAAACAAGGAAGATATCGCAATAGCCGGTAATAGAACACAACTTTTCATTTTTGCGATTTTAATAATAATGACGAATATCACAGCTTTGGTTGGGGACCTTCCAAAAACAAAGTCTGACTATGACAGTAGAAAATCAAATTTTTACAACTATGCAATGTAGGTTGGCGTAGGTGCCCAAAAAACGGAGATATCGCAATAGTCGGTAATACATCCCATTTTTCCCCTTTTTTGTAATCATGCTTGATCAGATCGTCACGAAATTTTGGAGGTTAATGGGGGTCCTACAGAGGAAGAAGTCTATTGATTTTGGTGATGGTCGGATAATATCACTGTGAACACAAATTATGGGGCAGAGATAATTCCTTTTGGAGATGAGAGCCCTTGGTGAGTATATTAAGAATCCCAAAGGACAGATTCGCCGCGAGTCGAAATTCCGCGTTATGGCGTGATTAAATTTCTGCTGAAATTAGTATCTGAAATTAGCGTTATATGTCTTTCATCCGCAAAAGGAATTATCTCTGCCCCAAAATTTCAGTTCACAGTGTAATCGAAAGAAGTCTAATATCAATTATTTTTTTGTAATTTCGAATTGAATTCATTATTCTTGTCATATTAAAAACAAGTAAGAACGGCGCTAAGTTCGGTCAGGCCGAACTTGTTATACCCTCCACCACGAGTTGTATTGAAGAAATATGGAACAATTAGTTTCCTTTCGTTTATGAAGAAGACTACATACCAAACTTCAGCAAGATCGGTAAAAAATTGTGGCTAACCTTCAAAATACCGAAAACGTCGATCTATACCTAAAAATTTCTGGCGGAAAGTTCTAAGTAGGGCGTCCAAAACCGAAACTGGTTAACCGGTTACCCGGTTTTGAGTTACAAAACCGAAACCGGTTTTCGCCAAAAACGTCATTTTCGGTTAACCGAAAAAACCGGTCATTTGTGTCGGTTAACCGGTTTTAAAAAAATAGTAATATTTTTAATATTTCATTACAATTGTATACTTGAAGATAAACTAAACTTAATAAACACAAGGTGCGGCAAAGTTTTAAATGTCAGATACCTTTAAATTTTAATAATATTTTGTGTAAAATGTAATACAGTGAGCTAGAGCTATAGTAGTTACTAGCTACAATTTAAAACGAGTGTTTGGTCCAACTTGGTCATTATTCAAATGACCGCCGAATTTTCAGGAATTTGCGATAATTTGAGGTTGGCAAAGCAAAACGAAGAATCCGAACTTAATAAAATCTAAACTTAATTCTTCTGGTACAAAATTTTATATTTGTAAGGGCTTTTACCTTCTTAGGGCAGAATTTCTGTCTTAATTTTGCTGTCCCCACTTCGAGGTCTATTTTCAAATGACAAGGATATTATGAGATAATTATATAATAACGAAGTCGTTATACTTAAGCAAATTTGTACCTATTTAACAAAACCGGTTTAAACCGGTTAACCGGTTTTGAAAATTTTTGAAAACCGAAAACCGGTTTTAGGAAAAATTGAAATTTTCGGTTAACCGAAAACCGTTTTGTTTGGAAAAACCGTTTTTTTGGACACCCTAGTTCTAAGACTCAGAGAAGAATGAATGCCAAATTTCCAATATTTTGGAAAATACTTTAAAATACCGAAAATCAAGAAGTACGCTGCCATGGGGGATATAGAAACCCGCAGACCTATACTTATAATTCTCTTCTGGAATATTTTATAACGCCATGGAAGACTAAATAACAAATTTCAGTTTTTCGGTGGGATATTGACGTCACAACCTTCAGAATTACGAAAATCAGGAGGTACCGTTCTATGGGGGCTATATCGAAAAGTGGACCTATACCGACGAATTTCACTCAGAAACTCTTTAACCTCCAACAAAGACTAAATACCAAATTTAAGCCATTGCGGTGGGATGCTGCGGCCACAACCTTCAAAATACGGAAAACCGGGAGGTACCGTTCTGAGGGGGGCTATATAAAGTCGTGGACCTATACCGACAAATTTCTGGGAGAAAGTTGCATACCCCCAACGAAAACTAAGTATCAAATTTAAGCCATTTCGGTGAAATAATGAGTCTAAAACCTTAAAAATACCGAAAGTGGGTTGGTACCGTTATAAGAGGCCTATATGAAGGCGTAGACCTATACCGACAAATTTCATATGGAAAGTTTTATACTCCCAACGAAGACCAAATACCGAATTTCAGCCATTTCGATGGATTATTGAGTCTGCAATCTTTAAAATACCGGAAATAGGGTGGTACCGTTAAATGGGGGCTATATGAAGGCGTAAACCTATACCGACAAGTTTCATACGGAACATTTAATACCCCAAATGAAAACCAACTACCAAATTTCAGCCATTTCGGTGGATTATTGTGGCCACAACATTCAAAATACCGAAAATCGGGAGGTACCGTTCTATGGATACTACTCGTATATGAAAGCGTGGGCCCATACCGACAAATTTCTAGGGGAAGTTTTATACTCCCAACGAAGGCTAAGTACCAAATTTTAGCCATTGCGCTGTGATAATTAGGCTAAAACCTTCAAACCCCGAAAATCGGGTGGTATCGTTCTATGGGGGCTATATCAAAACGTGGTCCGATATAGCTCATTATCAGTGCCAAAAATCCTAAGAGTAATAGAAAATCCTACACCAAATTACAAAGCTCTATCTTAAAAATTGCGAGCTGTATCTTTATTTCAACAGACGGACGGACAGTCGGACATGGTTATATCGACTTAGAATTTTTCCCAGATCACGAATATATACACTTTATAAGGTCTCCGATGAATATGACAAATTAAATTATACCCTCCATATTATGGTGGAGTGTATAAAAACGATTCTTATGGCCCCGGCACACACGGTCCGTTGTGAGTCGTGTCGCGCGTTAAAAACAACAACCACATGAAAAATTTGTAAGTGATGCCAAGTTTGTCCTTGAATTTTTCATGTGGTTGTATGTGCCGGAGCCTTTAGTGTTCCGTAGGAATGGGCGCATTTCTAGTTCTAACCCAGCAAAAAAATCCTCCCAAAATAATGGGTTTTGTAAAGGATTTTTGGCAGCCGTAACTACTTACAAATCCACCTACGAACCCATAATTTTTTTACAAAGTCATGTCGCACTGGAAGATGAAAAATAAGCTATATGAAAAAAAATATTTTTTTTTATTTTTAGAACAGTTTAGGTGGTATTTGTTTTCAATTTCAACACACTTCATATTTTTATTTTATTTCGTCCCTTACTGGATTTGAACACACGAACTTCTGCTTTGTAGCCAAACACACTACATTCTAGGCCACGCACACGAACATTAAGGGTTGTTTCAATGTTTACATGTGCACCAACAAGTGTTCTTTGGCTTTTTTAACAAAAAGTACCCGGCCGGCGGTGAGCGTTGAACACACAACACTCTGATTTGTAGTCGGACACACTAGCTCTGTGCCACTGTACTCATAACTTAAAAAGGAGTAATTTAAGTAGTTATTGTACCCTACACCACTATGTGGGGAGGGTATTATAAGTTGGTTTTGGCCAAAAAGTTTGTAACGCATCGAAATAATGGTCGCAGACCCATACTTATATATACCAAAATAAATGTCTCGACGAGCTGAGTCGATCTGGCTATGTGTGTCCGTCCGTCAGTCCGTCCGTCCGTCCGTCTGTCCGTCTGTCCATCTAAACCTTGTAATCACGCTACAGGTCGCAATTTTGATCGGATCGTCACGAAATTTTGCACGTTGATAGGGGTCCCGGAGGGGAAGAAGCCTATTGATTTTGGTGATGGTCGGATAATATTTAGGTGTCGGAAAGGGCAAAAAACTTAGGTGGATAAAATGACAACGTTTTTTTCCAAAGTGAATATCTCAGTTTCTATAGGGGGTATACCAAAAGCAAAACCTGGCAGTGAAAGTAGAAAATATCACCTTTCTAATGATATAAAGCAGTTGCTTGTAGGTGATCAAACAACGAAGATATCACAATAGAAGCAAATAAAACCCCAATTTTCATTTTTGCGATTTTAATTATATTGACGAATATCACAGCTTTAGTTGGGGACATTCCAAAACCAAAGCCTGCCTTTGAAAGTAGAAGATCCCCTCTTTACAATGATGCAAACTAGGTCGGCGTTGGAAACCAAATAACGGAGATATCGCAATAGTAGATAATGCATCCCATTTTCCGATTTTTTTGTAATCACGCTACAGGTCGCAATTTTGATCGGATCGTCACTAAATTTTGGGGGTTAATGGGGGTCCCAAAGAGAAAGAAGCCTATTGATTTTGATGATGGTCGGATAATATTCAGGGGTCGGAATGGGCAAACACTTATTTGGGGAAAGGTCAACGTTTTATTTCAAAGCCAATATCTCTGTTTCTTTAAGAGGTATATCTAAAGCAAAACCTGGCAAGGAAAGTAGAAAATATCACCTTTACAAGGATGTAAAGCAGGTTGTCGTAGGTGGTCAAACAACAGAGATATAGCAATAGTAGATAATGCATCCCATTTTCCGATTTTTTTGTAATCAAGCTACAGGTCGCAATTTTGTTTGGATCGTCACGAATTTTTTGGGAGTTGATGCGGGTCCCACAAAGGAAGAAGCCTATTTAGTTTGGTGATGGTCGGATAATATTCAGGAGTCGGACTAAGCGAAAAGCTTATGTGGAGAAAAGTCAACGTTTTTTATGCGAATATCTCCGCTTCTGGTTGGAGTATTCCAAAAGGAATACCCGTCAATGGAAGAAGAAAAGATCTCGTTTATATTGATGCAAAGTATGTTGGCGTAAGTGAGCAAACCGAGATATTGCAAAATTCAGTAATATACCCAATATTTCCATTTTTTGTAATCACGCTACAAGTTGGAATTTTGATCGGATAGTGACGAAATTTTTGGGGGTAGATGGGGGCCCCACAGAGGAAAAAGCCTATTGATTTTGGTGATAGTCGGATAATATTTGGGGGTCGGCATGGGGAAAAACTCATTTGAAGACAAATTCAAAGTTTTATTCTTTGTGGTATTCCAACGGCAAAGCCTGTCAATGGAAGAAGAAAATATTACCTTTACATTGGTGTAAAGCAGTTTGGCGAAGGTGGTCAAACAAGGGAGATACCACAATAGTCGGTAATGCATCCAATTCTTCCATTTTTTGCAATCAAGCTACAGGTCGTAATTTTGATCGGATAGTCACGAAATTTTGGTTGCTTATGGGGGTCCCAGAGAGAAAGAGGCATATTATTTTTGGTGGTAGTCGGATTATATTCCCTAAAAGAAATGTTTACCAGTGAAAAGTTTATGCACAGGGGTAGTGGTGTAGGGTATCACATGGTCGGCCCCGTCCCGACTATAGCCTTTGCTCACTTGTTTTTGTTTACATTAGTTTGTAATGGGTTACATAATGACTAACGGATCCAAATTATTGCTGGGAAGGAAAGAATACCAATGTTATGTAGGAAAAAGTTAAAAGTGATTGAATTGAAAACAATCTTCTAAAGTGATTTCTTACGAGTTCTCAAATCTTCTCTGGTATTGAGATTTCTTAATTAGAGATCAATGTCAGAACATCAGTTAGACAACTGTTATACAAATGATTTCTGGGCATAGCTTGAAAGAATGTTCCAATATTCACGAATTAATTACTATAAATATGTAAATGCATAAATCGGAGTGGTGGGTTGGGAATGACGTGGATCTGGTTCTTCCCCGTGGTGGTTATTTGCTTCTCCAACGAAGATCATTGTACCGAAATTGATTCAGGCTATATCTGTTATAATAAAACGTTATTCGATAGTTGAGATGGTTGATATATTCTAGGATTTATATATCCTCCACAATCAGATAGTATATTAAATTTGTCATCGAAATAATTGCGGGAGGCCATTAGGGCACAAAAAGAAAATACCAGAAAATATCACATTTTGGCAGCATTGTTGCAATAACCAAAACGCGTATATAATGTCGTTCGGCTAAAAAGTTGCCGCTCCCATAACGAATTTAAATGTATTTTTTAGGACTTGCGGTTTCCAAGCAAAATCGTGAAAGCCTTAACAACCCTAAAAATGTGAACTTTGACCGCGACCTGAACTTTGATCACCATGTGATATATTCAATATTCTACTAGAGAAAGTTATATTAAATCTGGAAGAAAATAAAAATAAGGATTCCCAGGTTTTTAAATTGTTAAAAATCTTTGGTATATATATATATATATGTGGTAACATGGGGCGCCTTCGCCACGTTTTTGTTCGAAATGTTCTCATATCGACACCGTTAAAGTTTTTTCAAATATTATTTTTGGTAAAAATATTAGCATATCTTGACTATATGTTCTGATATATGAATGGTTATAATTTTGTTTTTAAAATATTATTTTTGAGAATTTACAAAATGTCTAAAAAGTGGCGAAGCCTCCCCACCCATGGGGCAGAGTCGCCATCGATATGGGACATTCACCAACGGGCTCCAAAACTGCAAATACCATACTTCGTCCTTAACTATCAACATAGTTCGAAAAAGGAAAATTTTTTCTACTGAATAATCAAAAATGATTTTAAAATTCACAAAAAGAACCAGAGTCAGTACTTAATTGAAGTAGGTACCTTGAATTTAGGTACAAAAATCATAATATTACTAAAACAAAATACGTTTAGGATAATAATTGAGTTAACTTCACATTATATGTGGTACTAGCAAAGTGCCCGCTACTTCGTATGCGTTAAATATACAAAACAAATAAACAATATATAATATAGAATGGTGGAAACATTTTGTGTACTAATACGTACCACTTTAGTCCGATTTTCGTCACGCCTACACATCAAGAGCAGTCCACATTTTTTGAGATATTTTAATTGAGGTTCTCAGCGCAAATACGGCCTAACCCAACAACCGCCATCCTCATTTCCAGCTCTATCTGTTCCCCCAAACCAATTATAGAACTATTTAGTACTTTACAAATAAATGCATAAATACGAACCTCCTCCTAAATTCCCTTCACACAATAACTAATTGTACCAAATCCTGTGTAAATCGGACGTTATAAGCAAATGATAACAGTAATCTTAATTTCAAATCTCACGAATCCAGATCTATCCGTTCAACCAATACAAAATTGTACCACACATGGAACCATTTCGTACCCCTAAGTGTACCTAATTCCACATTTTAGGATTCGAGCGCTATAATTTCACCCAAATCCTAATTGTACAAAATGTAGTTCTTTTCGTACTCATAAGTACGAATTTCAAAAACTACTTCCATATCTCAATCCTACACTCCAACAGTAATCTTAATTCCAAATTTCTTGATTCCAACTCTATCCGTTCGCTCAAATCCAAATTGTACCAAATTTAGTACTATTTAGTACTTTTCCTACCCACAACTAAAAATTTCCAAAATTTTATCAATCCTACAATTCAACAGGTATTTTAATTCCAAACTTGAGTATGGCAGCTACATCAGATCACCGAAATCCAAATTGTACCAAATTTAGTACCATTTAGTACTTTTCGCACCCATAAGTACAAATTTTCAAAACTACCTCAGTGCTATGTTCAAACAATAAGCTTAATTCCGAATTTCAGGATTCTAGATATATCCGATAACTCAAATCCAAATTTGGTACCATTTAGTACTATTCGTATCCATAGTACGAATTTCTAAACCTACATCTATCAACACTCCAACATCAACATCACATAAATTAAAATAAAATATCCGTTCACCCAAATGCAAACTGTATCAAATTTGGTAACTTGTACTTTTGTACCCATGAGTACGAATTTCTACAACTACCTCAATCCTACACGCCAACAGTAATCTTAATTCCAAATTTCAGGATTACAGCTGCATCCGATCACCGTAATCCAAATTGTACCAAATTTGATGCCATTTAGTACTTTTCGTATCCAAAGTACGAATTTCCAAACCTTCCTCTTTCAACACTCCAACAATAATTCCGAATTTCAGGATTCCAAATGTGTCCGATCACATAAATTAAAATTTGGTATCATTTAGTACTTTTCGTACCCATAACTAAAAATTTCAAAAACTTCATAAATCCTACTTACCAACAGTAATCCTTATTCCGAATCTCGGGATTCCAGCTATATCCGTTCACCCAAATCCAAATTGTACCAGATTTGGTACCATTTAGTACTTTTCGTACACATAAGTACCAATTTTCAAAACTACCTCAGTGCTATGTTCAAACAATAAGCTTAATTCCGAATTTCAGAATTCCAGATACATCCGATAACTCAAATCCAAATTTGGTACCATTTAGTACTATTCGTATCCAAAGTACGAATTTCCAAACCTACCTCTATCAACACTCCAACAGCAATTTTAATTCCGAATTTCACGATTCCAAATGTATCCCAACATTGAAATCTAAATTGTACCAAATTTAGTACTATTTAGTACTTTTCCTACCCATAACTAAAAATTTCCAAAACTTTATCAATGCTACACTCAAATAGTACTCCTTATTCCAAATCTCGGAATTTCAGCTATATCCGTTCACCCAAACCCAAATTGTACCAAATTTGGTACTATTTAGTACTATTCGTACCCAAGAGTACGAATATCCACAACTACCTCAAGCCTACACGCCAACAGTAATCTTAATTCCAAATTTCAGAATTACAGCTGCATCAGATCACCATAATCCAAATTGTACCAAGTTTAGTACCATTTAGTGCTTTTTGTTCCCATAGGTCCGAATTTCCAAACCTACCTCTATCCAACACTCCAAAAGTAATCTTAATTTCGAATTTCAGGATTCCAAATGTATCTGATCACCCAAATCCAAATTGTACCAAATTTGGTACCATTTAGTACTTTTCGTTGCCATAAGTACGAATTTCCAAAAGTATACCAATCCCACACTCCAATAGTAATCTTAATTCCAAATTTCACTATTCCAGCTCTATCCGATCACTTAAATTCATATTGTACCAAATTTGGTACCATTTAGTACTTTTCGTACCCAAAAGTACGAATTTCCAAAATACCTCCGTACCCATATGTACGAATTTCGAAAACTACCTTCCAAATTTCAGAATTCCAACTTTATCGGTTCGCCCAATTCCAAATTGTACCAAATTTAGTACTATTTAGTACTATTCGTACACATGAGTACAAATTTTCAAAGCCACCTCCTAATATCAACTTATCTTCTAAACCTTGATTTTCATTCCAAATTTCAAGATTTTAGCTCTGTCCGTTCACGTTATACCAAATGGTACTAAATTTAGTAACTTTTATTACTTTTCGTACACTTATAGTTCGAATTTCCAAAAACCCTTTGGTACACCTTTCTAACTCTCCATCAGTGAACCTCATTCCAAATTTCAGAATTCTAGCTCTTCGCGTTTGCCTAATACTAAGGGTACCATATTTAGTACCTTTTAGTACTTTTCGTACTGTTCTAGTTCGAATTTCCAAAAACCGAGCCTTATCTGACCTATTCGGACCATGAGTGACCCTCACCCAAAATTTCAAGATTCTAGCTCCAGCCGTTTAGTCTGGGCGTTGATTATCAGTCAGTCAGTCAGTGAGTCAGTGAATCAGTGAGTCAGTGAATCAGTGAGTCAGTGAGTCATCATTACTGAACTCTTTTATAAGTATAGATATCTATGGCATAAAGAATTTAAGTTAAACATTACAAATTTCTAACATTAATCCACCACACCCCTATCATGGCGTATGCGCCCCACCCCTTACATATTTCATATATTGACATTTGTAATTGATTTTTTCGTCCGAATTATTTAGATTTATAATCTTCAGTAGTTGTCTTTTAACAGCATAAAATATGTTTCTGGTATCACAAAAGGTAAAGAAGATATCACATAACATACCTACCATAATTATGTTTCCCAATACCCTGAAAACACAAAACCGCGTGCGTCCGCTATCATACCTATGACACAACTGCCTACTTTTGGGAGATGGTAGACCTAAATTAAACTCACAATTTTTCCTTTAACGGATTTTCTCTATCATTTGTAGTTTGCGAGAAAATCGGCGATGGCGTAGCCGCCCCAGTGGCGAAGGCGCCTCATGTTACCATATATATATATCAGGAAAAATGTCTAAAATTGTCTTTTCCATTTCAAAAAAAAATCAAAAAAATTTTTTGATACTACATCAATGATTTTTGGTACATAGATTAAGAAAAAAATCAGCATTCCAAATCTGTTTTCGTTACTAACTTTGATCGTTGCGCGCAAAAGATATGACCGTTTTAATTATGATAATTAGAAAAAATTCTAAAAAAATCGCAGCTTAATATAGTTAGCTGTTATATCCAATTATCGTTAACTGAATTCGTAACCTTTGCGATGATGCAAAAAATAATCGCAAAGTCTCAATGGATTCGCGAAAAATAAAATTTGTTAAATAATTTCACGTATTTACAAACATATTTTTGAAACAATAACGCTCATACTTACGAAAAATATATAAAAAAATTATAACAGCATCCAGACATTTTGAGGAATAAAATGAAACCTAAGTTGTGAAGGTTGGAGTTATAGTATTCATGTTATTTGCAAAAATACGAAGAAAATATTACGAAAAAATTAAAATCATATTATTGTAATTTTATTTTTTTATGGTTTTATAGGAAAAGTTGGACAAAAAATTTTTGAGTTCTTCGGCATTTTTGTCAAAATTTCACGCAATAATGATGATATTCCGATGTAACAAATTTTTCGCTTATAGTTCTCCTATTGGATAATATTATTAGAACCTTATATTAAATCACAAGGAATTCCAATTGTGGCATAACGTTAAAATAATGTTATATTGAATATTACAACATTTGAGACGCACATAAACCGCGTAATTATGAAAATGACACGATGCGCATCCGATTTTCCAACACAGCGAATCAATCCCTTTTATTTGATGTACAGTTTGTCAAATTCTATTTGGCGGCCACGATGTAGCATCTGCTGCATATTAGGGTGCAAAATACAGTAAAATGGTCATAATTTCCGCGAAGTTCATTTACATTTTATGCGCATCCGATTTCAATAATCACCATTAAAAAATACATCATTCTATGTCGTTTCAATGCGATCCATCAAGAACCGTGGATGTAGCATTGCACTCAATTTTTAGAAAAAATCTATTATATCTCTGGATTTACGAGAGTTTTTAAATATCTGTTTTCGCGCAGTTTAAACACGCGTATCGATCTATTTATTTAAGTAGAACTGAAACATCCAAAACGCGTTTTAATATGCGATATTTTCAAAATATTTTTTTTCAAATTTTCGAAATTTGAGGGGTATCATATCCGCCGATCTAGTGGGTGGATTTTTACGCGTCGTGGCTTATTAGATTCAGAACGTAAAAAAACTAAATTTACGCGGGTTTCCACGGAAATCGAAAAAAAATTTTAACCCAAAAAAATAGGTTTTTGAGAAAACTTTACGCACAAAAATTTCGTGTTCGAGCGCAGATTACTGTGATCCTGAGAGGGCTACACCCTCATGTTATACATTAAAAAATGCGAAATCGCTAGCACTACAATCAAATAATAATCTTTTAGGGAAATCCAGCTGCGCGTCCCGATTAGAGCAAAAATTCAAAAAACCCCATTTTTCAGGTTTCAAAATGTCAGCATCCGTTTGAGGTAGATACAGTGGATATATTAAAAAATCATACATTAGACACTTCAAATCTGAAGTGTACTCTTTAACTTCTCCTTTGAGCATTAAGCTCTATATTGTGATGTAAAAGCACCAATTGGAAAATAACATAACGAAACACGTTTGTTTCAACGATTTTTTCCGATTTTTTTACATTAGTACGACCACAGCTTCCGCTCAAATTATTATTTTAAGAAACCCCTTTTTTTTGTAGAAAATTAACTTATGTTGAAACTGAGGTATGGCATATTTACCTTAAAAAACTTAGTTGTTTAGTGTGATAACTTATAATGATAGGAAATTGAGAGTAATATTCCACTTGCAATAATTCAAAAAATATGAAAATTAAAAAGCATTTTATTCGCAAATAAGTTAAAATCAGTCGATGCGCATCCACTTTTGGATACAGCGAATCAATCTCTTTCAATATTTATGCATATTTCGATATTTCACTCAGCGGTTAAGCAGTGCCGTCAGCTCCATTACACAATGCAAAAAAATAAAAGTGGGTAAAAGTCGGGCAATGTGCATACATCCTATTTTTGGTAAAAGACCCATATTATTCTCGTATCTCGGTAATTTATGACATGCACAAGGGGTTCCATATACGTAAACATTTTCAAGGAAAATGGTGGTTTAGTACACGGAATTGACAAAAATTGTTTGGCACGTTTTCATAATTTTATTAGTTCCGTCGCGCAAAAAACCAAATTCACGAGGGCTTCAAAGAAAATTGAATGAGACATGTAAATTTTACACGCAAAAAATAGGTTTTCTTTAAGAAAATTCACGAATCGAATTTTGGCCTTTACTTCAATTACTAGGATGCTGTACCATGTTGCCCTTGGAGTACTCTCTGAGTCTTTCTTTGGACATAGGTCTGTAAAATGTACGGTTATGACAGAAATCGGAAGGGAACAAAAAAACTTGTTAGCTTTAACCCATTCTTCTATTTTGATGTCAACACAGCTTTAACGTATATGGAATTCCTCCTAAACACTTCATTTTAAAAAATGTCAGTCATACTATATAGAGTATGTAAACAGTCGCGAATTATTAAAGGGCGAAACATGGATTCAAACTTTTTTTTTGTTTTTACCATATATGGAAGCTACATGTACATCTGAACCGATTTGATCTAAATTCAATCAACATAGTCCTAGTGAAAATTGAAAATACATTTTATCAAATATAATCGTGATCATAGGTATTTTGTTATTTTTTGTGCAGCTTGAACAAAATATGGAATAAACAAGTAAGAAAAGCGTTAAGTTCGGTCGGGCCGAACTTTTTATACTCTCCACCACAAATTTCAGCCATTTCGGTGGATTAATGTGGCCACTACCTTCAAAATACCGAAATTCGGAAGGTACCGTTCTATGGGGGCTATATGATGGCGTGGACCTATACCTACAAATTTCTGGGGAAAAGTTTTATACGCCTAAAGAAGACTAAATACCAAATTTCAGCCATATCGGTGTGATAATGAGGCTAAAACGTTCAAAATATCGAAAATCGGGAGATATTGTATTATGGGGGCTATATCAACACGTAGACCTATATAAACATTTTATGGTAGAAATATTTCTTAGCCTCTGGAAACACAAAATACAAAGTTACAACCGATTCTTTGGTCAAATGGGTCAAATACATTCAAAATATATTAAAATGACGCGTACTTTATAAGGGGTCTTATGTGGGGACTATACCAAAACGTGGACCTATATAACCCAACTTTGGTAGGAATGTTTTCTGGCTTCTGAAGACACAAAATACCAAATTACAACCAATTCTGTGGTCAAATGGGTCTAATACATTCAAAATATATTAAAATTACGCGTACTTTATATGGGGCCTTATATGGGGGCAATACCAAAACGTGGACCTATATAACCCAACTTTGGTAGGAATATTTTTTGGCCTCTGGAGACACAAAGTACCAAATTACAACCAATTCGGTGGTAAAATGGGCCAAATATCTTAAAAATTCCTTAAAACGACGACGCGTCACGCGTCATTTTGTATGGGGGCTATACGAAAGCGTGGACCTACATAGCCCGCTTTCAATACCAAAAGTCCTACGTAAATATAACATATTTTCCCAAAATTTCATCAACCTACGTCAATCCGTTCGGACGCTAGAGTGATTTCCACAGACGGACAGACAGACGGACAGACAGACGGACAGACAGACAGACAGACAGACAGACAGACAGACAGACAGACGGACAGACAGACGGACAGACGGACAGACGGACGGACATGGCTATATCGATGTAGAATTGCACGCTGATTAAGAATATATCGACACCTCCAAATAATAGTATGCTAAGTCTGAAAAGTGAGTTTTGCAGGAGAAGCTCTCAAAGTTTACAGTTTTCTTTGACCTTCACTACTATTCTGAGTAAACATTTGTTTATAACTTCTGTTCGGATTGACCGATCATTACCAAAATTTGACAGAATTTAAGTTAAAGGACGTAAAATGTAAAAATGTAAAAAACTTGAAAACATGCTAAGTCGACTTAGCATACTATTGTTTGGAGGCGTCGATATATACATACATTGTGTGGTCTACAATGATTATTTCGAGTAGTTACAAACGTAGTGACAAACTTAATATACCCCCATCCTATGGTGGAGGGTATAAAAATATATTTTGGACCACAAATAAATCTGAACAGATTTGGACCAAATTAGGAATATATTGAAATCAGCCAAGTTTGGATGCATTCCGCTTCTATCAAATGTATATAACGCTGTTTTGTGTATGATTTATCTAAACTCTGATGCCAACACATATGGAAGCTGCGTTTAAATCTCGACCAATTATCACTATTTTCTGTAGTGTTACTCTTTAGGCCGTAAACATGATGTGTGCCAAATTTTACGCAATCGGAAAACAAATGAGCTTGTTAGGGGTTTCAATCAACTTTTAACATACATTTCCCCTCTGTGCGTCGCCAGGTGTCATTTGACATTTTTTTGGAAAGTTTGACAGTTTTTATCCTAAGCGTACTCAGGTCAGTTTGACATATGACCATATGTTGGGTTCTTTACAGTGACTTGAAAAAATTACTTTGCGAAAAAAATGGAATTTACTTGTGAACATTTTTGTCCGAAAATTGTTCACAACTTTCGACGTGGATAATCACGGCAAGAGTGCATCGATCAAACTAAATCTTTGTATGTCGATAAAGGACTATCCTATAGTACAATTAAAAACTGGTTCATTGAATTCGATCGTGGCGGACACTCGATAAGAAACGAAGGTCGTCCAAAAACGGCAAAAACGGTTAATCCAAGATCGCCATGTTAAATACGTCAGATTATTCCACCAACTAACATTCGATATTGCATGAACACCTGGCCGCAAAAATGGATTTTTCTTGTGCTTCAAATGACATTTATAAGATCGTTACAGATGACGAATATTCGATCTATGCTTAGAAGCCCGAAACATAACAGGAATCGACCGTTTGGGTCTCTGAAAGCGAGCCAAATCTAACCAGAGTTGTTCATGAAAATAGACCTTCGAAGAAAATGTTCGCCTGTCTCTTCGGCAATACTGACCGTGTGGCGACTCTACGCCTTAAGAAATAAAGGACGGTTAATTCTTAGCATTACACTACAATTCGTTTGCCTGAAGTCTCCTGAGAAATTCGAAAACGAACAAGAGATGACGAATTGTTCGGCATCATGAAAATGCGAGCTCTCACACATCGATTCAAACCAGCGCCTGTTTGACCGGACAAAACGTGGAATTGATGGGTCATACGACGTACAGCCCCGACTGGGGATCCAATGACTTCATTTGATTCCAGCGTGGTCAACGAATTTCGTCGCCAGAAGATGTTGTAAAAGCGTTCAAAAGCCATGTTTTGGAGGTGTCTCAATCAAGCCACTGTAAACAACCCAACACATGGTCATATGTCAAACAGACCTGAGTACGCCTAGGCTAAAAACTGTCAAACTTTCCAAAAAAGGTCAAATGACACCTGGCGACACTGCGAGTTGCCTAGGCCAGAAGGTTTTTTAGTACCCCTCGTATGAGTAAAGGACAAACAAATTTAGTTTCCATGAAGCCAAGGTTTGCACTATTATAATACGCGAACTATTGTAGTTTACCAGTAACTATGACTATTGCTGGATTAATTTAGATGTTTTTGTACAAAGCTCAAAAATTTAGCAAAAAAATTTAATTTACGCGGTAGTTACGGCCGCGTAAAGGAAACAACATAGGTAAAAACACGTTGAAGCTAAACAGGTTTTTTACATTGCTATTCGATTTCTGATTAAACCATTCAAATGACGGACGTCTTTCCAAAGTAAAAGTAGGAGAATACAAAATGAAGATTACACTTCTAATGTATCACTTTCCAAAATTTCCACTGTATCCACCTTTTATGGATGCTGACATTTTGAAGCCGGATTTCAGGTGTTTTCTGTATTTTTTATGTAACTTGGACGCGCATTCGGATATTTCGAAAAACCAATTATAGGATTAAAGAACTCGCGATTTCGCATAATCTGATATGTATATTGAGTATGTAGCCCACACAGCAGCAGAGTAATCTACTACCAAAAGCCAAAATTTAGTGCGATATTTTTTCTAAAAAACCTATTTTTTGGGTACAGTATTTACAATATCGTTTTGAGTGTGCTGGTACCTCTCGATATTTTAGTTTTTCGACGATCCGGATCATATGAATCACAGATCGTAAAAATCCATCTACTAGAACGGCGGAAATGGCTACTGCAAAAATTGAAAAATTTGCTAAAATTTTTTTTCAAAATATATCTGACTAATTCGCGTTTTATGTGGATCGTTTCCATTTCAATGAAAAAAGTGAATCATCACTCGCGTTTGTGCGAAAACAGCGGTTTGAAAAATTTAGTGGCATGGGAGCTGTATCCGATTTATCCAAAAAATAATGTGTGATGCTACATCCACTGTTCTTGATGGATTTTATTGAAATATGTTTAGATCGATGTATTTTTTCACGGTTGATAGTGAAATCGAATGCGCATAAAAAGTGTATGCACTTTGTGCAAAATATAAGCGTTATACAGTTTGTTGCACACTAAACTGCAGACGATGCTGCATCTTAGCGGCCAAAGTTAATCCTGGCAAATGTGTACAAATTAAAAGAGAAGAATTCGCCGTATTGATAAACGGCATGCGCATATAGTGATTTTGAGAATTACGCGATTTACACGCATTTCAAAATGAACATTACCCGATACAGTTTTATTTGAAGATTATACCCCATTCAAAGGAACCCAACATTTATTTGAACGTTACCCATATTATCCGCTAGATGTTAGGGTGTACTCGAGAAGTGATTAGAATAAAAATGTAATTTTTTGCCTGTAATTTAACTGAAATAGAAGAATAACTCCGAGCTAATTTTCTTACATTTTGTTCAACTAACTCACAAAATAAATTTTAATATTTTCTCTTACAAAAATTTAATAAATTTCCTCAATATATTTTTTGTTTTTTGCTATAATATGCAAGCCGCTAAACGGATTTGTATAGTTTTGGTTTCATTTGAATCTTTGCGATGTTTAGATTACGTACATATTTTTTATATATTTTTCAGATGCATAAACAGCTTGAATTTTATTAGAACAAGTTGTAAACTACCAATTGTTTTGAATGCTTTCCTAATTTCCACGAAAATGTACAACCTTTTCACTAAAGTTATGGGACCTCAGTAAACATATAGTACGTAGGGAGCCCCTAATTAAGAGAGTTTCTCAATATAATGATTAGAGTCTTTTAAAGATTTGTTTCTTTTTATCAGAATTGAAACCGCCATAACTTTTGCGCGCAACAACCAAAATTAGTATCTCGAACGGATTTAAGAATGGGATTTTTTCCCAATCTATGTACCAAAAATCTTTCATGTAGCTTAAAACAATTTTTAATTTTTTTTTATGGAAAACTAAAAAAATTTGTCTTTTCTTCATATATACTTCTAAAATTCTTTTAATTTTTGTTTATTAACTCAACATTTAGGCCAACGAGATTATCGATATAATGATTTTAGACCCCAAGTATGTTTGGACGAAATCCATTTCAGACAATTTGGAGTCGATTAACCCATGTCCGTCCGTCTGTATGGCTGGCTGGTGCGCACGATAACACTCGAAGAATCAACCTATTTGATTTAAATTTTAGGTCTCGTAAATTTTGTCCAAACTTAGTTTAAGTTCGAACAATTCGGTTAGTCCCTTCTAGAATCATCGTGCAAATAATCTTAGCGAAAAAATCTGAACTTTTGTGGGGTACCGATATAGTCCATATTCAAACCTAATATATGCATGGAAGTAATATTTCCACATCCCTAGTTTGGAACAATTCGGTTAGTCCCTTCTGGAACTATCGTGCAAATAATCTTGGCGAAAAACTTTGAACTTTTGTTGGTGTAATTAACGGAAGGGGTAGACCGGACCATATCGGTCTACCCCTTCCGTTAATTACACCAACAAAAGTTCAAAGTTTTTCGCCAAGATTATTTGCACGATAGTTCCAGAAGGGACTAACCGAATTGTTCCAAACTAGGGATGTGGAAATATTACTTCCATGCATATATTAGGTTTGAATATGGACTATATCGGTACCATCTTTGGGAAAACCGTTTTGAATTTGTTTGAAACATGTTCGCCTTGCGGCCCCTTTTACGACGGTGCCATTTTTTTTGGGTTCACGTCCATACTTCCTGAGACGACGCCAACTAAACTAAGTTTGGAAGGCCAAAGTTTGGACCGAATCGGCAGATCCGTTCAAGAGTTACCTTGCGCTCCAACTACTGCACACGGTGTTATAGGTTTTTTTTGCAATTTTTTGGCTTTTTTCTCAGGAAGTATGGACCTGGCCCAGATGAAACTTAAACCGTCGTATGGAGGGCTGTGAAAACAAGTTGATATAACAAAAATCAAAGCGATTCGAGAGCAGGTCCTAAACTGAATTTCTCCGAAATTTTGTGTGGGATGTACCTGAAAGGGTGGACCAATGGAGTCCATATTGGAACCTCATCTATATTAAATAATAATTTTACAAAGTATGGAATAAATCGATTACTGCCTTCGTGCGCGCAACTTATCCGAAAATTTATGAACTTTTGTGGGAGAGCTACCCGGAGGAGTGGTCCGATATGACCCATCTTCGAACTTAAACTAAGTTTAGACAAAATATCATGATTGTCAAATTTTGGACCGAATAGGTTGATTCGTTCGAGAGTTATTGTGCGCTCCAGCCAGTCAGACAGACGGACGGAGATGGCTGAATCGACTACAAATTGTCTGAAACGGATTTCGTTGAAACATACTTGGCGTCTAAATCCATTATTTCGAAGAAGCACAATTTGCCCGTATGAAGGTGTATTAGCATAAATACACGCAGAAAAATTTATGTTAGAAATATGTTTGGATCCAAACAAATATATGCTTGGGACCGGTTGCAAACAAATATATGTTTGGATCCAAACATAATATGTTTGGGTCCAAACAAATATATGTTTGCAACATTTTGTAACATTTCTCAATTTGATATGTTTGGGTAAAACATATTTTTTATGTTAGAACATTTTTTTCATGGGTGGAGAGAGGATGTTTGTCAACGAGAGTAATAACAGTGCTCTCGCGGCTGTGGAAAGCTGTTTTATAATAAAGAGTTGTGTGTATTGTATAATAGAAGACGTAGAAGCGAAGAAGGGGGGCTTTGGTGGCGTGTATGCGTCAAACTCGTGTGTTTCTTGTTTTGTTGTTGTTAACCAACTTAGCCAGCGAAGAAGAAAAGAAGAAATGATATGAAATATATTTTTTTTCTTTCTTCAGTGTTTTAGTTGCCTTTGTAGAGTCAAGACGGTAAAGTGAGTGAATAAATCAGTGTTTTGTGTTTTCTTAAAGAAATTGTGCTTTTTAGTAAATGAAATGCCCAATACATTTTATAATTGAATCGGAAAGTTGAATGGAATTAATTTATTGGACAAGGAAGAAATCGCATTTAATATTGGTAATTACATACATACTTATGTATATTTGAAATATGGCATATCCATATTTATTTATTACATTACATAATCATTTGATTCTAGATGCCGATTCCCCGCTGATGATTTCAACTATGAGGACAATTTGTGTTATTTCACAACTAAGGAGAAGCGTTCAACTACGTTTCTATATATTTTTTCTTTTTAGAAGTGTGACTATTTACAAATTATTTCAATCAGTTTTTCTTTTATTAAAGTGTGTTATGTATTTCTTGGAATTTTGTATGTACCTATGTGTTTGTTGTTCTTTTGCATTTCAAAAAAAAACCACAACATTTGTGTGTATACTATAGAGATAGCCAGTGAGTTCTTACTGAGAGCAAGTGAGCACAC
Organism: Musca autumnalis; assembly: GCF_047663935.1. Taxonomy (NCBI): domain Eukaryota; kingdom Metazoa; phylum Arthropoda; class Insecta; order Diptera; family Muscidae; genus Musca; species Musca autumnalis. Next base: position 21,839,020 of record NW_027411755.1, on the reverse strand, counting down.
ATTTTAAAGTGTTTTACATTGAATTTTACGCTCCCTTGCTCTCAGTAAGCGCCAACTGGTGTTTGTTTTTTTGTGCCTTTTGGGTTTGTATTTTTTTGCACCCAAACAAATAAAATGTTTGCACCCAAACATAAAATTGTTTCCACCCAAACATATCCTTGTTTGCACCCAAACATAGATATCTTTGCACCCAAACATAAATATCTTTGCACCCAAACATATATATGTTTCCACCCAAACATATATATGTTTCCACCCAAACATATATTTGTTTCCACCCAAACATATATTTGTTTCCACCCAAACATATATTATGTTTGGGACTGTTGCAAACATATATATGTTTGCTGCAAAATATGTTTGGGACATATGTTAGAGAGGCCGTTTTTTTTTTGCGTGTACTGAGGGAATATTTAGGATCTATTCTAACCTGTTATTGCGGAGGGTATATCTCTATATATTTCTATAATTTTGTAAATGTTATAATAATTTTGTTAGTACTCCTATGATGTTTGGTATTGAAAATGGGTTATATCGGTCCAAGTCTTGGTATAGCACCCATAGAGCGGTACCTCCCGATTTTCGATATTTTTAAGGTTTAGCCTCATTATCCCACCGAAATGGATGAAATTTTGGGGTATAAAACTGTCCACCTGAAATTTGTCGGAATAGGTCCACGCCTTCATACAGCCCTCTTAGAACGGTACCTCCAGATTTTCGATATTTTAGGTTTTACCCACATTATCCAACAACCACTGTCTTCGTTGGTAATATAAAACATTCTAGCAGAAAATATCGATATGAGTCCAGATATAGGTTTTGATATAGCCCCCATAGAACACGCCTCCCGACTATCGGCATTTTAAAGATTTTAGCCTCATAATCTGACCGAAATGACAGAAATTTGTTATTTAAAGTTCAGAGAAACCCTAAAGGCCATGTTGATGCTAACAACGTACTTAGCGTAAACAAATGTGAAGGCCTCCATGCCTTGTTCCCCTTGATTCCCATATTTAAAACCTATTTCGGCAGGTTTAAGGGTTAGTTAGTTGTTAGTTTTCCGAACATATTTACACATTCAATTTTTTGCAAGAAATTTGTATACTTCCATATTTATAGATTTCATTTCTTATTTCTCCATTCAGATATGTTTCTCATTCATGTATTTCTGTTTTTTCATTTCTTAATTTATTTATTTCTGATTTTCTTTTCTACTTACCTTTGCCAAATCCTTGATCCAAACGAAAATTATCTTTGCCCTTTTGACCATCAACCAATTGACCCAAGCCATCAACGTAACGGTCATCTTCTTCGTGGCCATCGTATGATTTATCGGATAAATCGATTTCAATGCCACGAGGTGTACCCTTGGGAATGCTGTACGATACAATACCCTCTGGAAAATAAAATACACAAGAAAAAAAGGAAACCAAGGGAGGATGAGAATATGTGAAGAAGATACAAAAAAAATGAGGTTAAGGGAAGAAAATCAAATTAAATATTAATTGATTAATGTATTGGCATTCAGTGCTGTTGTTGTAGATAAAACTAATTGAGTTGTTGTTGTTGCTGTTGCAGAATTTTTTGTTCGTAATAAGACAAATTTTTCAAGGTAGAAAATAAATTAAACCAAGCATTTATTAATATCTTTCATACAACCACAAACTATTTTAATGACCTTCTCATTTCTCAATTTACAGTCCTTAAGGAATTCTTGGAATTCGTATTTGCTATGCCAACCTATAATCTCTGCTATTATCCTCGTTTAGTCGGAACTAGTTTATGCAAATTAAATAATTTTAAATGAAATTTAATATTATAATTTATCAACAACTATGAGATGATGGCTGCCATTTGCTGGGTATAGAATTAATAGTTTTGTGGTTGGTCGGTATGTCGGTCGGTTGGTTAGTCCATCGTTTGAATAGATAGCTTTAAGGCCAGTTAGAGGAAATTAAATGCAAACAAGTGCAAATTTATATAATGTTTCAATTATTTATAATCAATTTTGAAGCTTCAATGCATTAGAAAATTATTTAAAATATTTAATTGGAATAGCAGAAGATAGGGATAGCAAGGCGGGAACAAAGTCGAATATTTTCCATGGAACTCTCAGGGGTAATTTCTTTAATATTAACTGAAATAATCAGAAATGTTAAGACTTTAATATACCTACATAACCAAAAGCCAACTATTGGACCTAAGGCAAACTTAATCAGGACTTCAAAGACAACGTTATAAAGTTTAATTAAGTTATTTATCGAAAACAAATATTTTTTCTAAAGGCAGTTTTCTTAAGGTATTACCTCCCCTCATTTATTATATTTTCGTAGGTAACCATAGAATTCCCACATTCAAGTGTTACCTAACCTCATTAAAAATACGAATTTCATACCTCAACTAAGAATGACTTGAAATCATGATATCTTCCAATGCTTATGTTTGCTGTTATTTAAACAACGAAGTTAAAGTGAACGCTAGTTACAAGGTGTAAACAATGCTCAACCAGACCCACCAACCATATTTAAAAAAAGCTCAATCCGCGCCGAACGTATAATTTCGCATAAGAAGCATGTTTGCTTTTGTTACAATTGCGTGTTGGAGCGATTAAATTCCATAGACTGGCCAGCAGTTTTGTAACGAGCTTTAATTCGCTTACTCGATTATTATAACATGCAACACAATCTCGTAGAAGTTGTTAAAACTTTTGAATAACAACATAAATTAAATTTTAAGTTAGGCAAGTCAGTAGTCATGAATTCTTGGGAAATACTTAATTTTAGCAAATTATTTTCAATTAAAAATGTAGAAATTTAAAGGTTAGGCAGTGAAATACCCTACTGAATTTTGAAACAATGTTGCTTAATAAATCAATGAAAAAATATTTTTTAAAAAATCCAGGTTTATTGCCAACCATGAAAAAATATTTTTTAAAAAATCCAGGTTTATTGCCAACCATGAAAAAATATTTTTTAAAAAATCCACGTTTATGCTAACCGTGAAAAAATATTTTTTAAAAAATCCACGTTTATGCTAACCGTGAAAAAATATTTTTTAAAAAATCCACGTTTATGCTAACCGTGAAAAAATATTTTTTAAAAAATCCGCGTTTATTGGTAACCATGAACAAATATTTTTTAAAAAATCCTCGTTTATTGCAAACCTTGAAAAAATATTTTTTAAAAAATCCACGTCTACTGCTAGCCTTGAAAAAATATTTTTTTAAAAAATCCACGTTTATTGCTAACTTTGAAAAAATATTTTTTAAAAAAATCCACGTCTATTGCTAACCTTGAAAAAATATTTTTTTTTTTAAAAAATCCACGTTTATTGCTAACCTTAAAAAAATATTTTTTAAAAAATTCCACGTCTATTGCTAACCTTGAAAAAATATTTTTTTAAAAAATCCACGTTTATTGCTAACCTTGAAAAAATATTTTTTAAAAAATCCACGTTTTTTGCCAACCCTGAAAAATATTTAAAAAATATGGTTGCCAACCATGAAAAATATTTTTTAAAAAATCCACGTTTATGCTAACCGTGAAAAAATATTTTTTAAAACATCCACGTTTATGCTAACCGTGAAAAAATATTTTTTAAAAAATCCACGTTTATGCTGACCGTGAAAAAATATTTTTTAAAAAATCCACGTTTATGCTAACCGTGAAAAAATATTTTTTAAAAAATCCACGTTTATGCTAACCGTGAAAAAATATTTTTTAAAAAATCCACGTTTATGCTAACCGTGAAAAAATATTTTTTAAAAAATCCACGTTTATGCTAACCGTGAAAAAATGTTTTTTAAAAAATCCACGTTTATTGCTAACCTTGAAAAAATATTTTTTAAAAAATCCACGTTTATTGCTAACCTTGAAAAAATATTTTTTAAAAAATCCACGTTTATTGCTAACCTTGAAAAAATATTTTTTAAAAAATCCACGTTTCTTGCTAAACTTGAAAAAATGTTTTTTAAAAAATCCACGTTTATTGCTAAACATGAAAAAATATTTTTTAAAAAATCCACGTTTATTGGCAACCATGAAAAAAATATTTTTTAAAAAATCCACGTTTATTGGCAACCATGAAAAAAATATTTTTTAAAAAATCCACGTTTATTGGCAACCATGAAAAAAATATTTTTTAACAAATCCACGTTTATTGGCAACCATGTAAAAATACTTTTTTAAAAAATCCACGTTTATTGGCAACCATGAAAAAAATAGTTTTTAAAAAAATCCACGTTTAGTGCCAACAATGAAAAAATATTTTTTAAAAAAAAAATCCACATTTTTTACCACCTATGAAAAATATTTTTTTTTAAATCCACGTTTATGCCAACGATGAAAAAATATTTTTTTAAAAATCCAAAATGCCAACCATCAAAAAATATTTTTCTAAAAAATCCACGTTTATTGCCAACCATGAAAAAATATTTTTTAAAAATCCACGTTAATTGTTAAACATGAAAAAATATTTTTTAAAAACCCACCTTTATTGTTAAACATGAAAAAATATTTTTTAAAATATCAACATTTATGCTAACCGTGAAAAAATATTTTTTAAAAAATCCACGATTACGCCAACCGTGAAAAATATTTTTTAAAAAATCCACGTTTATGCTAACCGTGAAAAAATATTTTTTAAAAAATCCACGTTTATGCTAACCGTGAAACAATATTTTTTAAAAAATCCACGTTTATGCTAACCGTGAAAAAATATTTTTTAAAAAATCCACGTTTATGCTAACCGTAAAAAAATATTTTTTAAAAAATCCACGTTTATGCTAATCGTGAAAAAATATTTTTTAAAAAATCCACGTTTATGCTAACCGTGGAAAAATATTTTTTAAAAAATCCACGTTTATGCTAACCGTGAAAAAATATTTTTTATAAAATAAACGTTTATTACTAAACATGAAAAATTACTTTTTTTAAAAAATCCACGTTTATTGCTAATCGTGAAAAAATATTTTTTAAAAAATCCACGGTTATGGCTAACCTTGAAAAAAATATTTTTTAAAAATCCACGTTTATTGTTAACCTTGAAAAAATATTTTTTAAAAAATCCACGTTTATTGCTAATCGTGAAAAAATATTTTTTAAAAAATCCACGTTTATTGATAACCTCGAAAAAATATTTTTTAAAAAATCCACGTTGATTACTAACCATGAAAAAATATTTTTTAAAATGTCCCCGTTTATTGCTAATAACGAAAAAATATTTTTTTTAAAAATCCACGTTTATTGCAAACCATGAAAATATTTTTTTTTCAAAATCCTCGTATTTTGTCACCCCTGAAAAAATACTAAGCTACTTTTCTTATTTTATTAAACAAGAAATTAATTAACCTCTTTAATTGAGGTTGGTCTTGTTTATTATAAGGCGGCTTCGAATATATTTCCCAATATTTCTACAATTTGTACGAAATAAATTTTAAAATCCACCCATGAAAAACCACTGCATTTTTGTGACTGTCCATGGCATTTTGGCAAACTTCAATCACGATAGTTATAAATTCCGTTTATTTTTCAATTTGCCACAAAATTCCATTAAATTTTTAAAACATACGGTTTCGTTGCCAAGGCTTCCTGCACGCTACCCACACACACACACCGTTCAATTTGATTGTTGATATTTGTTTCTGGTATTTTTTCTATAATTAAATATGATAACGAAATTTATTGATTTCCTTTTCAATTTTTTTCCAAACCTAAAATCTGGGTAGCTTGAAATTGAATTGTTTTGTATAATTCCATTTTACCACAGAGCAACAAATATAAGCGACAACAGCAAACAGACACACACACACACCTACAATATTCTTGCTGACAATACAAATCCATCCATAAATGAAGGAATGAAAAAAATATCTGATGTTGTAACACAAATGTACATAACATGAAATCTGATTTATTTTGGTTTTGTGTGAATTTTTTCGTTAATTTTCCCCTCCCTCTTTTGTCCAGCAAGTAAACACAATTTCCGAAATTAGCCACTACATGAAATAGTTGACCACTGTGATGGATAAGCGTTTCGTATATGGGGATTTCCATGCAGAGATTTGTTAAAGGATATTTTGTCATCCATCATCACAACAATAAACACAGATTTTTAAAATATTTTTCAAACAAATAATTTTTCAAAAAAATATTAAAACATTTTTTTCCAATTTTTTTTTTCAAAAAAATATTTTTTCAAACGTGTATTTAAAAAAAATATTTTTCAGACGCATTTTTTTAAAACATTTTTGTTTTCAAAGGTTGGTTTTTTAAAAAATATTAAAAAAAAATTGAAACTTGGATTTAAAAAAATATGTTTTTAAACGTGAATTTTTTAAAAAATATTTATATAAAACGTGGATTTTTTAAATAATATTTTATCAAACAGGGATTTAAAAAAAATTTCAGTCGTGGATTGTTTAAACAAATATTTTTTCAAACGTGGATTCTTTAAACGTGAATTTTTTAAAAAAATAATTTTTTAAACGAAGATTTTTTAAAATAAAGCGAGGATTTTTTAAATAATAATTTATCAAACAGGGATTTTTAAATTTTTTTTCAGTAGTGGTTTTTTTAAGAAAATATTTTTCACACGTGGAATTTTTATAAACTATTCTTTTAAAACGTGTTTTTAAAAAAATATGTTCTCAAACGTGGGTTTTTTAAAAAATATTTTTTAAAATATGTTTTTAAAAAATATTCTTTCAAACGTGGATTTTTTAAAAAATATTTTTTTTAAACGTGGATTTTTTAAAAAATATTTTTCAAACGAGGATTTTTAAAACATATTCTTCCAAACGTGGATTTTTTAAAAAAAATATTTTTCAAACGTGGATTTAAAAAAAAAATATTTTTCACACGTGAATTTTTTAAAAAAATATTTTTCAATCTTTGATTTTTTAAAAAAATATTTTTCAAAAGTGGAGTTTTTAAAAAATATTTTTCAAACATGGATTTTTAAAAAAATATTTTTTAAATGTGGATTTTTTAAAAAAATATTTTTTAAACGTGGATTTTTAAAAAAAATATTTTTCAAACGTGGATTTTTTAAAAAATATTTTTCAAACGTGGATTTTTTAAAAAATATTTTTTTCAAACGTGGATTTTTAAAAAAATATCTTTTTTAAACGTGCATTTTTAAAAAAAAAATTTTTTCAAACGTGGATTTTTAAAAAAAAAAAATTTCAAACGTGGATTTTAAAAAAAAAAATTTCAAACGTGGATTTTTAAAAAAAAATATTTTTCAAAAGTGGATTTTTAAAAAAAATATTTTTCAAACGTGGATTTTTTAAAAAATATTTTTTTCTAACGTGGATTAAAAAAATATTTGTTTCAAACGTTAATTAAAAAATATTTTTTTCAAACGTGGATTTAAAAATATTTTTTTCAAACGTGGATTTAAAAAATATTTTTTTCAAACGTGGATTTAAAAAATATTTTTTTCAAACGTGGATTTAAAAAATATTTTTTTCAAACGTGGATTTTTTAAAAAATATTTTTTCAAACGTGGATTTTTAAAAATTATATTTTTCAAACGTGGATTTTTAAAAATTATATTTTTCAAACATGGGTTTTTGTAAAAATATTTTTTTCAAACGTGGATTTTTAAAAATTATATTTTTCAAACGTGGATTTTTAAAAATTATATTTTTCAAACTTGCGTTTTTGTAAAAATATTTTTTTCAAACGTGGATATTTAAAAATTATATTTTTCAAACTTGCGTTTTTGTAAAAATATTTTTTTCAAACGTGGATTTAAAAAAAAAAATCAAACGTGGATTTTTAAAAAAAAATATTGTTTTCAAACGTGGATTTTTTAAAAAATATTTTTTTCAAACTTGAACTTTTTAAAGAATATTTTTTTTCAAACGTGGATTTTTTAAAGAATATTTTTCCATGTGTCATTAGACAAATAAACGTGGATTTTTTAAAGAATATTTTTCCATGTGTCATTAGACAAATAAACGTGGATTTTTTAAAGAATATTTTTCCATGTGTCATTAGACAAATAAACGTGGATTTTTTAAAGAATATTTTTCCATGTGTCATTAGACAAATAAACGTGGATTTTTTAAAGAATATTTTTCCATGTGTCATTAGACAAATAAACGAGGATTTTTTAAAGAATATTTTTCCATGTGTCATTAGACAAATAAACGTGGATTTGTTAAAGAATATTTTTCCATGTGTCATTAGACAAATAAACGTGGATTTTTTAAAGAATATTTTTCCATGTGTCATTAGACAAATAAACGTGGATTTTTTAAAGAATATTTTTCCATGTGTCATTAGACCAATAAACGTGGATTTTTTAAAGAATATTTTTCCATGTGTCATTAGACAAATAAACGTGGATTTTTTAAAGAATATTTTTCCATGTGTCATTAGACCAATAAACGTGGATTTTTTAAAGAATATTTTTCCATGTGTCATTAGACAAATAAACGTGGATTTTTTAAAGAATATTTTTCCATGTGTCATTAGACAAATAAACGTGGATTTTTTAAAGAATATTTTTCCATGTGTCATTAGACAAATAAACGTGGATTTTTTAAAGAATATTTTTCCATGTGTCATTAGACAAATAAACGTGGATTTTTTAAAGAATATTTTTCCATGTGTCATTAGACCAATAAACGTGGATTTTTTAAAGAATATTTTTCCATGTGTCATTAGACAAATAAACGTGGATTTTTTAAAGAATATTTTTCCATGTGTCATTAGACAAATAAACGTGGATTTTTTAAAGAATATTTTTCCATGTGTCATTAGACAAATAAACGTGGATTTTTTAAAGAATATTTTTCCATGTGTCATTAGACAAATAAACGTGGATTTTTTAAAGAATATTTTTCCATGTGTCATTAGACCAATAAACGTGGATTTTTTAAAGAATATTTTTCCATGTGTCATTAGACAAATAAACGTGGATTTTTTAAAGAATATTTTTCCATGTGTCATTAGACAAATAAACGTGGATTTTTTAAAGAATATTTTTCCATGTGTCATTAGACAAATAAACGTGGATTTTTTAAAGAATATTTTTCCATGTGTCATTAGACAAATAAACGTGGATTTTTTAAAGAATATTTTTCCATGTGTCATTAGACCAATAAACGTGGATTTTTTAAAGAATATTTTTCCATGTGTCATTAGACAAATAAACGTGGATTTTTTAAAGAATATTTTTCCATGTGTCATTAGACAAATAAACGTGGATTTTTTAAAGAATATTTTTCCATGTGTCATTAGACAAATAAACGTGGATTTTTTAAAGAATATTTTTCCATGTGTCATTAGACAAATAAACGAGGATTTTTTAAAGAATATTTTTCCATGTGTCATTAGACAAATAAACGTGGATTTGTTAAAGAATATTTTTCCATGTGTCATTAGACAAATAAACGAGGATTTTTTAAAGAATATTTTTCCATGTGTCATTAGACAAATAAACGTGGATTTTTTAAAGAATATTTTTCCATGTGTCATTAGACCAATAAACGTGGATTTTTTAAAGAATATTTTTCCATGTGTCATTAGACAAATAAACGTGGATTTTCTAAAGAATATTTTTCCATGTGTCATTAGACAAATAAACGTGGATTTTTTAAAGAATATTTTTCCATGTGTCATTAGACCAATAAACGTGGATTTTTTAAAGAATATTTTTCCATGTGTCATTAGACAAATAAACGTGGATTTTTTAAAGAATATTTTTCCATGTGTCATTAGACAAATAAACGTGGATTTTTTAAAGAATATTTTTCCATGTGTCATTAGACAAATAAACGTGGATTTTTTAAAGAATATTTTTCCATGTGTCATTAGACAAATAAACGTGGATTGCTTAAAGAATATTTTTCCATGTGTCATTAGACAAATAAACGTGGATTTTTTAAAGAATATTTTTCCATGTGTCATTAGACAAATAAACGTGGATTTTTTAAAGAATATTTTTCCATGTGTCATTAGACAAATAAACGTGGATTTTTTAAAGAATATTTTTCCATGTGTCATTAGACAAATAAACGTGGATTTTTTAAAGAATATTTTTCCATGTGTCATTAGACAAATAAACGAGGATTTTTTAAAGAATATTTTTCCATGTGTCATTAGACAAATAAACGTGGATTTTTTAAAGAATATTTTTCCATGTGTCATTAGACAAATAAACGAGGATTTTTTAAAGAATATTTTTCCATGTGTCATTAGACAAATAAACGTGGATTTTTTAAAGAATATTTTTCCATGTGTCATTAGACAAATAAACGTGGATTTTTTAAAGAATATTTTTCCATGTGTCATTAGACAAATAAACGTGGATTTTTTAAAGAATATTTTTCCATGTGTCATTAGACCAATAAACGTGGATTTTTTAAAGAATATTTTTCCATGTGTCATTAGACAAATAAACGTGGATTTTTTAAAGAATATTTTTCCATGTGTCATTAGACCAATAAACGTGGATTTTTTAAAGAATATTTTTCCATGTGTCATTAGACAAATAAACGTGGATTTTTTAAAGAATATTTTTCCATGTGTCATTAGACAAATAAACGTGGATTTTTTAAAGAATATTTTTCCATGTGTCATTAGACAAATAAACGTGGATTTTTTAAAGAATATTTTTCCATGTGTCATTAGACAAATAAACGTGGATTTTTTAAAGAATATTTTTCCATGTGTCATTAGACAAATAAACGTGGATTTTTTAAAGAATATTTTTCCATGTGCCATTAGACCAATAAACGTGGATTTTTTAAAGAATATTTTTCCATGTGTCATTAGACAAATAAACGTGGATTTTTTAAAGAATATTTTTCCATGTGTCATTAGACAAATAAACGTGGATTTTTTAAAGAATATTTTTCCATGTGTCATTAGACAAATAAACGTGGATTTTTTAAAGAATATTTTTCCATGTGTCATTAGACAAATAAACGTGGATTTTTTAAAGAATATTTTTCCATGTGTCATTAGACAAATAAACGTGGATTTTTTAAAGAATATTTTTCCATGTGTCATTAGACAAATAAACGTGGATTTTTTAAAGAATATTTTTCCATGTGTCATTAGACAAATAAACGTGGATTTTTTAAAGAATATTTTTCCATGTGTCATTAGACAAATAAACGTGGATTTTTTAAAGAATATTTTTCCATGTGTCATTAGACAAATAAACGTGGATTTTTTAAAGAATATTTTTCCATGTGTCATTAGACAAATAAACGTGGATTTTTTAAAGAATATTTTTCCATGTGTCATTAGACAAATAAACGTGGATTTTTTAAAGAATATTTTTCCATGTGTCATTAGACAAATAAACGTGGATTTTTTAAAGAATATTTTTCCATGTGTCATTAGACAAATAAACGTGGATTTTTTAAAGAATATTTTTCCATGTGTCATTAGACAAATAAACGTGGATTTTTTAAAGAATATTTTTCCATGTGTCATTAGACAAATAAACGTGGATTTTTTAAAGAATATTTTTCCATGTGTCATTAGACAAATAAACGTGGATTTTTTAAAGAATATTTTTCCATGTGTCATTAGACAAATAAACGTGGATTTTTTAAAGAATATTTTTCCATGTGTCATTAGACAAATAAACGTGGATTTTTTAAAGAATATTTTTCCATGTGTCATTAGACAAATAAACGTGGATTTTTTAAAGAATATTTTTCCATGTGTCATTAGACAAATAAACGTGGATTTTTTAAAGAATATTTTTCCATGTGTCATTAGACAAATAAACGTGGATTTTTTAAAGAATATTTTTCCATGTGTCATTAGACAAATAAACGTGGATTTTTTAAAGAATATTTTTCCATGTGTCATTAGACAAATAAACGTGGATTTTTTAAAGAATATTTTTCCATGTGTCATTAGACAAATAAACGTGGATTTTTTAAAGAATATTTTTCCATGTGTCATTAGACAAATAAACGTGGATTTTTTAAAGAATATTTTTCCATGTGTCATTAGACAAATAAACGTGGATTTTTTAAAGAATATTTTTCCATGTGTCATTAGACAAATAAACGTGGATTTTTTAAAGAATATTTTTCCATGTGTCATTAGACAAATAAACGTGGATTTTTTAAAGAATATTTTTCCATGTGTCATTAGACAAATAAACGTGGATTTTTTAAAGAATATTTTTCCATGTGTCATTAGACAAATAAACGTGGATTTTTTAAAGAATATTTTTCCATGTGTCATTAGACAAATAAACGTGGATTTTTTAAAGAATATTTTTCCATGTGTCATTAGACAAATAAACGTGGATTTTTTAAAGAATATTTTTCCATGTGTCATTAGACAAATAAACGTGGATTTTTTAAAGAATATTTTTCCATGTGTCATTAGACAAATAAACGTGGATTTTTTAAAGAATATTTTTCCATGTGTCATTAGACAAATAAACGTGGATTTTTTAAAGAATATTTTTCCATGTGTCATTAGACAAATAAACGTGGATTTTTTAAAGAATATTTTTCCATGTGTCATTAGACAAATAAACGTGGATTTTTTAAAGAATATTTTTCCATGTGTCATTAGACAAATAAACGTGGATTTTTTAAAGAATATTTTTCCATGGGTCATTAGACAAAAAAACGTGGATTTTTTAAAGAATATTTTTCCATGGGTCATTAGACAAAAAAACGTGGATTTTTTAAAGAATATTTTTCCATGGGTCATTAGACAAAAAAACGTGGATTTTTTAAAGAATATTTTTCCATGGGTCATTAGACAAAAAAACGTGGATTTTTTAAGAATATTCGAAAGACCCATATCTACATGTCATTTCTATTTGAGCCATTTATCATACATATATGTATGTATGTGTTTATGTTTGCCACCATAAACATCATTGCAAACAATGGCCATCAATATCATCGCTACTCTACATCCGACCAGAAAAAAATCTACAGCATATCGAACGAGAACCAATACCGCCAAAATCGAATAGCAGCAGTGGCAAAAACACAGAAATTTCATACTGCAACCAAAAAAAAACCAGCAAACAGCAACCAAAGGCAGTAAAGACTATTTATCCTTATGATGCCAGCCATCCTCTATCCTATTTCCAGCTACTGCTACTAACCACACATAGCGGACCCCATAAAACCACTGACCTCTATTTTAGTTTTAGCCGAATATTTGTCGAATTTTTGCATTTGGTTTGTGTGTTGTTATGGCAACATATATGCCTACATATGGCGATGACATACTAATATTGAATTTTTCGTTGACCAATGAATATTTCTGACCAAATTCAATATCCACATACAACATATTTACCATGGTTCCAACGAAAGTTGTACAGGGTAAAAGGCCTATAAGATAAGGACTTACTTGGAGAGATTAGGTGGTTATGGCTATGCCACAATCGGTTTTTGGTCTAGAAAGAAAATATGAACCATATCTAATATGAATGTCTTCGAACATAAATATTGTATTTGTGAGTGCACGTGTGTATGTTTGTTTCATTATGTATTTATCCTATTGTCATTCTTCGTTGACTGTCATGGTTATCTTTGGGGAGACAGGTCCTTTAGAAATGTTTTGGCATTGATTGTCATTACATGTCGTTATGATTTTATCTACTTGCACATGTCTGTCTTTTGTAATTGAAATGATTTCCAAATGTAATTTACTTGGAGTGGCATAAATATTTGATGGATTTATTTTGATTTGTATTTTCTATATCTGTACTCATTAAGGGGCTAAAGGAATAAAGCAAAAGGAAAATAAGGTGGTTTAAAAATCCACGTTTATTGCTGTGATGATGGATAAAAAATATTCTTTAAAAAATCCACGTTTATTGTTGTGATGATGGATAAAAAATATTCTTTAAAAAATCCACGTTTATTGCTGTGATGATGGATGAAAAAATATTCTTTAAAAAATCCACGTTTATTGCTGTGATGATGGATGCAAAAATATTCGTTAAAAATACACGTTTATTGCTGTGATGATGGATGAAAAAATATTCTTTCAAAAATCCACGTTTATTGCTTTTTTAAAGAATATTTTTTCATGGCTCATCACAGCAATAAACGTGGATTTTTTAAAGAATATTTTTTCATGGCTCATCACAGCAATAAACGTGGATTTTTTAAAGAATATTTTTTATCCATCATCACAGCAATAAACGTGGATTTTTTAAAGAATATTTTTTATCCATCATCACAGCAATAAACGTGGATTTTTTAAAGAATATTTTTATGATGGATAAAAATATTCTTTAAAAAATCCACGTTTATTGCTGTGATGAGCCATGAAAAAATATTCTTTAAAAAATCCACGTTTATTGCTGTGATGAGCCATGAAAAAATATTCTTTAAAAAATCCACGTTTATTGCTGTGATGAGCCATGAAAAAATATTCTTTAAAAAATCCACGTTTATTGCTGTGATGAGCCATGAAAAAATATTCTTTAAAAAATCCACGTTTATTGCTGTGATGAGCCATGAAAAAATATTCTTTAAAAAATCCACGTTTATTGCTGTGATGAGCCATGAAAAAATATTCTTTAAAAAATCCACGTTTATTGCTGTGATGAGCCATGAAAAAATATTCTTTAAAAAATCCACGTTTATTGCTGTGATGAGCCATGAAAAAATATTCTTTAAAAAATCCACGTTTATTGCTGTGATGAGCCATGAAAAAATATTCTTTAAAAAATCCACGTTTATTGCTGTGATGAGCCATGAAAAAATATTCTTTAAAAAATCCACGTTTATTGCTGTGATGAGCCATGAAAAAATATTCTTTAAAAAATCCACGTTTATTGCTGTGATGAGCCATGAAAAAATATTCTTTAAAAAATCCACGTTTATTGCTGTGATGAGCCATGAAAAAATATTCTTTAAAAAATCCACGTTTATTGCTGTGATGACCCATGAAAAAATATTCTTTAAAAAATCCACGTTTATTGCTGTGATGAGCCATGAAAAAATATTCTTTAAAAAATCCACGTTTATTGCTGTGATGAGCCATGAAAAAATATTCTTTAAAAAATCCACGTTTATTGCTGTGATGAGCCATGAAAAAATATTCTTTAAAAAATCCACGTTTATTGCTGTGATGAGCCATGAAAAAATATTCTTTAAAAAATCCACGTTTATTGCTGTGATGAGCCATGAAAAAATATTCTTTAAAAAATCCACGTTTATTGCTGTGATGAGCCATGAAAAAAAATTCTTTAAAAAATCCACGTTTATTGCTGTGATGGGGTATGAAAAAATATTCTTTAAAAAATCCACGTTTATTGCTGTGATGAGCCATGAAAAAATATTCTTTAAAAAATCCACGTTTATTGCTGTGATGAGCCATGAAAAAATAATCTTTAAAAAATTCACGTTTATTGCTGTGATGATGGATGAAAAAATATTCTTTAAAAAATCCACGTTTATTTATGATGGATGAAAAAATATTCTTTAAAAAATCTACGTTTATTGCTGTGATGATGGATGAAAAAATATTCTTTAAAAAATCCACGTTTATTGCTGTGATGATGGATGAAAAAATATTCTTTCAAAAATCCACGTTTATTGCTGTGATGAGCAATAAAAAATGTTCTTTAAAAAATCGTTTATTGCTGGGATGAGCCATGAAAAGTAAAAAAGAAGGAGCCGAAATGAAGGTGACCTCCACAATTACCCACCTCAAAGAGAAGAAAATTGGATATTATAATTTCATACAAAAACACTGGCGCCAATACTTTACAACACAGTTTTTTTAATAACCTTTTTAAAAACTTACCTTCCCATGGACATCCAATAACTTCAGCCCGCAAACACACTGTCCGATCGTATTGGCTGTAGGGGTAAATGCGCACTTTTGATGCAAAAATTATGGGATGTAACACGTTTTCCACTTCACTGTAAGTGTTGGTGTTTCCAGGCAAAATCTGTAAAGGAGAAAAAGAGGAAAACATAAATTTAAAAAATAGTGTTCTGTTGTTTAGTGACCGTAGTCATAAGCAAGCATATTTATTACTTTGAAAACATAATCATAATTTTTAGTTTATTGCTTTTGTAATTGGTATTGGGTTTTTAACGCCTTCTTTGTGATGAAATTATGAAAAAGTATTACAAATAAATAAAAAGCTACAAGGAAAAGAAACAGGCTTAGAAAGTAGTTCGACAAAGTGTAGATGAGTGTGTAGCCATATCTAGTGTTTGGAGTTTAGATCGCTTCAAACATTTACTCTGTGCAATAATTTCTGCCGAAAAAAAAATAAGGATAGCTGCTAGGCAATCCATCGGCAAACTATTCATTGAATCAGTTGATGTCATGTTGAATGCATTTCTGTTGACTTTCAGTTAATGTCATTGTTGAAAATCAACAAAAAAAGCTGAAGTGAAGATATGTTCAATGGTGGAATTGTCAGATCTAAAGCAGCATTCGTTTAATCCTTCACTCAGTACGCTGGATATAAGCAACGGTTAGTATACTATCGATTTCTGCTTGCTTTTTATTTTCAATCAGCTTACTGCAGTCTTGGTGCTATTTAGTACCATATTCAGATATTTGCTCTACGGCACGTCGACATCGTCACAGTAGCCTGAACATTCTTTTATATAGTTCTACTAAACCTATACACTGAATAGTTGTATCCCACTGGAAGCATTACTTGGTGGTACAGGGCGCGCCCACAGGTTGCGGATAGTGGAAAAATTTATTTTCTCTGGATGAGAAGGCGATTATTTGGCTCCTTCAAAACACCCAACCGAACACGATCCAGCGTGGCGTCTCAAGTAACTAGGTTATATCTGCCGAAGAATATTTTAATATCCCACCCACGAGTGTCCGTTCCCAGCAAAAAAAGTCCTCCCAAAATCATGGGTTTCGTAAGGGATTTTTGGCAATTCCCCTTTCTTCCCCATTATTTTTACAAGGACATGTCGCACTCAGTTTGTGGTTATTTAATGACCACTAGAATAACTAGTTATTCTGTGGCCACTAGAAGTTGAAAAGTAAGGTGAAAAAAATCTATTTTTAGAACAGTTGTGTAGAGAATTTGTTTTTATTTCATCACACTTCTTACTTTTATTTTACTTTATTTTATTTCGCTGTCTGCCCGAATTGAACCCACGAACCCTCTGAGACACTACACACTATGCCACGCACACGAATATTAAGGGTTGCTTAAGAACTTAAATGTGCAGTGCACATGTGCACCACGAACTGTTATTGTTTAATTAAAAAACCTCGCGTGCCGACGGTGAGCGTTGAACACACAACCGTAGGATTTATAGTCGGACACACTCTCACTGTGCCACCGTCGTCATTACTTAGTGAGGAGTAAAGTAAGTACGTTTACCTTGTACATTTTTTAGGAAGTAACCCATTACCTTTCAGATTACTTGTAATGCGAAAAGAAGCTTGTTTACATTACTTTGTAAAGGGTTACGTAATGACTACCAGATCCAAATTTTTGCTGGGTTTGGACCCATAGGTAGCAGGCCTATTACCAAGCTAGGAATTGTAGGTTAGCATTCCACATTTACGAATACATATTTTTAAGGAATCGCTAAACATGAACTGCAAAAATAAACCAGAATACACATTGGCGAACTTTGGATATCGTATAAGAATTAGGAGTGGATTCTGGAATGTGAGAACGCTCCAAGTTTCTCCAACCTGAACGAGAAAAGCTGAGATATCGAATTTTTATACTTGGTCGGGCTTAGGAATATATGACAATAATGGTGAACGTAGACATCTGCAACGCAAAAAATGGTTATTGGTGGGACCCAATTTGAACAGAAAGAGTGTCACAAGATCACCTGGACATCGCATTATCGGTTTCCTGAGCTACCTAAAAAAACCCTGCAACCACCAACTACACTTTCTTCTGTTTCTCGAGGACAAATAAATACTTCGTAGCACAATGACCCGAAAACTGTAAAAATTCTTACGCTAAATAAATGAAACAAGTAAAAAAGTATCACTCGGCTTCGCCGACAGAGATATACCCTTAGCCCATGTGAATTTTAATTTTCATCTACGGACAGATCGAATGTAATTATCGTCTTTATAGAATTTTGTGTCACTTTTTGGACATATGAGCTTGCCGACAAAAATGTGAATTAGGATTAAAGTTTAAAAGTGTTGCGGAGGAAGTACTTAAAGGAATGGACCGACAAAGTGCATTATGGAAGTGTATCTTTTTTGGGAGTCATAACTTTTCGATAGATATCTCGTTACTAGTCATTCCAGTGGGTCATCGTATAACTTTTGGACCAGTAAGCCAGGAAGCATAGAAAACATAATATCGCTGTAAACAGGACCACAACGAACAGCATCGGTATACGTTCGCAAAGGATCTTCGAACAGACCCTAAACTGCACTTAGACAGCTGCCCTAAGGAGAGGGCCGTATGGGCCATTTAAGAAGTTAAACTAAATTTGGACAAACTATTAGGAGATCCAAAGTTTGGACCAAATTCTTTACTCCTTTCAAGAGATATCGTGCATACAGTTTTAGTAACTTTTTTAAAAATTTGGGCGGAAGTACCGGACGTTCTGAACCCATTTTCGAACTGAAACTAAGTTTGGGCAAACTATGACGAAGGCCAAATTTTGGACCAAATCGGTTGATCAGTTCGAGAGTTATTGTGCTCTCCAGTCACTACATATGGTGCCATAGGGTTTTTTACACCTTTCGGGCTGTTTTCTCCAAACGTATCGACTTGCCCCAGAAAAAACGTTTACCATCGTAATTGAGGCAGCGACTGCAAGTTGCTTCAACAAACATCAAAGTGAATCGAGAGCAGGTCTTAAAGTGAACTTACCCGAACTTTTGTATGGGAGGTACCCCAAGGAGTGCACACATATAGTCCCTATTCGAACCTTACCTATATCTGGTAGATATATTAGGATGTGTAATGCATGGTCAAATCGGTCACTCCGTTTAAGAGTTACCGTGCGCACAATTTTCAAAATTAAACTAAGATTGGACAAAATATTACGAAGTCCAAATTTTGAACCGATATATCGGTATATCTGTTCGAGAGTTATCTTGCGCTCCAACCACTACTCACGGTGTCATATGGTTTTTCACCTTACAGACTAATTTGTAAGGAAGTATGGACTTGCCCCTGATGGAAATTTAACCGCCGTATTAGGGGCAGTTAATACAAGTTGTTACAACTAAACCTAAACTGTACTTTTCCCAAATTATGTGTGACAGGTACCCGAAGGATTGGACCGACATGTCCTGTAGACATTTCACGATTTGCAAAGTATGGACTAAATCGGTTACTCCCTTCATGAGTTATCGTGCGCACAAATTTTCCGAACATTTTCGAATTTTTGTGGGGGATGTACCGGAGGGAGTGTACCGATATAACCCATCTTCGAACTTAAACTAATTTTGTACAAAATATTACGAAAACCAAATTTTGGGCCGAATCGGTTGATCCGTTCGAGAGTTATCGTGCGCTCAAGCCAGACAGACAGACGGACGCACGGACATGGCTAAATCAACTCCAAATTGTCGGAACCGGATTTCGTCCAAACATACTTAGGGTCTAACACCGTTATTTCAACGAGGCACATTTGCCCTTATAAATGCTGAAGGATCGGTGAATGATCGGTGCACACGATAATTCTCGAGAGGAGTGTCTGACATTGGTCCAACCTTCCATTGTAATATTTCTCTAACACTTAAATCAAGTTCGAAGGTCTTCATCGTTCGACTCCCTCCGGTATTTTCCATATAAACGTTACAAAAGAAACGATTAATTGCAGTTGAAGATAGTTTTGATATTTTAAGGACCCGAAAGTCAACATATCTAAAGGTAACCTACTTAACTGTGTGGTTTCTATAGAAGTGACTCTCAAAATTAGATCAAGTTCAATATGAACCATTTAGCCTGTTCCTTCAGGGTGAGTTCTAGGATCTTCTTCAAATGTCATTATGCTGAAATTTTGATAGCATGTTGTCCTTGTGATATTCTATAATAATACCCCAACAACCTCATAATTTTTGCCCTCCACCATAAGATTTGTAACAAATCGACGTCTTTGTAAAAATCGAAATATTCGTCGGAGATACGCATAAAATTCTAAGTCGATATAACAATGTCTTTCTGTTCGTTGATCCGTCTATCTGTTGATACAAGACACATCTCGCAATATATAAGACAGAACTTTATAATTTGGCACAGGAGTTTCCTTTACTCCTGGGATGTCTTTTCGGTCAAATGTTTGATATAGCCCTACCGATTTTTATTATTTTTAAGTCTGTGGTCTCAATTTTCCCCTGAAATAACAGAAATTAGGCATTAAGTCTTCGGTGGGGGGTATACAACTATCCCCCTAAAGTTTATCGGTATGAGTCCATTACATATAGGCCCCAAAGAACGGCCTCTTCAGATTTTCGGAATTTAGAAGGTTTTGGCCTTAATATCGCACCGAAATGGCTGAAGTTTGGTATTAAGCCTTCGTTAGGGATATAAACATGTCCACATGAATGTTGTCGGTATAGGTCTTTATATAAGCCCCATATAAGGTATTTTGAAGGTTGTGGCCTTAATATACCACCGAAACGGCTGAAATTTGGTATGTATTCTTCGTTGGGGGTATACAATTTTCCACCTGAATCTAACACATAGAATGGTACTTCCCGATTTTCGATATTTTGATGGTTTTAGCCTCAATGTCCCGCCGAAATGGCTGAAATTTGGTATTTAGTCTACGTTTGGGGAATAAAATTTTAACCCTGAAATTTGTTTACGTCTTCACGTAGCCCCATAGAAGGGTATCGCCAGATTTTTGGTATTTTGAAGGTTGTGGCCTCAATATCAGAAATTTTGTATTTGGTCTTCGTTGGGGGAATAAAACTTTCCACTTGATGTTTGTCGGTACAGTTCGACGGCTTCATATAGCCCCCATAGAACGGTACCTCCCGATTTTCCGTATTTTTGAAGGTTGTGGTCCAATATCGTTGGAGGTATAAAACTTTCCACCAGAAATTTTTTGATATATAGCCTGCATAGAATGCCACTCACGAATATTAGATATTTTGAACATTAAAAAATATCACTTGTAAAATATTAGACAGTATACGTCCTCGTTTTGCTATAGCCTCCATGTAAGGATACAACCCGATTTACGATTTTTTGAAGTTTTTAGTCACATTTCCCTACCAAATTAGTTGCAATTGCTCTTTTAAAGGGTGTTGCTATATTTTCCTTCTAAAGTGGATGGAACTTTGTGTTTTGGAATCTCCATAGGGTAGAAAACCTCTATACATAAAATATTCAGTATAAAGTGATTATCATCAGTTAAGATATTATTCTCCTCTATGGAATTAGACTTAACGTAGAGGAAGATAATGTTTGTTGATAATATTAACATTTTTGGATGGGGATTTGATGGCTGGGCTATAAATATAAAATTTTAGTGCAAAAAGTTGAAATCAACTGAACATGGCAAAGTACAGTTATCAAGAATTAAAAATTTAAATTTGAGAAAAAAATTACAAATCAATATAAATAAAAAACAAATGTCGTTCGTTGGTAATGGCATCAGTTGAGAACGGCTGGACTGATTTGGATATTTTTTTTAAATGTTCGCAATAAACCGACTTAGGTTTTTATGTAAAGAAAATTTGACCACGCCAACTTTTAGGCCCACTTTTTTCAATTTTAAGGTTTTATATTTTCTACAAAAACTACTGAACCCGGTTAAAATGGGCTAACAGTTTTGTTGTATTTGGCAGGGGGCGGTGTACTTCCCCTATACACTATTTCTTTAAAAATGCTATATCTTCTTTATAAATAACAAGTAAAAAAGTATCAGTCGGCTCTGCCGACAGAGATATACCCTCAGCATGTGTATATTGAAACAATTTTTTCCCAAAATACGTATGTATTTAGTGGGTTTTAACAATTTTGGGCGTTTGAACCGACAAAAATGTTGATTAGGATTAAAGATCAAAAGTTTTGCGGAGGAGATACTAAAAGGAATGGATCGACAGTGACCGTTATGGAAGTGGATCTCCAGCCACAACATATGGTGCCATAGGGGGTTTTTACACTCTTCGGGCTGTTTGCTCAAGAAGTATGGACTTGCTATTAAAAAACTTTTACCATCGTAATTTAGGCAGCGAATGTAAGTTGCTTCAACGAAAATCAAAGTGATTCGATATCAGGTCTTAAAGTGAACTTATCCGAAATTTTGTGTGGGAGCTACCGGGTGGAGTGCACAAATATAGTACATATTTAAACCTGACCTACATCTGGTAGATATATTAGGATGTGTGAAGTATAGACCAATTCGGCCACTCCCTTCAAGAGTTACCGTACGAACAATTTTCCGCACATTATTGAACTTTTGTGTGGGAAGTACCTGAAGGAGTGGACCGATATGGCTTATCTTCAAACTTAAACTATGTTTGGACAAAATATTACTAAGGCCAAATTTTGGACCGAATCGGCAGATCCGTTGTACCGTCGGGTGGAGGGCAGTGAATACAAGTTGCTAAAACAAAAATCGAAGCGATTCGAGAGATGGCCCTGAACTGAACTTTTCCGAAATTTTGTGTGGGATGTACCCGAAGGAGTGGACCGATTAAGTCCATATTGAAACCTTATCAAAGTCTGGTACAAATTTCACGATGGGAAAGTATTGACCAAATCGGTTACTCCCTTCATGAGTTATCGTGCGCACAAATTTTCCGAACATTTTCGAACTTTTGTGGGGGAGGTACCGGAAGGAGTGGACCGATATACCCATCTTCGAACTTAAACTTAATTTGGACAAAATATTGCGAAAGCCAAATTTTGGATCGAATCGGTTGATCCGTTCGAGAGCCAGACGGACGGACATGGCTAAATCAACTCCAAATTGTCTGAAACGGATTTCGTCCAAACATACTTTGGGTCTAAAACCATTATTTCGATGAGGCACATTTTACCCGTATGAAAGTGTATATACCCTCGTTAGCATAAATGCTGAGGCTATAAATAATACGATTTATAAGTTTGGGACCAAATCGGTTAATTACTATGGACATGGATTTATGGACGCCAAATAGTTGGGTACTGAATTGGTCTAAACATATGAGGTATCTAAAGCCAATATTTCAATGAGACACACTTCAGATCATCACAAAGTGTATAAACACACAGCAGCTTTAAGGCTGAGGGTATACAAAATGTATAATTTTCACGAACATCCCAGAAGAGACAATGGGAAATTTTCCATCATATCAAAAAGTGGAGTCTGTTTCTATGTTTAGGTGCTTTTTATTGTCGAGTCCGAATAACACAACAACACTTGTAGAGAAGTTTGACTCAGCTAAAATTACAATGAGGGGATTTGACAGCACCGAACATTTTTGAAGTGTCAAGTCTTAGGAGTGAACCCAGACATTTATTGTGTTAGGCGGACATGCCAACCATTGCATCAGGGTGGAGCCCTTATAAATACCGCAAGATAACATTTGGTGCAGCATTCTGCCGAGTTTTATTCGCTAGAGTTGTGCCATAGGAACTACATGGAACTATCTAGTTCACTTCGCAGTTCCAATGACCCAAATTTTTTCTTTGAACAAACTGCGTATACTTAATTACACACGTTACATTTCATGATGTTACTCATACGTTTTGGAACTAGGAACTAGATTACCCAACTCTATTATTCACTGTGGAATTTCAATTTTCGGACTGTTGGGCTAAAATATATCTTCCTTCCCAATTGTGCTGTTGAAATTGCGTAGACGCTCGCTCGTAAAATATGTTTTTGATATATTTGCCCTTGTCATCGATCTGTAGACGGTAAGAAGTTTGAAAATTTTTTCTGAATTGTTAATAGTCTTCTTGCCAGGGGAGACCAGTCTCCAGCTATGACGCTCTTATAGGTGAACATGGATATTTTAGCATCAAAAGAGGGGCAGTCCCTGTGACATTTAATAGGAAACATTTTCTCCAAACCCATTGAAGTGGCTCGCACTATCGGCAATCTGCTGATACTTTAGAAAGGACTCACATGCCAATTGTCGATTTTTATGTCCAACCGTGTATCACACCATTAATCCGCTATTGAAAAATAATGACAGACTTTTATGCCTACCATGAACTTAGATATCTTAGTTGAAGCTGTGTGAAGCGGAGCATTTGAAGTCCAGGATGAAAATTAGTGTCTACAATTTCATCTGAGTCAAACATTATTTCCTTTCAAATAATTAATTATCAACTAATCCTCCTTACCATTGTATCCAATTACTTCTTAAAATGATTGTGACCTAGTATTTGAATAACATTAAAATTTTTATCTATATCTAACTTACCTCCTTCCCCTGAAAATTCTTCCATCGCTTCCACGCATCCATGCCGGGGCGCCAATATTCCACAACATAAGCCTCGGTGTACTCTTGACCCTGGCCCTTGCCAAAACGACCTTGGGTACGAATGGCAGTTAAGACATGTAGCTGTAACAAATCAATTTGCAAAAATTCCTTGAGGCCACGCGATACCATGTGTTTTGGACACCATGCACCGCCATTGTTGTCGACCTTTAATCTGTCAATTAAAATGGAAAAATGCCAGAAAAGAATGAAAATGAGAAAATGCATAAGAAGAAGAAGAAACAACAACAAATAAATCAATAAAATGGAAATTCATAGGTTAAGGTTGTACACGGCTTGTCGTATTAAGCTGCTTATATGAATTTTTCTTCAAAGGATTAATAAATTAAGGAGAGATATGTGTGTATGTGTGTGTTTGTAGATATGTATGTATGAATGCATAAGAAAATTTTTCGTAGAAAAGAAATGAATGCAACCCTCCTGCCTGAAGCAAATAAATGAAATGGAAATACCATTAAAATAAGGCACTGAGCTGAAGATAATAAATATCTTTAAGTGATTCATTGGAAAAAAATTGGAGATGAATTATTATGGCATGTATTTATCCTCATTAAAATACATGAAACCCATTGACCCATTTAAGAATGTATTAACGAAGAGTGATAATTGAAATAAGGACTATAAATGAAATTCAATTTAAAATTCTCACAAGAAATCGATGCTGAAAAAGTAAACTCTAAAGGTCAAGTGTGCACTTAGTTGCCAAGAAAACCATTAAAGAACCCCAAAACAGTTTTGACGATTTAATATTGAAAACTCAGTTTCGATATATATAAAAGTAAAGTAATAAATTGTCAGCAATAAAATAATTTTCCAATTTCCACCGTTATTGAAAAAACAGCTTTAAAAAGTTTAAAAATTACTTAAAAAATAATATTAAAAAATAGTTTTAACATTTAAAAAAAACTCACGATTATTGAAAAAAATAATTTTAAAAAATTACTTAAGACATTATTTTAAAAAAATCTAAGATTATTGAAAAATATTTTTAAAAAATTAATAAAATTACTTAAAAATAATTTAAAAAAAAATTAAAAATTTATTTAAAAAAAAATAAAACAAGTAAAAAGTCGTTAAGTTCGGCCGGGCCGAAATTTTTATACCCTCCACCATAAATAGACTTAATTAAAATGGAATAATTAGGGTCCTTTCACAATTTTAGGTGGAACAACTTTTCGACAATGGATAGAATCCTACTGCCTCCCACTATTGCTTAAATTCCACTGTGAACACAAATGTTGGGGCAGAGATAATTCCTTTTGGAGATGAAAGCCCTTGGTGTGTATATATTAAAAACCCCGAAGGACAGATGCGCCGTGAGTCGAACTTCCGCGTTATGGCGTGATGAAGTTTTTGCAAGAGACCCTGTAAGCCTTCATGAATTTGCATTATATCTTTGTTTGTTGTTTTTGTAGAGCACTTAAGCAACAGTGAACAAAGACACAACGCTAATTCCAGATGGCCCACAGGGTCTCTAACAAAAATTTCATCACGCCATAACACGGAAGTTCGACTCACGGCGGATCTGTCCTTCGGGGTTCATAATATACTCACCAAGGCCTTTCTTCCCCAAGAGGAATTTTCCGTGCCCCAGACTTTCACTTCCATTTTGTTCCACAGTGTTATCTAATCTAATCTAAAACAAGTAAAAAAAGTCTATAGTCGGACGGAGCCGACCATGGGATACCCTATACCACTATCCCTGGACAATCGCTCTCCACGGAACTTCTTTTCAATGATTGTGAAAATTTAATTATCAAATATCAGATATGTAATGTATAATACTTATGACCAAAACCAAAAAGTTATCTAGCATGACAAAGACATTTTTGTAGCAGGAAAGAAAAATTTATTTCACACAAACTAAAATGTTAGGAAACCCACTTATGTAGTACTACTACTTCCGTTGTTTAACCGCTACGTTATTGAAATTTTTACCAATTTCACACAAAAGTTTCAGTCCATTTAACCCGCTAAGTATTATCTGATCTTCACGTTGGTTTGTACGCTTCTTCTTCATCTTAAACTCAAACTTTGTTCAAAATTTTGCGGGTTATTATTTTGACCTACAGAATCGCTACAAAATTGGTTAAAATTTTGTTTTTGGTCCATTTCATCCCCTGAACATTTCACGATCATCGCCAAAAACTAATCATTTCTATTCTGGCCAGAACCCAATCTCCTTAAAAAATTTGTTATAATCGGTCCATAATTGCGGCCTTAAGCGTGTTTACAGTTTTTAATGGACGGCCACACATCGCTAAATCGCTTTATCTCGTCGAGATATGAATTTTGGCATACCAAATAAGGGGTCTAGGACGAATATTTCGTGGTGTTACATAAACTTTTGGAGAGACAATATGTAGCATGGGATAAAAATGTGGTTCTCTACACAGAACCCATTATATGTTAGGCAGTAGGCCCGTTATCTAGCAAACACTTTATTGCAATTTACATCAGAGGAAAGGTCAGTAGTTTTTTTCATATGTAGGATACTTTTCGAAATATATACGTCCTCAAGAAATTAAAATATCGGCCAAAAATAAAAGTTTTATATTTTTCAAAAGTAATGGTCCATTTCACCCGCTAAAGAATATCAGATCATCATTCAAAATTGTAAGCATCTTTTTCGATCTATACTCTTACCAGGTGCAAAATTTCGTGACTATTGATGTATAATTGCGACTTCTATCGAGTTTATTATTACACTACAAAGAAATAACGGGATGTATTAGGCTGTAACTCTGTTATCTGATCATGCACACCAACATAATTGGCATCAATTGAAAGGTCAAGCGTTCCACTTTCAAGTATATCTCACTTGTCCGGAATGTCACTTCCAGGAATAAAGATATAAGCTGTATATTAAAATGTTTCACAATTTTCACACAAAAGTTTTGGTCCATTTAACCGTCTAAATATTATCCGATCGCCATCTCAAATTGCAAGCTTCTCCTTTGTGATATACTCTTACCTTATTTAAAAATACGCGTTGATCGGACTATTATTGAGACCTACAGAGCCACTAGAAAATTGGATAAATATTATGTTTTTGGTCCATTTCACCCGCTAAATATTTCACGATCATCACCAATAAGAATAGGGATCTATTCTGATCTGAACCCGACCTCCATACAAAATTTCGTGACGATCGGTCCATAATTGCGGCCTGGAGCGTGTTTACAATTTATAATGGACAGACGGACGGACATCTCAAAATCGCTTTATCTCGTCGAGATATGAAGAATGGTATACCACATTGGGGGTCTCCGACGAATATTTCGCGGTGTTACATGAATTTTTACCAAAACAAACTTATAATACCCTTTTCCACATTGTGGTATAGGGTATAAAAATGTGTTCAGCTAGGTGAAAGGTACCACCTACGGGGCTATATCAAAGAGTCAACTTATCTTTAAATTTTTAAGCGGAAAAGTTTTATAGCTTCAGGGAACTTCAAGAGTCAAATTGAGGGTAGTTTCATCAAAACAATGTAGACCCTCAAAAATGGACCCATGTTGACGAATTTTAGTGAAGAAATTTCGTGACCACTGAAAATTACCGAAAATCGAGGGGGGATATACCAAAACATGGACCTATATTGACGATGTTTCGTTGGAGATGTTTTATGACCACTGAGAACTTCAAATGTCAAATTACAGCTATTTCGGTTAAAAACTGTAGCTAAAATTCTCAAAATACCGAAAATTGGGAGGTACCGTTATATGGGGGCTATACCAAAACATGGACCTATTTTGACGATGTTTGGTGGAGATGTTTCATGACTACTGAGAACCTCAAATGGCAAATTACAGCTAGTTCGGTTAAATATTGTAACTAAAATGCTCAAAATACCGAAAATTGGGAGGTACCGTTATATGGGGGCTATACCAAAACATGGACCTATGTTGACGATGTTTCGTGGAGATGTTTCATGACCACTGAGAACCTTAAATGGCAAATTAGAGCTAGTTCGGTCAAAAATTGTAACTAAAATTCTCAAAATACCGAAAATCGGGAGGTACCGTTATATGGGGGCTGTACCAAAACATGGACCTATGTTGACGATGCTTGGTGAAGATATTTCATGACCACTGAGAACCTCAAATGGCAAATTACAGCTAGTTCGGTTAAAATTTTTAGCTAAAATTCTCAAAATACCGAAAATCGGGAGGTACCGTTATATGGGGGCTGTACTAAAACATGGACCTATGTTGACGATGCTTGGTGAAGATATTTCATGACCACTGAGAACCTCAAATGGCAAATTACAGCTAGTTCGGTTAAAAATTGTGGCTAAAATTCTCAAAATACCGAAAATCGGGAGGTACCGTTATATGGGGACTATACCAAAACATGGACCTATGCCCATATTCTTTGGGATATAAGTTTGTTGATCACTAGGAACCCTAAGTGCCAAATTATAGCTAATTCGGTCTGCAAACGTTGCGAAGGACGTCAAAATACCACAAATCCGGGGTACCGTTATATGGGGGCTATACCAAAGAGTGGACCGATATAGCCCATCTTCGAAATTGACCTGCCTATGGAAAAAAGACCCTCGGGTGCAAAACTTCAGCACTCTTTCTCAATTATTGCGGACGCTAGAGTGATTACAACAGACGGACAGACGGACGGACAGACGGACATGGCTAGATCGTCTTAGAATTTTATCCTGATCAAGAATATATATACTTTATAGGGTCGCAAATGATTAGTTCGATGTGTTACAAATGGAATGACAGACTTTATATACCCTCCATACTATGGTGGAGGGTATAAAAATAATAATAAGGAGTAATATAAGTAGTTAGTTTTGTATACATTACTTTGTAATGGGTTACATAATGACTAATGGCCCCGAATTTTTGCTGGGAGAGAGTAATTTTTTCAAAACGAACTGACAGTGTTGCAAAATTTTACTGATCGCTACCAATATCATGATTTCAACACGGCGAAGGGAATTATCAATTGGCTTTTCAGTTTTTGAAGTGATATTTTTAAGTGAAAACCCGAACCCTTTAAGTATCAAGTATTCTCAAGTTAGAAACTTAAAAAAAATCACGATTTTTCTAAAATAAATTTAAATATTTAAAAATCCACGATTATTAAAAAAATAATTGTAAAAAAATTCTTAAATGATAATTTTAAAAAATCTCCGATTATTGAAAAAAATACTTTTAAAAAATACTTTCAGTAATAAGTATTTCAGAAATAAAAAATCCACGATTTTGAAAAAAATAATTTTAATTATCTATATTTAAAAATTACTTAAAAAATAATTTAAAAAATCCACCATTATTGAAAAGAATAAATTTTAAAAAACTTAAAATTCTTAAAATCCCGCGATTATTGAAACAAATTATTAAAAAAAATCCTTAAAAAATAATTTTAAAAAATGCAAAAAATTACCTAAACAATAATTTTATAAAATTTACGATTAATAAAAAAAAAATAACTTAAAAAATAATTTTAAAAATCCAACATTTATGAAAAAATAATTTTAACAAAATTAAAAAAAAAATACTTAAATCATTTTAAAAAAAATTCACGATTTTTAAAAAAAATAATTTTAAAAAATTTAGAATTTTTAAAATTCCACGAGTATTACAAATATAATTGTAAAAAACAATTCTTAAATGACATTGAAAAAAATACTTTTTAAAAATTAATTAAAAACAATCTTAAAAATCCACGATTATTGAAAAAAAAATAATTTTTAAAAATTTAAAAAATGATTCTTTTTTTAAAATAATTTTTAAAAAATTAATAAAATTGATTTAAAAAAATTCACAATTATTGGAAAATATAATTTTAAAAACATAAAAAA
This sequence comes from Musca autumnalis, assembly GCF_047663935.1. Classification (NCBI taxonomy): domain Eukaryota; kingdom Metazoa; phylum Arthropoda; class Insecta; order Diptera; family Muscidae; genus Musca; species Musca autumnalis. The sequence goes on along the minus strand of NW_027411755.1, from coordinate 21,808,798 downwards.
ATATAAAAATTCCACATTTATTGAAAATTTTATTATAAAAATAGTTTAAAAAATAATTAAAAATATTATTTAAAAAATGCCATGTTTTGAAAAATTAACTTCTAAAATTCTATGTTTTTTTTTGAAAAAATAATTTTTAAAAGTCCACGTTTTTTGAGAAATTGTTTTTTAAAAAAACAGGTTTGTTGAGAAGTAGATTTTTCAAAAATCCACGTTTTTTAAAATTTAAATTTTTTAAAAATCCACGTTTATTGGGAAATTAATTTTTAAAAAATCCACGTTTATTGGGAAATTAATTTTTAAAAAATCCACGTTTATTGGGAAATTAATTTTTAAAAAATCCACGTTTATTGGGAAATTAATTTTTAAAAAATCCACGTTTATTGGGAAATTAATTTTTAAAAAATCCACGTTTATTGGGAAATTAATTTTTAAAAAATCCACGTTTATTGGGAAATTAATTTTTAAAAAATCCACGTTTATTGGGAAATTAATTTTTAAAAAATCCACGTTTATTGGGAAATTAATTTTTAAAAAATCCACGTTTATTGGGAAATTAATTTTTAAAAAATCCACGTTTATTGGGAAATTAATTTTTAAAAAATCCACGTTTATTGGGAAATTAATTTTTAAAAAATCCACGTTTATTGGGAAATTAATTTTTAAAAAATCCACGTTTATTGGGAAATTAATTTTTAAAAAATCCACGTTTATTGGGAAATTAATTTTTAAAAAATCCACGTTTATTGGGAAATTAATTTTTAAAAAATCCACGTTTATTGGGAAATTAATTTTTAAAAAATCCACGTTTATTGGGAAATTAATTTTTAAAAAATCCACGTTTATTGGGAAATTAATTTTTAAAAAATCCACGTTTATTGGGAAATTAATTTTTAAAAAATCCACGTTTATTGGGAAATTAATTTTTAAAAAATCCACGTTTATTGGGAAATTAATTTTTAAAAAATCCACGTTTATTGGGAAATTAATTTTTAAAAAATCCACGTTTATTGGGAAATTAATTTTTAAAAAATCCACGTTTATTGGGAAATTAATTTTTAAAAAATCCACGTTTATTGGGAAATTAATTTTTAAAAAATCCACGTTTATTGGGAAATTAATTTTTAAAAAATCCACGTTTATTGGGAAATTAATTTTTAAAAAATCCACGTTTATTGGGAAATTAATTTTTAAAAAATCCACGTTTATTGGGAAATTAATTTTTAAAAAATCCACGTTTATTGGGAAATTAATTTTTAAAAAATCCACGTTTATTGGGAAATTAATTTTTAAAAAATCCACGTTTATTGGGAAATTAATTTTTAAAAAATCCACGTTTATTGGGAAATTAATTTTTAAAAAATCCACGTTTATTGGGAAATTAATTTTTAAAAAATCCACGTTTATTGGGAAATTAATTTTTAAAAAATCCACGTTTATTGGGAAATTAATTTTTAAAAAATCCACGTTTATTGGGAAATTAATTTTTAAAAAATCCACGTTTATTGGGAAATTAATTTTTAAAAAATCCACGTTTATTGGGAAATTAATTTTTAAAAAATCCACGTTTATTGGGAAATTAATTTTTAAAAAATCCACGTTTATTGGGAAATTAATTTTTAAAAAATCCACGTTTATTGGGAAATTAATTTTTAAAAAATCCACGTTTATTGGGAAATTAATTTTTAAAAAATCCACGTTTATTGGGAAATTAATTTTTAAAAAATCCACGTTTATTGGGAAATTAATTTTTAAAAAATCCACGTTTATTGGGAAATTAATTTTTAAAAAATCCACGTTTATTGGGAAATTAATTTTTAAAAAATCCACGTTTATTGGGAAATTAATTTTTAAAAAATCCACGTTTATTGGGAAATTAATTTTTAAAAAATCCACGTTTATTGGGAAATTAATTTTTAAAAAATCCACGTTTATTGGGAAATTAATTTTTAAAAAATCCACGTTTATTGGGAAATTAATTTTTAAAAAATCCACGTTTATTGGGAAATTAATTTTTAAAAAATCCACGTTTATTGGGAAATTAATTTTTAAAAAATCCACGTTTATTGGGAAATTAATTTTTAAAAAATCCACGTTTATTGGGAAATTAATTTTTAAAAAATCCACGTTTATTGGGAAATTAATTTTTAAAAAATCCACGTTTATTGGGAAATTAATTTTTAAAAAATCCACGTTTATTGGGAAATTAATTTTTAAAAAATCCACGTTTATTGGGAAATTAATTTTTAAAAAATCCACGTTTATTGGGAAATTAATTTTTAAAAAATCCACGTTTATTGGGAAATTAATTTTTAAAAAATCCACGTTTATTGGGAAATTAATTTTTAAAAAATCCACGTTTATTGGGAAATTAATTTTTAAAAAATCCACGTTTATTGGGAAATTAATTTTTAAAAAATCCACGTTTATTGGGAAATTAATTTTTAAAAAATCCACGTTTATTGGGAAATTAATTTTTAAAAAATCCACGTTTATTGGGAAATTAATTTTTAAAAAATCCACGTTTATTGGGAAATTAATTTTTAAAAAATCCACGTTTATTGGGAAATTAATTTTTAAAAAATCCACGTTTATTGGGAAATTAATTTTTAAAAAATCCACGTTTATTGGGAAATTAATTTTTAAAAAATCCACGTTTATTGGGAAATTAATTTTTAAAAAATCCACGTTTATTGGGAAATTAATTTTTAAAAAATCCACGTTTATTGGGAAATTAATTTTTAAAAAATCCACGTTTATTGGGAAATTAATTTTTAAAAAATCCACGTTTATTGGGAAATTAATTTTTAAAAAATCCACGTTTATTGGGAAATTAATTTTTAAAAAATCCACGTTTATTGGGAAATTAATTTTTAAAAAATCCACGTTTATTGGGAAATTAATTTTTAAAAAATCCACGTTTATTGGGAAATTAATTTTTAAAAAATCCACGTTTATTGGGAAATTAATTTTTAAAAAATCCACGTTTATTGGGAAATTAATTTTTAAAAAATCCACGTTTATTGGGAAATTAATTTTTAAAAAATCCACGTTTATTGGGAAATTAATTTTTAAAAAATCCACGTTTATTGGGAAATTAATTTTTAAAAAATCCACGTTTATTGGGAAATTAATTTTTAAAAAATCCACGTTTATTGGGAAATTAATTTTTAAAAAATCCACGTTTATTGGGAAATTAATTTTTAAAAAATCCACGTTTATTGGGAAATTAATTTTTAAAAAATCCACGTTTATTGGGAAATTAATTTTTAAAAAATCCACGTTTATTGGGAAATTAATTTTTAAAAAATCCACGTTTATTGGGAAATTAATTTTTAAAAAATCCACGTTTATTGGGAAATTAATTTTTAAAAAATCCACGTTTATTGGGAAATTAATTTTTAAAAAATCCACGTTTATTGGGAAATTAATTTTTAAAAAATCCACGTTTATTGGGAAATTAATTTTTAAAAAATCCACGTTTATTGGGAAATTAATTTTTAAAAAATCCACGTTTATTGGGAAATTAATTTTTAAAAAATCCACGTTTATTGGGAAATTAATTTTTAAAAAATCCACGTTTATTGGGAAATTAATTTTTAAAAAATCCACGTTTATTGGGAAATTAATTTTTAAAAAATCCACGTTTATTGGGAAATTAATTTTTAAAAAATCCACGTTTATTGGGAAATTAATTTTTAAAAAATCCACGTTTATTGGGAAATTAATTTTTAAAAAATCCACGTTTATTGGGAAATTAATTTTTAAAAAATCCACGTTTATTGGGAAATTAATTTTTAAAAAATCCACGTTTATTGGGAAATTAATTTTTAAAAAATCCACGTTTATTGGGAAATTAATTTTTAAAAAATCCACGTTAATTGGGAAATTAATTTTTAAAAAATCCACGTTTATTGGGAAATTAATTTTTAAAAAATCCACGTTTATTGGGAAATTAATTTTTAAAAAATCCACGTTTATTGGGAAATTAATTTTTAAAAAATCCACGTTTATTGGGAAATTAATTTTTAAAAAATCCACGTTTATTGGGAAATTAATTTTTAAAAAATCCACGTTTATTGGGAAATTAATTTTTAAAAAATCCACGTTTATTGGGAAATTAATTTTTAAAAAATCCACGTTTATTGGGAAATTAATTTTTAAAAAATCCACGTTTATTGGGAAATTAATTTTTAAAAAATCCACGTTTATTGGGAAATTAATTTTTAAAAAATCCACGTTTATTGGGAAATTAATTTTTAAAAAATCCACGTTTATTGGGAAATTAATTTTTAAAAAATCCACGTTTATTGGGAAATTAATTTTTAAAAAATCCACGTTTATTGGGAAATTAATTTTTAAAAAATCCACGTTTATTGGGAAATTAATTTTTAAAAAATCCACGTTTATTGGGAAATTAATTTTTAAAAAATCCACGTTTATTGGGAAATTAATTTTTAAAAAATCCACGTTTATTGGGAAATTAATTTTTAAAAAATCCACGTTTATTGGGAAATTAATTTTTAAAAAATCCACGTTTATTGGGAAATTAATTTTTAAAAAATCCACGTTTATTGGGAAATTAATTTTTAAAAAATCCACGTTTATTGGGAAATTAATTTTTAAAAAATCCACGTTTATTGGGAAATTAATTTTTAAAAAATCCACGTTTATTGGGAAATTAATTTTTAAAAAATCCACGTTTATTGGGAAATTAATTTTTAAAAAATCCACGTTTATTGGGAAATTAATTTTTAAAAAATCCACGTTTATTGGGAAATTAATTTTTAAAAAATCCACGTTTTTTGGGAAAATAATTTGTAAAAAATCCACGTTTTTTGGGAAAATAATTTGTAAAAAATCCACGTTTTTTGGGAAAATAATTTGTAAAAAATCCACGTTTTTTTGGGAAAATAATTTGTAAAAAATCCACGTTTTTTGGGAAAATAATTTGTAAAACATCCACGTTTTTTGGGAAAATAATTTGTAAAAAATCCAGGTTTTTTGGGAAAATAATTTGTAAAAAATCCAGACTTTTTGGGAAAATAATTTTTAAAAAATCCACGTTTATTGAGAAATAAATTTTTAAAAAATCCACGTTTCATGTGAAATAAATTTTTAAAAACCCACGTTTATTGGGAAATTAATTTTTAAAAAATCCACGTTTGTTGGGAAATTAATTTTTAAAAAATCCACGTTTGTTGGGAAATAATTTTTAAAAAATCCACGTTTGGGAAATTATTGAGACAATAATTTTTAAAAAATCCAGGTTTATTGGAAAATAGTTTTTAAAAAATCTGCGTTTATTGAAAAAAGAATTTTTAAAAAATTCACGTTTACTTTTGAATTTTTAAAAAAATCCAAGTGTAACGGGAAAGTAATTTAAAAAAACACGTTTAATTGGAAATTAATTTTAAAAAAATCCAAGTTTATTGGGCAATTAATTTTTAAAAATACACTTTTATTAGGAAATCCATTTTTAAAAAAATCACGTTTACTTGGAATTTCGATCCACGCCACTGGATCTCATCAGTTCCCTTGTTTCTTGTTTGTGGATATTCTCCACCGAAGTTATAAAAAAGTTTCTTGTTGAAGAAGTTATTGGAAAAATAACTTCGGTGGAGAATATCCACAAACAAGAAACAAGGGAACTGATGAGATCCAGTGGCGTGGATCGAAACTAGTCTTCCTTGCCTTACCCCTTGCCGAACAATGCCAACCTTTTTCCACTAATAAATTAGTTGTTTTAAAATAATAAAACAACAACAATGGGATTAAGCCAGACTATTTTGAAAAAACAAAATTGTATTAGCTATCCCAATAAAAACGACGCCACCAATGTTCGATTTAAAAAATACATTTTTAAAAAATCTACGCTTTTTGAGCAATGAATTTATAAAAAGTTCGCGTTTATTGAAAAATAAATTTTTAAAAAATCTACGATTATCGAAAAATTCATTTTTAAAAAATCCACATTTATTGAAAATTTAACTCTTAAAAAATGTACGTTTATTGAAAAAATTTAACTAGGTCAAATTAAAATAAGCATAATATCATAAAGCATATCACAAACTATGACTTCTTGTAACACCTATAAAGTATACTTTAAGGCTTATGAAGATATACAAATGTTCCGAGTTTTGTTTATGGCAACATTAAACTATTTATTTCGCTGTTTATATATCTGTGTCCATAAATTCATATTATTTGCTTGATAGTGATGATGATTATTATTAACCAATAAACATTGGTGGGTGCAACATTTTCAACACCCATTTTGAGGTCATAACTTCCCGCCACAGCAAACACACACACAAATGCAGCCACATATATGCATTCACCAGCATACTTCCTTGCATCACTCGCCAAACACCTTCCGGAACGTTATGCTGATACAAAACTAATAAGAATAACAAATAAACGGGCAAACAAACGTATAAACGGGGTAAAATATTGTTGTTTTATTTTACATGCTAACGTGGAGGATCTGACTGGTATTTTCAGTTGTGCTGCTTTTTTTTAACAAACTACCGTGACCTACATTTTAACAGTCATCGTTGCATTTTAATGCCTTTCTCACTACTCTGCTGCCGCCGTCGCTGATGATGATGGTGCTCTGGCGGGCTCTATACTGCCATCATAGAAGTACAAATATAATGCAACATCATACCTTGATACTCTACTCTGTATTCAATATTTTATGATATACATTTGGTAAACATACTGACATAGTATATACAAACATCACCATACCATATATGTATGCCACAAGCCTTATGTGTGCATGTGTGTTGTGCAAATGCATTGTTAGTCCGTATAGGCGAATATAAACGAACACATATGCATTTTTATGATAATATGAAATTATTATTGTTGTTTTTGTTACATTTATATCGCAGAATGTTGTTTTTGGTGGTGTGTTTTTTTTTATTACTATATATGTGTGTATACAGAAAGTCATAATATTTGTTTTAAATGTGTGTTTGTGTGTGCGGTTTCATATATGCATCCACCAATGCAAAAACTTGGTTATTTGCAAAATAGGCTTCCTTCATGGTGCAGCTCGCTATGTTGTTAGCTTGAATTTTAAGTTTCCACATGGGGAGAAATTGGCGGTTAAAGTTGCTCCGACTCCCATTTTCAAACTCAACCACAATGTTAATGCGACAAAAAATGCAAATATCAGTATCAGTTTTTGTTTGTCTTTGTAAATATTATTTTGCTCGAGTAAAACTAGGTCTTATGTGCTCTGCCACAATGGAGATGCTAATAATATTGGGTTCCATGTGAAAGAACATGAAGAAAGTGTGAAAACAAAATGATACTTTGGAATAAAATGCAATTGGAAACATGTATATTAATAAAAATCGTAGATTTTTTAAATAATATTGTTTGGAGGAATATCACAACAATAAACATGGATTTTTTAAAGAATATTTTTTCGAGCAACATCGCAACAATAAACGTGGATTTTTTTAAGAATATTTTTTCGATCCCACATCAAAACAATAAACGTGAATTTTTTAAAGAATATTTTTCTGATCCCACATCACAACAATAAACGTTGATTTTTTATACCCTCCACCATAGTATGGAGGGTATATTACGTTTGTCATTCCGTTTGTAACACATCGAACTAATCATTTACGACCCTATAAAGTATATATATTCTTGATCAGGATAAAATTCTAAGACGATCTATCCATGTCCGTCTATCCGTCCGTCTGTCCGTCTGTTGTAATCACTCTAGCGTCCGCAATAATTGAGATTGAGTGCTGAAATTTTGCACCCGTGAGTATAGGCAGGTCAAGTTCGAAGATGGGCTATATCGGTCCACTCTTTGGTATAGCCCCCATATAACGGTACCTCCGGATTTGAGGTATTTTGACGTTCTTCGCCACATTAGCAGACCGAATTAGCTATTATTTGGCACTTAGGGTTCCTAGTAATCAAAAAACTTATATTCCAAAGGATATAGGCATAGGTCCATGTTTTGGTATAGTCCCCATATAACGGCACCTCCCGATTTTCGGTATTTTGAGAATTTTAGCCACAATTTTTAACCGAACTATCTGCAAATTGACATTTGATGTTCTCCGTGGCCATGAAACATCTCCACGAAACATCGTCAGCATAGGTCCATGTTTTGGTATAGCCCCCATATATCGGTACCTCCCGATTTTCGGTATTTTGAGAATTTTAGCTAGAATTTTTAACCGAACTAGCTGTAATTTGCCATTTGAGGTTCTCAGTGGTCATGAAATATCTCCACCAAACATCGTCAACATAGGTCCATGTTTTGGTATAGCCCCTATATAACGGTACCTCTCGATTTTCGGTATTTTGAGAATTTTAGCCACAATTTGTAACCGAACTGTCTGCAATTTGACATTTGAGGTTCTCAGTGGTCATAAAACATATCCAACAAAACATCGTCAATATAGTCATAGGTTCGTCAACATAGGTCCATTGTTTTGATGAAACTACCCTCAATTTGACTCTTGAAGTTTCCTGCAGCTTTAAAATTTTTCCGCTTAAAAATTTAAAGATAAGTTGATTTTTTGATATAGCCCCGTAGGTGGTACCTTTCACCTAGCTGAACACATTTTTTAGATTAGATTAGATAACACTGTGCAAAAAAATGGAGGTGAAAGTCTGGGGCACGGAAAATTCCTCTTGGGGAAGAAAGGCCTTGGTGAGTATATTATGAACCCCGAAGGACAGATCCGCCGTGAGTCGAACTTCCGCGTTATGGCGTGATGACATTTTTGTTAGAGACCCTGTGGGTCATCAGGAATTAGCGTTGTATCTTTTTGTTCACTGTTGCTTAAGTGCTCTACAAAAACAACAAACAAAGATATAAGGCTAATTCATGATGGCTTACACGGTCTCTTGCAAAAACTTCATCACACCATAACCCGGAAGTTCGACTCACGGCGTATCTGTCCTTCGGGGTTTTTAACATACACACACCAAGGGCTTTCATCTCCAAAAGGAATTATCTCTGCCCCAACATTTGTGTTCACAGTGGAATTTAAGCAATCTAAGCAATAGCAGTAGGAGTCTATCCATTGTCGAAAAGTTGTTCCACCTAAAATTGTGAAAGGACCCTAATTATTCCATTTTAATTAAGACCATTTTATGGTGGAGGGTATAAAAAGTTCGGCCCGGCCGAACTTAACGACGTTTTACTTGTTTAACATCCAAAAGCATTTAAATTGTACAATATACAACCACTATTCGCGAGTTATAAAGGGGTAAACCTTGGCTTCAACGATGTTAAATTTTCAATAATATTGCCCATATACCCTCGTTAGCATAAATGCTGAGGGTATAAAAAATTGAACAACATCAGACCAATAGACGTGGATTTTTCCAAGTATTTTTGTTGAACAACATCAGACTAATAAACGTGAATTTTAATACCCTCCACCATAATATACAGGGTATAATTAACTTTGTCATTCCGTCCGTCCGTCTGTTGAAATCAAGAAATAGCTCCCAATTTTGAAGATACAGCTTTGTAATAAGGTATAAAAGTTTCGATTACTCTTAGGATGTTTGGTATTGCAAATGGGCTTTATCGGTCCACGTTATGATATAACCGCCATAGAACGGTCCCAGCCGATTTTCGGTGTTTTGAGGATTTTAGCATCTTTATCACACCAAAATGGCTAAAATTTGGTACTTAGTCTTCGTTAGTGGTATACAAATTTCCCCAGAATTTTGTCTGTATAGGTCCATGCCTTCATAGAGCCCCCATAGAACGGTACCTCTCGATTTTCGGTATTTTGAAGGTTGTGGCCACAATAATGCACTGCAATGGCTGAAATTTGGTATTAAGTCTTCATTTTGAGTATAAAACATTCCGTATCAAATGTGTCGGTATAGGTCCACGCTTTCATATAGCCCCCATAGAATGGTACCTCCGGATTTCCGGTATTTTGAAGTTTGTGGCATTAATATTCCACGGAAATTGTTGAAATTGGGGGTGTAAAACTTTCCATATGAAATTTCTCGGCCCAGCAAAATGTTCGATGACAAATCATGAGTTGAATCATAGGTGCAAGTGATCTGGCATGCCATCTTTTTGTCATTTTCACTCATGAATTTTATATGAGCGTGACCCCCAAAAGATGAAGTTCTTTTTTGGATCCTAACCATGTAATTTTAACCAATGCGTTGACATGTCATTTCCACCAATGCTTTGACATGTCATTTTCACAAATGTTTTGACATGTCATTTTCACCAATGCTTTGGCATGAAATTTTCATGTCTTGTTCGGAAAAATGTGGTCTGTAGATTAATATATGTATATATATACCCAGCAAAATGTTCGATGCCAAAGATGCTATTCAAGAATGGGTGCAAGTGAAATGGAATGTCATATTTTCAGCATCTTCACTCATTCTTTTTACAAGAGAGTGACCCCCAAAATATGCAATTCATTTTCAGATCCTAAGCATGTCATCTTTACTAACTCGATGGAATGGCATCTTCAATAATTCTTTGGCATGGCATTTATACCAATCCTTTGGCATGCCATCTTAACAAATTCCCAAGAATAGCATTTTCACTAATCTTTGGCATGTCATTTTCACCAACCCTTTGGCATGTAATTTTCACGTCTTGTTCGGAAAATGGAAAATGCTGTATTGAAAAATGATTTTCATTTTTTTATTTTATTAATTCAAAGGAATTAATGAAATAACTATAATTTATTTATCATCATAAAGTTTACATCTATAATTGCAGTTTGTTCTCGTTGTTGTAACAGTAGTTAATATGTTTGTATTCTCATTTTTCTGCTTAATCTGACTCTGGGTCTATCAGTCCTAAGAATGTGGCTATTTCGCTATTTATATGGTTTGTAACCACAAAGCTGCAAACTTAAGTTTCTTAGCAGGATTTGTAGGGCAATTGAAAATGAGCAGTGTGTCGTGGGGGCCTGTGCTGTATGCTGGGCAGATGTTTTCCACGGTGCCATCAGTACTTGCCCTATAGGAATTTTGACGGCTGCACGATCCCGAGCGTATTGACCCAAAACTACTCTGGTTTGTCCTGACAGCTGGCGCTTCTCAGCTGCGATAGATGGTGGATGTTCTCCAAAGACCTCATTCACACGATAACTGTTTACTGCTACTTAAACCTGGTTGAAAGGCTTGTCGATCTAGAGGTTCTCTCTTGTAACGTTAGACTTCTCTTTCTAGATTATGAGCACGGCTTGCTCTGAGTGAGTCCTCTGCTAATATGGAGATGGAGATGGCCTTCAGCGCAGTTGTTGTGCTGCTTACGGATCCTATGCTATTGATCGGCAACTGGAAAGTTATTTCTGATGCTGGAAGAACTATAGCCACAAGGGTCCTTGCTACGGGCGACAAAAGCGAAATCGGTTTGTAAGATTCACCTTTGCTGGCATCCTTTTCGGGCTTCAGTAGCTGGCCTATTTTCCAGACTTCGGGAACGATGTGTTTGGCAAGCGACAGGTTGTAAATTTAAGTGAGAAACTTGACTTCCGGCCGTCCCAGCTGTTGCAGTCTAAACACCGCCGCTGCACGCAACAGAGTTTACTTCCTCCGCAACAGGTTTTGATTCATCTTACAAAAGGATTTTACTTCCCATCAGTGCAGTGCAGATTTCGACATTGACTCCAACTGCAGATTACTATTTCGTGAATTTTATTTTACAACGTTTTGGAAATGTTTGTTGTTTTGTAGGGATCTACAATTCGACTTGTTGAGCAGGGTTCTCTAGAGCAGGCAAGGAAACTTTTATAATTGGACTGTTCCTTAACTTTTAAAAATGGTAATTGTTGCAAAAATTGTAAAAGTGGTGAACTGCTCTCATATAAATTGTATGCTTTTAAAAGTAAGGAAACACTTTGCGGGTAAAAACTGGTAACCTCAGGCACGACTAATACCAACACGACTAATACCAAAGACTAATACCAAAGAGCGCAGTCTGACTCTACTTTTAGCTCAATGATTGGGACTTCCTAGCATAATAAATCTTACATTGCTTTAAACGTACATATTTAGATAAATAAAAGAATATATACACGTGTAAAAATAACAAGTAAGAAAAGCATTAAGTTCGTCCGGGCCGAACTTTTTATACCCTCCACCACAAATTTCAGTCATTTCGGTGGATTTATGTGACCACAACCTTCAAAAAACCGAAATTCGGAAGGTACCGTTCTATGGGGCTATATGATGGCGTGGACCTATACCTACAAATTTCTGGGGGAAAGTTTTATAAGCCTAAAGAAGACTAAATACCAAATTTCAGCCATCTCGGTGTGATAATGAGGCTAAAACCTTAAAAATATCGAAAATCGGGAGATATCGTATTATGGGGGCTATATCAACACGTGGACCTATATAAACATTTTATGGTAGAAATGTTTCTTAGCATCTGCAAACACAAATACAAAGTTAAAACCGATTCTTTGGTCAAATGGGTCTGATACATTCAAAATATATTAAAATGACGCGTACTTTATATGGGGCCTTATGTAGGGGCTATACCAAAACGTTGACCTATATAACCCAACTTTGGTAGGAATGTTTTCTAGCCTCTGAAGACACAAAGTACCAAATTACAACCAATTCCGTGGTCAAATGGGTCCAATACGTTCAAAATATATTAAAATGACGCGTACTTTATATGGTGCCTTATATGGGGGCTATACCAAAACTTGGACCTATATAACCCAACTTTGGTAGGAATGTTTTTTGGCCTCTGGAGACACAAAATACCAAATTACAACCAATTCTGTGGTCAAATGGGTCCAATACATTCAAAATATATTAAAATGACGCGTACTTTATATGGGGCCTTATATGGGGGCTATACCAAAACGTGGACCTATATAACCCAACTTTGGTAGGAATGTTTTTTGGCCTCTGGAGACACAAAGTACCAAATTACAACCAATTCGGTGGTAAAATGGGACAAATATCTTAAAAGTTCCTTAAAACGACGAAAGCGTGGACCTACATAGCCCGCTTTCAATACCAAAAGTCCTACGTACATATAATATATTTTCCCAAAGTTTCATCAACCTACGTCAATCCGTTCGGACGCTAGAGTGATTTCCACAGACGGACGGACATGGCTATATCGATGTAGAATTGCATAGTTACAAACGTAGTGACAAACTTAATATACCCCCATCCTATGGTGGAGGGTATAAAAACACAAAATTCATCTCTATTGGATCGATGGAATGGGTTCAAATGCTAAGGAAAAGATCGGATCTATCACGACTTCCTTTGAATTGGTTCAAATGCTGATGAAACGATCGGATCTTTCACGACTTCCTTCGAATGGGTTCAAATGCTGATGAAAAGATCGGATCTTTCACGACTTCATTTGAACCAATGCAAAAGATCCAGTGAAATCATGGCATCTCATGGAACCACTTCCATAAAATTTTGCTGGGGGTGTAGTTCCACGCCTTCATGTAGCCTCCATAGAACAATACATCCGGATTTTTCGGAATTTTGATGGTTGTGACCTCAATATTCCACCGAAATGGCTGAAAATTGGTGCTTAGTCTTCCTTGGGTGTATAAAACTTTCCACCTGAAAATTTTAGGTATGCCTTCATATTATCCTTACAGAACGGTACCTCCGGATTTCCGGTATTTTGAAGGTTTTGTTCACAATAATCCATCGAAATGGCTGAAATTTGGTACATAGTCTTCGTGGGGGGTATTCTAAATTTGTCGGTATAGGTCCACGCCTTCATATAGCCCATTTTTCGATACATTTAATGTTGTGGTCTCAATATTCCACCGAAATGGCTGAAATTTGGTATTTAGTCTTCGTCCACGCCTTCATATTGTCCTTATAGAACGTTACATCCACAAACCTGCAAAATACAGAAAATCAGCCACCGAAATGGTCGAAATTTAGTCTACTATGGAGGTAAAAACCTTTCCGGCTGAAATTCGTCGGTATAGGTCCACGTTTCGATTTAGCCCCCATTGAACGGTACCTTTCGTAATTCTGAAGGGTTGTGACGTCAATATCCCACCGAAATGACTGAAATTTGTTATTAAGTCTTCCATGGGGTTATAAAATGTTCCCCCATATTCCCCCATAGAAGCATACCTCTCCATTTTGAAGGTTTTAGGCACATTTAGTCTTCTTTGAGTCTAACAACTTTCCGGCAGAAATTTGTCGGTATAAATCGACCCCATAGAAAAGTACCTCCCGATTATCGGTATTTTGAAATTTCTGAAATTTGGTATTTAGTCTTCTTCATAAACGAAAGTAAACTCATTGTTCCATTTTACTTCAATACAACTCGTGGTGGGGAGTTTAACAAGTTCGGCCCGGCCGAATTTAACGCTGTTCTTACTTTTTTTGACAACATCAGACCAATAAACGTGGATTTTTTAAAGTATTTTTTTTTTTTTTTTTGACAACTTCAGGCCAGTAAACGTTTTTTTTTTTAAGTATTTTTTTAACAACATCCGTCCAATAAACGTGGATTTTTAAAGTATTTTTGTAACAACATCAGACCAATAAACGTGTTTTTTAAAGTATTTTTTTTAACAACATCAGTCCAATAAACATGGATTTTTTAAAGTATTTTTTTAACAACATCAGACCAATAAACGTGTTTTTTTTAAGTATTTTTTTTTGAACAATATCAGACTAAAACACGTTGTTTGCGATCGGAGCTCACGGTGCTCTTGAAACAATTTTAAATGGAAGGTGCTTACACCTCGGAAGTTTTTGCGGATTCTGAAACTACAATGTTCATAGATGAGAAAAATCAAGAAACAAAAAAAATCGCCGGAGCGCTTTTTAAATAAATCGCGATTTAAGTTGAGATTTTTAGGGGTTGTTTAGGTTTTCACGATTTTGCTTAGAAACCGCAAGTCCTATCAAAATAACACTAAAGAAAATATTGTAGCTATGAAAATTCTCTATAAGATTTATCTTTATGGTATTCTCGTCGGTTTTACCATTTTTGAGATATAGAAGTTCAAATTGGGACAATTCAAATTCAATTCAATTCTGTATCGCCCCCTTATAAAACAATTTCATGACTGCAAATTCCCAACTTAAACATATATATCTAACAAAATGGTACAACTTAGGATTAGTAACATAAGCCAGTCTTGTAGAGAATTTTGACAGCTTTAAGATTTTCTCAGGTCCCATATCGATAAAACTTACCGTATTCAAGCAAAATCGCGAAACCTTAACAAAAAAACCTAAAAATGTAAACTGAGCTTCTTTATCTCAAAAATGGTACAGGCTGGGAACAAATGATAAGCGTCAATCCTCTAGAGAATTTTCACAGCTACAACATTTTCTTTAGCTCCATTTCGATTGGACTTGCGGTTTCCAAGCAAAATCGTGAAAACCTAAAATACACCTAAAAATTTGAATTTTGACCGCGATTTATTTAAAAATCCCTACAGCGATTTTTTCTTGTTTTTGGATTTTTCTCATCTATGAACATTGCTGTTTCAGAATTCACATAAACTTCCCCTGTGTAAGCGGTTTTCTTCAAAAGTTAGTTAAGGCGCACCCTTCATGACATTGTTTTATAAGGGGGCGATACAGTCAGTGCTTTGTCCCAATTTGAACTTCTATATCTCAAAAATGGTAAAAACTGCGAAAATACAATAAAGGTCGATCTTGTAGAGAATTTTCAAAGCTACAACATTTTCTTTAGTCCCATTTTGATAGGACGTGCGGTTTCTAAGCAAAATCGTGAAAACCTATACAACCCCTAAAAATGTCTACTTAAATCGCGATTTATTTAAAAAGGGCTCCGGCGATTTTTTTTGTTTCTTGATTTTTCTAATCTATGAACATTGTAGTTTCAGAATCCGCAAAAACTTCCAAGGTGTACGCACCTTCCATTTAAAATTGTTTAAAGAGCACCGTGAGCTCTTATTGTTATTATGTGTGGTATTCCCAATACAAAAATCGTACCACCATATGACCAATTTGATTTGATATAACTTCACCGCGGACGGGCGCTTTAGGTCAAGACAAATTTTAACCATATTCAACCATATGTATATTTCGTAGATATTTATTTTTATAACTATGGTCTTTAAATTTCATTATCTTAAAGAGTGTAAAGAACCTACCCAGTTAACATTTATATGCATTTCCATAGCACAATAGCCTTAAATTCACTGCTGTCACATTAGTTGGCTATAAAAAAACCTTGTACTATTTAAAACCAAACACCATGCCACCAGATGCCATCCATATATTTTATTAGACTTTTTTTATCCATTATTCCTCAAAGTTCCCATGTACACTGTGTACACAGCGCACACACACACCCAACGTTACATACAAACATTAAAGGTAAAGTCAATGAGAAGTTTTACAACAGGACATGGAAAAACTCATAGTCCTAGTCCATACACAGTCATTGTTCTGGTGGCAGTGATAATAATAATGGTCTTGATTCTAGTTATAAATGTAGGTAGGATCAGTTAAATTGTATGCATGTATGTGTGTGTGTCGTTGTAGTCGGCCATGTGCATATGCTAAACTTTTAGATGTGTATGAGCTCACCAAGTAAATATTCTACATAGTGTATGGAAGACCTTAGGGTAGCATGAGAGGGAAAGAGAGAGAGGTTGATATGTAGATGTAGGGTCTCCACTAAAAATGGCACAGCAAACAAAGGTAGCCGAGGAGGCAGCAACGTTAAGCAAAGTTTGTACATTAATATTAATTTTGTTGTCATAAATCCAATGAAACGTGCGACTGTGACAGTTGTAACTACAAAATGAGTCTCTTACATTACCCCCACCACATTGTACCTTCCCCAACCATAACTGGGACGTGGTATCCTTTTGGGTGTCCTTTTGATTTTCAGTTACTATGACATACGTTTTATTGTTTGTTTTTGGTGTTCGTTTTTTTTTTTTTTTTGGTTGTTTCTATTCAGTTGGCTTGCTTTGACTTTGTACCAGCGTTGCCGACAGTTTTTGGTCGGAAATCGTCAAAAAAATCGTCAAATCGTCAACAAAATTTGGAAAATCGTCAAAAAATCGTCATCATGATCCAAAACTAGGTTTGGATACCGTTTAATGCGATTTTTTAACCGATAGGTTTGTCAATGAGACTGACAACATAAAATATACAAACCACAGCAAGAAATATAGGAAATATAACCCAATCTCAGTTAAAGGGTTGTCCCTAGTTGGGCAGACCCAAAAAACTCATTTTCTTGAATTGTTTTCAAAAAAACTACCAAATCTTTTTTAAAAAGTTTGTTCATCAAGAAAGAAAGAGCACATCTTATACTACTTTTGGTATTTTTGTTGTTGAAAAATATATATATAATACCTGTACTTCAAAATAAGCCAATATTTTTTTTTTTTTTTTTTTTTTTGAAAGTGACAAGTATAGGTAACCCCTTAGTTACCGCTACAAAACAGCTTTCAGAAGATGATAGTTTTCCCCGTGGTTTTCTAATTTGCAGTAATGCAGCAAGGTAAAGCTGGGTACACATTGCCAGTTTTGATTGACAGATTATCTCAAACATCGCTTGCTTGACAGCGTGACCGTCCATGTTTGGTTGATGGGCAGTCGAAAATAGACAAAAACTCTCATTAAAGAGGACATGGGTCGGAAGTATTATATCTCGAAAAATTTTCAAGGAAGATTTTCATTCATTAACAATCATACATGAAAATTTTCAGCTGATGTAAATTCAAGATGAGGCAAAAACTTTGAAAATACCTCTATTCCAGATATGTGCCTAATAAAGCCAATCCGTCTCGAAATTGTTTAAAAACATTAAAATAGCTCATGAAACCGAGTTTGGAATATTACTTTCCTTAAAGACTTTCGTGAAATTCTGGTCAAAATAAGTTATCATGTTTTATTTTATGCAATTCGGCATTACGTGAAAAATCGTCATTTTGGACCATAAAATCGTCAAATCGTCATTTTTTAATTTTAGGCCAAAAAATCGTCAAAATGACGATAAATCGTCAAATTCGGCAACACTGCTTTGTACCCAAGTTGTTCCCCACACACACACACACAGATCATGAATAGTTTTCGAGCTCAATATTCGTGTTCTGAATTTTGGGTTGAAAGTCAAACAGACAGACATTCAACCATATATTTATGGAATAAGTTTTACATACGTTTTTCTGGTTAAACTATAGACTCCATCCAATAGTCAACAACAGTCAACAAACAAGTGTTTAAATATCGGTCGATTGGTTATTATTTGGGTCAATAGTCATTTGAATAAAATAGAAATGTTAGTTTTAGTTTGCCGGGGTTGACATGCCATCGCATTTGGTTGTAATTTGTGTGTGTGTGTTTTTTTTTCGTTTCATTATACCCTGCAAATGGTGCCATGCCAGCCAGTGTCATATTTTTATGAATAATTTATAATATTTACAATTAGTGGAGGAGAATCGTTTTGCAAAACGACACAAAAAAATGAAATGGAATTAAATGGAAAATGATTAGAAACATATTTTTGGCACTTGAAATTATGCTGCATATATTATTAATAGTGACAGCCTAAATGTGTGCAGCGTAATTTTATAAATTGCTGATTAAGCTTTGTTATGCATACATATGTGTATAAATGGAATTAATAGATTATGTTTAAAGCTTATTTTATTTTTTAAACAAGCTGTCAGTGCGTTTTGTAAAAATTACTCTCTTTATAGAAAGGTAATGATGAAGTTAAGCCAGTGGGGGAATACTTCAGACTTAAAAAAATAAGATATTACAGTGCTTTATTTAACTTGCTTTAACTTGCAATCAAACTAAAAGTTTGCACACTTTGAAATGCATGAAACCAAAACCAATATGGGTCCATTTTTCCTATAGTCCCCATATAGCGGTACCACCCTATTTCAGGTGTTGTGAGGATTTTGCCTTCATTTTTGGTCCGAATTGGCTGTAACTTTGCATTTGGAGTTCCCAACTGTACAGAAACTGCCGCACCAAAAATTCTGGACATGGGTCAGCTTTTGGTGTAGCCCAAATATAACAATACCACCCGATTTCAGGCAATTTAAAGTTTTTATCTATCTTTTTATTGTCATTGGGTTAAGCTAAAGGATGTTTTTATAAGGGCCGATGTTGAATTTGAGCCGCACCTAAACTTCAATTTCTATTTGCCAGTCTTTCCAGATTTTTATACCCTCCACCATAGTATGGAGGGTATACTAAGTTTGTCATTCCGTTTGTAACACATCGAACTAATCATTTGCGACCCTATAAAGTATATATATTCTTGATCAGGATAAAATTCTAAGACGATCTAGCCATATCCGTCTGTCCGTCTGTCTGTCCGTCTGTTGTAATCACTCTAGCGTCCGCAATAATTGAGATAGAGTGCTGAAATTTTGCACCCGAGGGTCTTTTTTCCATAGGCAAGTTCGAAGATGGGCTATATCGGTCCACTCTTTGGTATAGCCCCCATATAACGGTACCTCCAGATTTGAGGTATTTTGACGTTCTTCGCCACATTTGCAGACCGAATTAGCTATAATTTGGCACTTAGGGTTCCTAGTGATCAACAAACTTATATCCCAAAGGATATGGGCGTAGGTCCATGTTTTGGTATAGTCCCCATATAACGGTACCTCCCGATTTTCGGTATTTTCAAAATTTTAGCCACAATTTTTAACCGAACTATCTGCAGTTTGACATTTGAGGTTCTCAGTGGTCATAAAACATCTCCACGAAACATCGTCAACATAGGTCCATGTTTTGGTATAGCCCCCATATATCGGTACCTCCCGATTTTCGGCATTTTGAGAATTTTAGCTACAATTTTTAACCTAACTAGCTGTAATTTGCCATTTGAGGTTCTCAGTGGTCATGAAATATCTCCACCAAACATCGTCAACATAGGTCCATGTTTTGTGTTCTATTAGTGGCTATTGCGATATATTCGTTGTTTGACCACCTACGACAACCTACGTTGCAAAGGTGATATTTTCTACTTTCATTAGCAGGTTTTGCTTTTGGTATACCCCATATTGAAGCTGAGATATTCGCTTAGGAAAAAAACGTTGTCTTTTTCTCCAAATAAGTTTTTTGCCCATTACCACCCCTAAATATTATCCGACCATCACCAAAATCAATAGGCTTCTTCATCTGTGTGACCCCCATTAACCCTCAAAATTTCGTGACGATCCGATCCAAATTGCGACCTGTAGCGTGATTTCCAAAAAAGTGAAAAAATGGGATGTATTACCGACTATTGCGAAATTTCCGTTATTTGGTCACCTACGCCGACCTAGTTTACATCGTTGTAAAGATGGGATTTTCTACTTTCATAGTCGGACTTTGTTTTTATAAGATCCCCAACCGAAGCTGTGATATTCGTCATTATTATTAAAATCGCAAAAATAAAAAGTTGGGTTCTATTAGCGGCTATTGCGATATATTCGTTGTTTGATCACCTACGAGAACCTACTTTACACCATTAGAAAGGTGATATTTTCTACTTTCATGGCCAGGTTCTGCTTTTGGTATACCCCATATTGAAGCTGAGATATTCGATTAGGAAAAAAACGTTGTCTTTTTCTCCAAATAAGTTTTTTGCCCATTACCACCCCTAAATATTATCCGACCATCACCAAAATCAATAGGCTTCTTCATCTGTGTGACCCCCATTAACCCTCAAAATTTCGTGACGATCCGATCCAAATTGCGACCTGTAGCGTGATTTCCAAAAAAGTGAAAAAATGGGATGTATTACCGACTATTGCGAAATGTCCGTTATTTGGTCACCTACGCCGACCTAGTTTACATCGTTGTAAAGATGGGATCTTCTACTTTCATAGCCAGGCTTTGCTATTGGAAAATCCCCAACCAAAGCTGTGATAATCGTCATTATAATTAAAATCGCAAAAATGAAAAGTTGGGTTTTATTTGCGACTATTGTGATATCTTCGTTGTTTGATCACCTATGAGAACCTACTTTACATCAGTAGAAAGGTGATATTTTCTACTTTTATTGTCAGGTTCTGCTTTTGGTATACCCCGTATAGAAGCTGAGATATTCGCTTTGGAAAAAAACGTTGTCTTTTTATCCACATAAGTTTTTTGCCCATTCCGACCCCTAAATATTATCCGACCATCACCAAAATCAATAGGCTTCTTCCCCTCCGGGACCCCCAATAACATCCAAAATTTCGTGACGATCCGATCAAAATTGCGACCTGTAGCGTGATTACAAGGTTTAGATGGACAGACGGACAGACGGACGGACGGACTGACTGACGGACGGACACACATAGCCAGATCGACTCAGCTCGTCGAGACATTCATTTTGGTATATATAAGTGTGGGTCTACGACCATTATTTCGATGCGTTACAAACTTTTTGGCCAAAACCAACTTATAATACCCTCCCCACATAGTGGTGTAGGGTATAACAAGTTAGAACGACACTAATTTCGGCCGGTCCGAATCTGTTATACCCTCCACCACGAGATGTATTGAAGTAAAATGTAACAATTATTTTCCTTTTGTTTATGAAGAAGACTAAACACCAAATTTCAGCAATTTCAGTAAAACAATGTAGCTAATCTTCAAAATAACGAAATTCGGGAGGTACCGTTCTATGGGGGCTATATCAAAACGTTGATCTATACCGAAACATTTCGGGCGGAAAGCTTTTTTTACTCAAAGAAGACGAAATACCAAATTTCCGATATCTCGATAAGATAATGGAGCTAAAACCTTCAAAATCCCGAAAATTAAGAGGTACACTTTTATGGTGGATTTGGAAAGACGTGGACCTATACTGATAATTCTCTTCTGGAATATTTTAAAACCCCTTGGAATATTAAATAACAAATTTCAGTCTTTCGGTAGGATATTGACTTCACAAACTTCAGAATTACGAACATCGGGAGGTACCGTTCTATGGGGATTATATCGAAACGTAGACCTATACCGACGAATTTCTGGTGGAAAATTTTTAGATACAAAGAATACAAAATACCAAATTTCAGACATTTCGGTGGGTTGTTGTGGCCTCAACTTTCAAAATACCGAAAATCGGGAGGTACCTTTCTATGGGGGCTATATGAAGGCTTGGACCTATATCGACGATTTTCTCGGGGGAAAGTTTTATACCCCCATCGAAGACTATATACAAAATTTCGGTGTATTATTGTGGCCACAACCTTGAAAATACCGAAAATCGGGAGGTACCGTTCTATGGGGACTATATGAAGGCGTGGACCTATTAAGACGAATTTAGAGGGGAAAGATTAATGCCCCCAGCGAAGACTTAATATCAAATTTCAGCCATTTCAATTGATTATTGTGGCCACAAACTTCAAAATACTGAAAATCGGGAGGTACCGTTCTATAGGAATATATGAAGGCTTGGATCTATAAGGACGAATTTCGAATGTGGAAAGTTTGTACCCCAAATGAAGACCAAATACCAAATTTAAACCATTTCGGTGGAATATTGAGACCACAACCTTGAAAATACCAGAATTCGGGAGGTACAGTTCTATCTGGGCTATTTGAAGGCGTTGACCTATAAGGACGAATTTCATGTGGAAAGTTTAATACCCCAAATGAAGACCAAATACCAAATTATGGCCAATAATGTGGTATTGATATTCCCACAAACATTTCTGGGGGAAGAATTTATACCCCCAACGAAGACTAATTACTAAATTTCAGCCATTTCGGTATGATAATGAGGCTAAAACCTTCAAAATACCGAAAATCGGAAGGTACCGTTCTATGGGGGCTATATCAAAACGTGAACCAATATAGGCCATTTGCAATACCAAACATGCGAGGAGTAATAGAAATTCAATACTAAATTACAAAGCTTTATCTTTATTGCGAGCTGCATCTCGATTTCAACAGACGGACGGACGGACAGACGGACATGGTTATATCTACTTAGAATTTTACCGTGATCAACAATATATATGTTTTGTAAGGTCTTCGATGAATATTTCGATGTATTACAAACGGAATGACAAATCTAATCATACCCGCCGTATTATGGTGGAGCTCCCATAGAACGTTCATCCCGATTTTTGGTGTTTTGAACCTTGTGGGCCAAAAATATTGCTCAGAAATAGCTGAAATTTGGTACTTAGCCCTCGTTGGGGTATACAAATTTCTTCCAGAAATTTGTCGGTATAGGTACTTGCCGTCATATAGCCCCCATAGAACAGTACCTCCCGATTTTCGTTATTTTGAAGGTTGTGGTCACAGCACCCCACCGAAATGGCTGATATTTGGTATTTATTCTTCGTTGGAGGTAAATGCCTTTCTGACTGAAATTCGTCGGTATAGGTCCACTTCTCTATAGAACGGTTCCTCCCGATGTTCGGTATTTTAAAGGTTGTGCCCTCATGTTCCCACCAAAAGAATGGTATCTTCGGATTTTCGGTATTTTCAAAGTTCTGACCTCAATATCCCACCGAAATTGCTGAAGTTTGGTATTTAGTTTTCCTTAGGGGGTATTAAGTTTTTCACCCGAAATTTGTCGGTATAGGTCCACGCTTTCACATACCTCCCATAGAGCAGCACCTCCCGATTTTCGGCATTTTGAAGGTTGTGACCTCAATATCCCACCGAAATGGCTGAAATTTGGTATTTCATCTTTATTGGGGGTATAAAACTTTCCAAATGAAATTTGTCGGTATTGAGCTTCACATACCCCCATAGAGCGGCAAATCTGAATTTTCGATATTTTGTGGCCTCGATATCCAACCAAAATTATTGAAATTTGGTGTATCGTCTCCAAGTCCTCAGATAACCCACATAGAACAGTACTTCCCGATTTTTGGTATTTTGAAGCTTGTTTCCTCAATATCCCACTAAAATTAAGTCCACGCCTTCACTTAGCTCCAATAGACCGGCACCTTCCGATTTTCGGAAGGTTGTGGCCTTAATATAACATCGAAATGGCTGAAATTTATTATTTCGTCTTCTGTGGTGGCATGAAACTTTCCACCTGATATTTGTCAGTATAGGTCCCCGCCTTCGTATAGCCCCCATGGAATAGTACCTCCCGATTTTCGTTATTTTGAAAATTGTGTCCTCAATTTCCCAACGAAATGGCTGAAATTTGGCATTTTGCCTTCGTTGGAGTTACTTTCCTCTAGAGATTTCCCGGTACAGGTCAACGTTTTATACATACTTCATAGAACGATGCTTTCGATTTTCGTTATTTTGACAATTTTAACCACATTATTCAACCGGAATACTGAGCATTGGTATTTAGTCTTCGCTAAAGGTACAAAGCATTTTTAAAGATACAAAATGTTCCTTGCAAACATTTTATGTATTTTGTCAAATTTTCGAACTGAAATTGCTTTATTTTTAAGTTTTTGCCTTTTTAGGGGCGAAGGCCATTATTTGTGAGATTTTAATTAATTTAATTAATCGAGCTTCATGACCTAAGGAGATTACATTGAAAAATTGATATCTAGCGAAGTCCTATACACACATTAGCCGCTATGCGACGATCGTATCGTTAGCTGGTTAGGCTAACATCCTCGCTAGATACCAATTTTTCAATGAATGAAGCTCGATTAATTAAATTAAATAAAATCTCACAAATAATGGCCTTCGCCCTAAACAGGCAAAAACTTAAAATTAAAATTCAGCTGAGCCCGACTGGGATTCGAACCTGGGGCGTCGCCAACTAACAGACAATGTTGCTGACGTCTTAGCGTTCTGAACCACAATCCACTTAAAAATCTTTCGATGTGAAAGACATATATAGTCTACGAGGGGGAAAAAATCCATTGCCTGTAATATGAATGTAATATTGAAAAGTTGCTTTCTGGAATAGAAGGGGGATAAATGAGTCGTCTTTGGAAATAAAAAGCTTCAATTTGAAATTCACAAATGCAAATTTGCAATCTTGGATGTATAAATAGGGGCTCCAAATTGCGAAAATTGTCTAGCAACAACAACATCTAATATGCCTGAGGATGTTAGCCTAACCAGCTAACGAAACGATCGTCGCATAGCGGTTGATGTTTGTGTAGGACTTCGCTAGATATCAATTTTTCAATGTTATCTCCTTAGGTCATGAAGCTCGATTAATTTAATTAATTGAAATTGCTTTAATTTAATATTGTGTGTTGCCAGAGGATACAAAAGCTCAATTCCGTATTGTAAATATCGTTCCATGTTTTGGAAATAAAAACGGTGACGCCTCATATGAACTCTATTGAAGGGAGTATTATCAGTTGGGATATACTACCCCTCAATAAGAGGAAGAGCTTAGTACTTTCTTAAACGAAAGGAAACTTATTGTTCCTATTCACTGTAATACAGTTCGCCGTGTTCGACCTCGCCGAACTTAGCGCCGTTCTTACTTGTTCTTTTAAACATAGTTTAAGGACGAAGATGGGTCATTTCGGTCCATGTTTTAGTATTGCACGCACTGTATTTTCCAACTTTTAAGTATTTTAACGATTTTAGCCAAGAAAATTGTTCACTTTGATCCATGTTTGGGTATAGATCCATACATAGGTACCCAACAATTCCACGTATTTCAACCTTTTTTTTAATTTTCAACCGGTCCTTATCACCATTTTTGACAAAGGTTTGAGTTCTCTGTTAACAAAACATCTCCGATGGAGGTTTTCGACCTCTTCTACCCTCTTATTTTTCTGTCGAAATTCGACGTCGAATGAGATTAACATTTTTGCTGAGTGAAAAATCACAAACATGTTCTAAAACTGTTTTTTTGTATCTTAGCTACAGGATATCAACAGATAAAGGTGCCTGTATCTGTTGCTAAATTATCTTGTGTGTCTACAGGAAGAGATATCTGAAGCAATGGCCCCATTTTGATGCTTCGCTTTTTGTTATAATTTGATTAATTCCAGATCCAATCAAATTTTTTCGTCTTTCAAATCATAACTCCCCAGGACCCAGTCATTGTCCTTATGTCCATAGTCACTTGATTTCTTAAACAATTTGCCCCTTTAACTCTACTAAAATTATCTTTCACTTTCTTTTATAACCTGCTTTACTTATTCTCACATATGGTTATTACCAAAAAAAAAATATGTACAAATATAAAGAACCCCCGAAGAGTTTCTTCTTTTATTTCTATTCCCATACAAAAAAGTATGCAAGTAATTTTTCCAACAAATTACTACACCTAACGCCGTTTAGGTATGCAATGAAATCCTTTCAAATATGTACATGTCTTCACATATGAATATGCATACTTAGTTACAACGATATGTTGGCATCTGAAGTTTCTATTCCTTTCATTGCTATACACGGAAAATTACACGTAATAGAAAACAAAATGAGATCATGGAAAGTAACCAAGAAAAAGAAAGAAAACAAGTTTCCCAGTCATCACATAAAGCGACCCACCATCAATATCACCAAAAAATACAAACACACCTACCACATGGAAAGTGTAACATATTCATTTACACCATTACAACAACAAATGTGTAACCTAGTGAATTCTTCAACAGCACCAAATTTGTATGTTTTTGAAAGCACCAAGACGAAAGGGTTGACTGCATCTATAAAGGAGCTTGGAATACGAAGTAAAAGAAGAGATGACGAAAATTACCGGCTCAAAAACCACTCACCTCTCAAGTAACGTAAAAACAAAACTATTTTCCAATATTCAAGTTAAGAAATGAAAGTCGCTAAAGCAAGGCAGTTGTACAAGGCGCATACACAAATAAAGATGAAACCATTGCATACTTTAGGGCCCATAAGCGATGTTGTTCAAATTGTGAATCAAATAAACAAATCTAGTTTTTTGGTCCATAATTTTTTTTTTTTAAATCCACGTTTATTGCTGTGATGTTGGATGAACAAATATTCTTTAAAAAAATCCACGTTTATTGCTGTGATGTTGGATGAAAAAATATTCTTTAAAAAATCCACGTTTATTGCTGTGATGTTGGATGAAAAAATATTCTTTAAAAAATCCACTTTTTTTGCTGTGATGTTGGATGAAAAAATATTCTTTAAAAAATCCAGGTTTGTTGGTCAGATTACCCTTGAAAAGAATTAAGTTTTTCTTTGGATTTAGGGTATCCAAATTCCGTATGGACCGAACATGCTACCTTTTTGATTGTTTTTTTTTATTTCATTTTGAAACTAACTTCGCCACATCAAGAGCCCGTCATTTCCGTTTTGTAAACTCGGAGCATAGCATAGAAAAATATGCCAGTATGTGTCTTAAGTGATTCAGATTTGCACGTATGTGTGTGTGTGTGAGTGAAAATGTATATGTTGGTGTTATATTTTAGAATGGATGTGCCTTAAAATTAGCATCGTTTTGCATTGATGCATATGAAATTGCATACTTTAAGGAGGTTATTTCATGGGGATAGTTTTGGTGTAGCATTCTCGGGGTGTACTGCTTCTGCTAACAAACGAAATGTGGGTATTTAAATATGTATGTATACGTATGTGTACAAGTGTGAGTGTTATTTTCACAGAGCTCTGAGTTCTTGTTATTTGCTTGTTATTTTCATTCAATGATGCTAACGAGTTGGTAAAACTATGTTGGTGAAAAATAAAAATGAATCCATGCAGAGCAAAACACTGGCAGTAGTAGGCAGCCCCAACACCAACTATGGATACTTCATGATATTTTGCTTGTTTCTGTGTGTGTGTAAATGTGTATATTTAATATTTAGAAAATCATACACTTATACACAAACAGAAACACCGCGACTAAGCCATTTACATGCATGTAAACAGAGACACATGTGTTGCAAAGCTCGTATACACTGTGGAAGTATGCAGCTATGTAAGGATATTTTGCGGTCCTCAACAGCTATACAGAATTTGTTTTCGCTATTATTCGAATGCTAACAAGCAAAAAAATAGATCAGAAATGTAAGTTTGTTTTTGTTCCCCTTTCACGCTTTCGTGGTAACGTTTTTAGTTTCGAGTCTGTTTTTTTCAGATTCTGTTTCTATATAAATAAAAAGCACCATAACAAACTAAACCTCACAACAAATATTGAAGAGTGAATGGCTGCAGTTGATATAAAGAGAAGTTTTCTAGTGTTGGGTGGTTTTTTGTTGTTATGTAATTGTGTGCACACAAACACATGAAAACTCTGTCAAATTCAAGGTGTTGGTAATTTGTTAAAAAAATGTTTTTCTTTGAAGTATTTTTAATATTAGTGAAAGCATAACAGGTTTTTCTCATGATTAAAAAAACACAGCTTTGGACAGCAATTTTTGTAGGGAACACATTCACTTAGTCCTTCACACATTTTTCTATTTAAAATATGGGAAATATTTTGGGCTCTTATGGAAATAATATTACAGTATGTAATAAAAATAATGACGTAGGGGATGAAAGATACCAAGGAACGGTCCTGACCGGATTTAACATGGCAAAGCCCAGGATTTATCTTGGTCCCTCTTTCATCTCAAGTGGACACTGACCTCCCCGTGGTGTCACCTGGGGAACTGCCTTTAACACCAGTTGAAGGTAGTGAGCAAACATGTGCCGCGCGTTCACCCATAAGAACTTTAAAAACTTGGGTTTGGGCGTCGGGTTAGTAACTCTCCCCCAGAAAAAAAGCAAATTAATATGAAACAACAAAAGAAAAGGAAAACAAATCCCCCGCAAACGTTTTAAGTACCATGATCTGTGAATATGTACCTGGAATGTTCGCACTCTTTATAGATAAGGTGTAGTTTACGCATTGGCAGATGTACCTAAAGGTGACGTACTGTATTATATCTGTCATGATATAAACCATGAGTCTGGTTGCGGATTTGTAGATGGTCGGAGACTTCTGCTATTCGAATAAAAGCAAAATTCTTCAACATCAGCTTTATTTGCGCTCATGTTCCCACTGAAGACAAGGACGAATTGACCAAAGATATATTCTACGAGCGCTTAGAAGAAACATATGACCGTTGTCCTGCCCATGACATTAAAATTATTCTAGGCGATTTTAAAGCCAAAATTGGAAAGCGGAATATCTTTGGCACAACCGTCGGGAAATTCAGTCTCCACAGTGAAACATCTGAAAACGGTATGAGGCTGATAGACTTCGCAATAGCAAAAAACGTGGTAGTTAGCAGCACAAGTTTTAAGCATATCGACATTCATAACGGCATCTGGCTCTCTCCGGATCAGAAAACAAGAAATCAAATCGATCACGTTGTGATGATGGGAGACATTCATCAAGCGTGTTGGATGTGCGCTCGTTCCGAGGAGCAAACATAGAGTTGGACCATTACCTAGTTGCAGCAAAGGTACGCACCCGGTTAAACGTAGCAAATAAAGTACGAACAGACACAACACAAAAGTTAGGCATCGGTAAGCTGCAATCACAACAGATAGCCACAGCATATTCCACTCAACTAGCCCAATTACTTAATCAAAGCACTCTTCATCCCGATAACATATCAGCGCAATGGCAAAGTATTGCCCACTCCATGCAAACAGTCGCAAAATCAGTACGTGGATACCAGAGACCTCCACCAAGGAATCCATGATATGACCAGGAGTGTCGTGCTGCTACCGAAGAGAAAAATGCGGCATATAAGGCTACTCTACAATCAGTAGCAACGCGTAGCGCACGAGAGAGGTATCTGGAGAAAAGGAGAGAGGATAAACATCTTTTCCGCAAGAAAAAGAGAGAGATGGAAAAGCGGGAGTGTGAACAAATCGAGATGTACAGGAGACAAAATTAAGTCCGAAAATTCTACCAAAGAGTGAAACATCAAACTGAAAGCTTTGGTACTGGCACATCCTCCTTTAGAAACCAGCAAGGTAATCTGGTAACTGATACAGAAAGTGTGATAAAGATATGGAATTTTCCAAACTGTTGGTATGCAATAGTAGCGAAGTCGACAAAGATAGCACAGATCCAATCCCAGAAGATGGTATAGAATGTATACCACCCGGCCAAGATGAGGTAAAGACAGCAATAAACCGGCTGAAGAATAATAAGGCAGCAGGAGCTGATGGCCTACCAGCCGAGCTGTTTAAATCCGGAGGCGACACGCTGATAAGATGTATGCATCAGCTAGTTAGCACCATCTGGCAGGAAGAACGTGTACCCGACGATTTTAACCTGAGCATCCTGTGTCCCGTCCATAAGAAAGGAGATAAGACTTTATGCTCCAACTATAGGGCATAAATCTTCTCCCTATCGCCTACAAGATAGTGTCAGGGATATTGTGCTAACGACTAAAGCCCATGGTCAACGAAATACTTGGACATTACCAATGCGGCTTTAGACCTGGGAAGTCCACCATTGACCAGATATTTACCCTGCGGCAAATTCCAAATTCCTGCCAATTTTGCGTACGCCGCCACGTGGCTCGAATTTATACGCCTTTTTAGCGGATTCATCATCGCTTATTCTTATTATATGGCCTAGCCAACGCAACCGCTGCATCTCGATACGTTTAACTATATTGATGTCGTTGTATAGCAGATACAGCTCGTGGTTCATACGACGTCGATATTCACCATCAACGCAGATTGGTCCGTAGATCTTTCGAAGAATTTTTCTCTCAAGCACTCTAAGCGCTGTCTTATCTGCTTGTGCAAGTACCCAGGCTTCGGAACCATACATCAGCACACAAAAATAACGCTTTACAAAACACTGATACAGCGTTTTGTAAAGCGTTATTTTTGTTTGACGAGTTGTGACTTTGTTTTTGAAGTGCTTACATAAGCCAAAGTAGCATCTGTTGGCCAATACAATTCTTCTTTTTATTTCACAACTGATGTCGTTTGTTGTGTTTACGGCGGTGCCGAGGTATACAAAGTCTTTTACTACCTCAAAATTATAGGAACCAACTTCAACAGTTGGTCCAATCTCAATGGACGCATTGCGCGTCAACACCATCACCTTGGTCTTCTTGCCGTTTACCGCCAGACCCACTTTAGCAGATTCTCCTTCGACCTTCATAAAGGTATTGGTTACTTCTATTACTGATCGTCCCATGATGTCTATATCATCAGCACAAGCAAGTAACATGTGGCTATTGGTGTAGATTGTGCCACTTCTTTTGACGTTTGCCTCTCGTATAACCTTTTCTAGCAGGATGTTGAAAAGATCACACGAAAGGCTGTCTCCTTGCCTGAAACCTTCGGGGAGGTTCTTTCCTATTTTTACTAAGGACCTAGAATCAGTTTAAGTCATCTTACAAAGCCGAATGAGGGTTGCGGGGATACCAAATTCAGACATGGCTTGGAATACCTTTGAAAGTAGCGGGCTATCGAAGGCTGCTTTATAATCGACAAAAAGGTGGTAGGTGTCGATCTGCATCTCTTGGGGTTTCTCCAGGATTTGCCGCAGTTTGAATATCTGGTCAATGGTGGACTTGCCATGGTCCAATTATTTCGTTGACCATGTTCGCACAATATCCCTGACACTATGCTGTAGGCGATAGGGAGAAGACTTATGCCCCTATAGTTGGAGCATAAAATTTTATCTCCTTTCTTATGGAGGGGACACAGGATGCTCAAGTTCCAATCGTCGGGTACGCGTTCTTCTTGCCAGATGGAGCTAACTTGCTGATGCATACACCTTATCAGCGTGTCGCCTCCCGTTTTAAACAGCTCGGCTGGTAGGCCATCAGCTCCTGCTGCCTTATTTTTCTTCAGCGGGTTTATTGCTGTCTTTACCTCATTTTGGCCGGGTGGTATACATTCAATACCATCTTCTGGGATTGGATCTGTGGCATCTTCGTCGACTTCGGTAGCAGCACGACACTTCTAGTCATACCATGGATTCCTTGGTGGAGATCTCTGGTATCCAAGTACTGTTTGTATGGAGTAGGCAATGCTTTTCCATTGCGCTGATATGCTATCGGGATGAGGAGTGCTTTGATTAAGCAGTTGGGCCGGTTGAGTGGAATATGCTGTGGCTATCTGTTGTGATTGCAGCTTACCGATGTCTAACTTTCGTGTTGTGTCTGTTCGCACTTTGTTTGCTACGTTTAATCTTGTACGTACCTTTGCTGCAACAAGGTAGTGGTCCGAGTCTATGTTTGCACCTCGGAACGATCGTACAACCAACACGTTTGATGCATGTCTTCCATCTATCACAACGTGATCAATTTGATTTCTTGTTCTTTGATCTAGCGACAGCCAGGTGCCTATTTGAATATCGAGATGCTTAAATCTGATACTGCTAAGTATCATGTTTCTTGCAGCTGCAAAGTCTATCAGTCTCATAGCAATGTCAGATGCTTCACTGTGGAGACTGAATTTTCCGACTGTTGGGCCAAAGACATTTTCCTTTCCAATTTTGGCATTAAAATCGCCTAGTATAAATTAAATGCCATGGGCAGGACAACGGTCATATGTTTCTTCTAAGCGCTCATAAAATATATCTTTGGTCAGTTCGTCCTTGTCTTCAGTGGGTGGATGAACGCAAATAAAGCTGATGTTGAAGAATTTTGCTTTTAATCGAATTGCAGCGAGTCTTTCATTCACTGGGGTGAAGCTGGAGATCAGATGTTTTAACCTCCCACCAACTACAAATCCGCAACCAAACTCATGCTATGTGTCATGACAGCTATAATACAGTGCGCCACCGTTAGGTGTTGTTGTGACGCCTTTCCCGTTCCATCGTGTTTCCTGTATGGCAGTAATGTCGGCCTTGTACTTTTCAAGTACATCTGCCAATGCGTAAACTGCACCTTCCCTATAAAGAGTGCGAACATTCCTTAAAACTTTTGCGTGGTTCGTCAACTTTAGAGGGATTTGTGTTTCTTTTCTTTTCTTTGGTTTTTTTATAGTAGGCTGTTTTTTCTAGGGGAGGGTTACTAACCCGACGCCCAAACCCAACTTTTTAACGTTCTTATGGGTGAACGCGCGGCACATGTTTGCTCACTACCTTTAACGGGTGTTAAAGGCAGTTCCCCAGGTGACTCCACGGGCAGGTCAGTGTCCACTTGAGATGAAAGAGGGACCAAGATAAATCCTTGGCTTTTCCATGTTAAAGCCAGTCAGGACCGTTCCTGCGTATCTTACATCCCCTACGTCACCCAATCAGACAAATCAGCATTTATTTTTAAGGATGCTTTTTGAGAGATCTTCAGACCAATAAACGTGGACTTTTTTAAAGAATATTTGTCACCCACCATCACAGCAATAAACGTGGATTTTTTAAAGAATATTTTTCACCCACCATCACAGCAATAAACGTGGATTTTTTAAAGAATATTTTTCACCCACCATCACAGCAATAAACGTGGATTTTTTAAAGAATATTTTTCACCCACCATCACAGCAATAAACGTGGATTTTTTAAAGAATATTTTTCACCCACCATCACAGCAATAAACGTGGATTTTTTAAAGAATATTTTTCACCCACCATCACAGCAATAAACGTGGATTTTTTAAAGAATATTTTTCACCCACCATCACAGCAATAAACGTGGATTTTTTAAAGAATATTTTTCACCCACCATCACAGCAATAAACGTGGATTTTTTAAAGAATATTTTTCACCCACCATCACAGCAATAAACGTGGATTTTTTAAAGAATATTTTTCACCCACCATCACAGCAATAAACGTGGATTTTTTAAAGAATATTTTTCACCCACCATCACAGCAATAAACGTGGATTTTTTAAAGAATATTTTTCACCCACCATCACAGCAATAAACGTGGATTTTTTAAAGAATATTTTTCACCCACCATCACAGCAATAAACGTGGATTTTTTAAAGAATATTTTTCACCCACCATCACAGCAATAAACGTGGATTTTTTAAAGAATATTTTTCACCCACCATCACAGCAATAAACGTGGATTTTTTAAAGAATATTTTTCACCCACCATCACAGCAATAAACGTGGATTTTTTAAAGAATATTTTTCACCCACCATCACAGCAATAAACGTGGATTTTTTAAAGAATATTTTTCACCCACCATCACAGCAATAAACGTGGATTTTTTAAAGAATATTTTTCACCCACCATCACAGTAATAAACGTGGATTTTTTAAAGAATATTTTTCACCCACCATCACAGCAATAAACGTGGATTTTTTAAAGAATATTTTTCACCCACCATCACAGCAATAAACGTGGATTTTTTAAAGAATATTTTTCACCCACCATCACAGCAATAAACGTGGATTTTTTAAAGAATATTTTTCACCCACCATCACAGCAATAAACGTGGATTTTTTAAAGAATATTTTTCACCCACCATCACAGCAATAAACGTGGATTTTTTAAAGAATATTTTTCACCCACCATCACAGCAATAAACGTGGATTTTTTAAAGAATATTTTTCACCC
The DNA here is from genome assembly GCF_047663935.1 of Musca autumnalis. NCBI lineage: Eukaryota > Metazoa > Arthropoda > Insecta > Diptera > Muscidae > Musca > Musca autumnalis. Next base: position 21,774,521 of record NW_027411755.1, on the reverse strand, counting down.
ACCATCACAGCAATAAACGTGGATTTTTTAAAGAATATTTTTCACCCACCATCACAGCAATAAACGTGGATTTTTTAAAGAATATTTTTCACCCACCATCACAGCAATAAACGTGGATTTTTTAAAGAATATTTTTCACCCACCATCACAGCAATAAACGTGGATTTTTTAAAGAATATTTTTCACCCACCATCACAGCAATAAACGTGGATTTTTTAAAGAATATTTTTCACCCACCATCACAGCAATAAACGTGGATTTTTTAAAGAATATTTTTCACCCACCATCACAGCAATAAACGTGGATTTTTTAAAGAATATTTTTCACCCACCATCACAGCAATAAACGTGGATTTTTTAAAGAATATTTTTCACCCACCATCACAGCAATAAACGTGGATTTTTTAAAGAATATTTTTCACCCACCATCACAGCAATAAACGTGGATTTTTTAAAGAATATTTTTCACCCACCATCACAGTAATAAACGTGGATTTTTTAAAGAATATTTTTCACCCACCATCACAGCAATAAACGTGGATTTTTTAAAGAATATTTTTCACCCACCATCACAGCAATAAACGTGGATTTTTTAAAGAATATTTTTCACCCACCATCACAGCAATAAACGTGGATTTTTTAAAGAATATTTTTCACCCACCATCACAGTAATAAACGTGGATTTTTTAAAGAATATTTTTCACCCACCATCACAGCAATAAACGTGGATTTTTTAAAGAATATTTTTCACCCACCATCACAGCAATAAACGTGGATTTTTTAAAGAATATTTTTCACCCACCATCACAGCAATAAACGTGGATTTTTTAAAGAATATTTTTCACCCACCATCACAGTAATAAACGTGGATTTTTTAAAGAATATTTTTCACCCACCATCACAGCAATAAACGTGGATTTTTTAAAGAATATTTTTCACCCACCATCACAGCAATAAACGTGGATTTTTTAAAGAATATTTTTCACCCACCATCACAGCAATAAACGTGGATTTTTTAAAGAATATTTTTCACCCACCATCACAGCAATAAACGTGGATTTTTTAAAGAATATTTTTCACCCACCATCACAGCAATAAACGTGGATTTTTTAAAGAATATTTTTCACCCACCATCACAGCAATAAACGTGGATTTTTTAAAGAATATTTTTCACCCACCATCACAGCAATAAACGTGGATTTTTTAAAGAATATTTTTCACCCACCATCACAGCAATAAACGTGGATTTTTTAAAGAATATTTTTCACCCACCATCACAGCAATAAACGTGGATTTTTTAAAGAATATTTTTCACCCACCATCACAGCAATAAACGTGGATTTTTTAAAGAATATTTTTCACCCACCATCACAGCAATAAACGTGGATTTTTTAAAGAATATTTTTCACCCACCATCACAGCAATAAACGTGGATTTTTTAAAGAATATTTTTCACCCACCATCACAGCAATAAACGTGGATTTTTTAAAGAATATTTTTCACCCACCATCACAGCAATAAACGTGGATTTTTTAAAGAATATTTTTCACCCACCATCACAGCAATAAACGTGGATTTTTTAAAGAATATTTTTCACCCACCATCACAGCAATAAACGTGGATTTTTTAAAGAATATTTTTCACCCACCATCACAGTAATAAACGTGGATTTTTTAAAGAATATTTTTCACCCACCATCACAGCAATAAACGTGGATTTTTTAAAGAATATTTTTCACCCACCATCACAGCAATAAACGTGGATTTTTTAAAGAATATTTTTCACCCACCATCACAGCAATAAACGTGGATTTTTTAAAGAATATTTTTCACCCACCATCACAGCAATAAACGTGGATTTTTTAAAGAATATTTTTCACCCACCATCACAGCAATAAACGTGGATTTTTTAAAGAATATTTTTCACCCACCATCACAGCAATAAACGTGGATTTTTTAAAGAATATTTTTCACCCACCATCACAGCAATAAACGTGGATTTTTTAAAGAATATTTTTCACCCACCATCACAGCAATAAACGTGGATTTTTTAAAGAATATTTTTCACCCACCATCACAGCAATAAACGTGGATTTTTTAAAGAATATTTTTCACCCACCATCACAGCAATAAACGTGGATTTTTTAAAGAATATTTTTCACCCACCATCACAGCAATAAACGTGGATTTTTTAAAGAATATTTTTCACCCACCATCACAGCAATAAACGTGGATTTTTTAAAGAATATTTTTCACCCACCATCACAGCAATAAACGTGGATTTTTTAAAGAATATTTTTCACCCACCATCACAGCAATAAACGTGGATTTTTTAAAGAATATTTTTCACCCACCATCACAGCAATAAACGTGGATTTTTTAAAGAATATTTTTCACCCACCATCACAGCAATAAACGTGGATTTTTTAAAGAATATTTTTCACCCACCATCACAGCAATAAACGTGGATTTTTTAAAGAATATTTTTCACCCACCATCACAGCAATAAACGTGGATTTTTTGAAGAATATTTTTTACCCACCATCACAGCATAAACGTGGATTTTTTAAAGAATATTTTTCACTCACCATCACAGCAATAAACGTGGATTTTTAAAGAATATTTTGCACCCACCATCACAGCAATAAACGTGGATTTTTTAAAGAATATTTTTCACCCACCATCACAGCAATAAACGTGGATTTTTTAAAGAATATTTTGCACCCACCATCACAGCAATAAACGTGGATTTTTTAAAGAATATTTTTCACCCACCATCACAGCAATAAACGTGGATTTTTTAAAGAATATTTTTCACCCGCCATCACAGCAATTAACGTGGATTTTTTAAAGAATATTTTTCACCCGCCATCACAGCAATTAACGTGGATTTTTTTAAAGAATATTTTTCACCCGCCATCACAGCAATTAACGTGGATTTTTTAAAGAATATTTTTCACCCGCCATCACAGCAATTAACGTGGATTTTTTAAAGAATATTTTTCACCCGCCATCACATCAATTAACGTGGATTTTTTAAAGAATATTTTTCACCCGCCATCACAGCAATTAACGTGGATTTTTTAAAGAATATTTTTCACCCGCCATCACAGCAATTAACGTGGATTTTTTAAAGAATATTTTTCACCCGCCATCACAGCAATTAACGTGGATTTTTTAAAGAATATTTTTCACCCGCCATCACAGCAATTAACGTGGATTTTTTAAAGAATATTTTTCACCCGCCATCACAGCAATTAACGTGGATTTTTTAAAGAATATTTTTCACCCGCCATCACAGCAATTAACGTGGATTTTTTAAAGAATATTTTTCACCCACCATCACAGCAATTAACGTGGATTTTTAAAAGAATATTTTTCACCCGCCATCACAGCAATTAACGTGGATTTTTTAAAGAATATTTTTCACCCGCCATCACAGCAATTAACGTGGATTTTTTAAAGAATATTTCTTCACATGAGGCTTAAACCTTCAAAGTACCGAAAATTGGGCGATGACGTTATATGGGTCCTATATTTAAACGTGGACCGATATAGCCCATTTGCAATACCAAACAACATTTTACAAATTGCGGGCTGTATCTTGATTTCAATTATACCCACCATATTATGGTGAAGGGTATAAAAATGTAACTAAGATCTCAGTAAACAGCTTTCTAAAAACCTATGACATTTCCAGGGACAATTCTTTGAGGTGAAAATCACAAAAAAAACTTTAAAATTCAATTTTTTTCTTGGCAAAAAAATCCGTTTTTACATCAATTGCCTATAAGAGCAAAAGTTCATAACGAAGAGACTTTGGTCTTCTATCTCACTGCAGTGTATGAATTTGTATTATTTTTCATGACTTAAAAGTACACACTGTGTAATCTTACAACATGTAAATTTATTTTAATTACCCCAAATGAAACGCATGATTTAATGCTTCACAGGTTCTTTCATTGCAGGAATTGAAACGTATCGGCTTTCACATTTTTCCGAAGAAAATTCAAACAACTACCACTGTAAAGATGAAAAAATAATGAGAATCCACTCCCTTGTTTCCAATAATTGTTTTCAAACAAAGTACCAAGTAAATTAAACAACTTCAGTATTCTCAAAAGTGTTAAATATTTAAATAGCTTCAAGAAAACTCTAAACAAGTCAAGAAGTCAGCCCAATGAAAAATAAGATGTCAAAATGTTTTTAACCAATTCTCCAAATATTTACAGTAGTTTATTTTCATCTTTTTTTCTTGTCGTTTAAACGTTAAGTAAAGAGAAAATATTGACAGAAATATTACTACCAACACATGAAGTAGGGGCTTGCCTTCGTTACAACGAACGTCAAGTGTTACACGAGGCAGTAAATTTGTTTAAGAGCAGCTGCGCATGCTTAACCATCTACTAAATAAACATTGACGGGTTAGCAAAGACAGCATAAACACATCGGACTTTGTTGGAAGTGCATGTGATGAGCTGGATGGAGGCGAAGCAGATGAACCTGCATCATCTGCTTGTGCAACGAAGACAGTTAATGCAACCTAAACATGAATTATATTTTTTTGTTTTTTTTTTTCCTGTTGAGTAGGTCCACTGGGTACTCATCAAATATGCAAGTATCAGCGCAAAACTTAAAATTCGTAAACATTAAAACTGCACCGTGAATACTGTGGGGAAAACTTGGCAGACGTAACCACCTCAAACATTTTTTGACCACCTAGGTAGCTTTAAAAAACAAAAAAAATAGCACCACCGACTAATTCTAATAGAGTTTTTGCTGGAAGTGGGGAACTGGAAACTAATATTAAAATAATCATCAATATCGAAAATCGAATTATTTATCTTTTTATGCATTAAACCCCTCCTAAATACCAATAAAATTATCAAACTAATTCCTTGTTCCACTGTTCATTATTTGTCTTAGCAAACAAATAGCCAAATGAACATTGGTGCCCAACTGCCAATAGTTTGTTTAGATAATTGTAAAGTAAATAGGCAACAAACAACATGCTACAACAGCAACAACATGATGACTACCAATAACGATATGCAACAACATAAACCTCTAAACCGACGACTTATTGCAGTAGCAACCAAATGCAATGTTTTTTAAAGCATTAAAGTGATGACTTCCAACTTTTCCAAGTAAAACAAACCCAAGTAACTGCAGGAGAATACACACCTTCCTTGTTAGACAATGTTTCCTTCATGCAGAAAATTCGTTATAACTCAAATTGAGTTGTCACTCTGGAGATGTTATTTTCTGGTTGTTATCTGCCGCTGCTGTTTTTCTTGTGGGGTTTTGTTTACACATCCGCTTAACACTTTCTCAAAGTTCCAAGAAAACGTACTTGAATACAATAAGAAGGGGGGATAGAATTAATGTTTAATAAAGGTTCAAAATATTTACATTGGCTAACATTTCTCATGAAATGAAAAAATATTTTTAAAAAATGAAAAAAATATTCTTTAAAAAATCCACGTTTATTGTTGTGGTCCCCATGAAAAAATTTTCTTTAAAAATTCCACGTTTATTGTTGTGGTCCCCATGAAAAAATTTTCTTTAAAAAATCCACGTTTATTGTTGTGGTCCCCATGAAAAAATTTTCTTTAAAAAATCCACGTTTATTGTTGTGGTCCCCATGAAAAAATTTTCTTTAAAAATTCCACGTTTATTGTTGTGGTCCCCATGAAAAAATTTTCTTTAAAAAATCCACGTTTATTGTTGTGGTCCCCATGAAAAAAATTTCTTTAAAAAATCCACGTTTATTGTTGTGGTCCCCATGAAAAAATTTTCTTTAAAAAATCCACGTTTATTGTTGTGGTGACCCATGAAAAAAATTTCTTTAAAAAATCCACGTTTATTGTTGCGGTGACCCATGAAAAATATTCTTTAAAAATCCACGTTTATTGTTGTGGTGACCCATGAAAAATATTCTGATGATAGATGAAAAAATATTCTTTAAAAAATCCACGTTTATTGGTCGTCTGATGATGGAGGAAAAAATATACTTAAAAAATTCTCCTTTATGGGTCTGATGATGGATGAAAAAAAATATTCTTTAAAAAATCCACGTTTATGGGTCAGATGATGGATGAAAAAAAATATTCTTTAAAAAATCCACGTTTATGGTTCTGATGATGGATGAAAAAATATTCTTTAAAATATCCACGTTTATGGGCCTGATGATGTATTAAAAAATATTCTTTAAAAAATCCACGTTTATGGGCCGGATGATGGATGAAAAAATATTCTTTAAAAAAATCCACGTTTATTGGTCTGATGATGGATGAAAAAAAAATCTTTAAAAAATCCACGTTTATGGGTCTGATGATGGATGAAAAAATATTCTTTAAAAAATCCACGTTTATGGGCCTGATGATGGATGAAAAAATATTCTTTAAAAAATCCACGTTTATGGGTCTGATGATGGATGAAAAAATATTCTTTAAAAATCCACGTTTATGGGTCTGATGATAACTAAAAAAATATTCTTTAAAAAATCCACGTTTATTGTTGTGATGTTGGATGAAAAAATATTCTTTAAAAAATCCACGTTTATGGTTCTGATGATGGATGAAAAAATATTATTTAAAAAATCCACGTTTATGCGTCTGATGATGGATGAAAAAATATTCTTGAAAAAATCCACGTTTATGGTTCTGATTATGGATAAAAAAATATTCTTGAAAAAATCCACGTTTATGGTTCTGATGATGGATGAAAAAATATTCTTTAAAAAATCCACGATTATGGGTTTGATGATGGATGAAAAAATATTCTTTAAAAATTCCACGTTTATGGGTTTGATGATGGATGAAAAAAATATTCTTTAAAAAACCACGTTAATGGGTCTGATGATGGATGAAAAAATATTCTTTAAAAAATCCACGTTTATGGTTCTGATGACGGATGAAAAAATATTCTTTAAAAATCCACGTATATGGGCCTGAAGATGGATGAAAAAAAAAATATTCTTTAAAAAATCCACGTTTATGGGTCTGATGATGGATGAAAAAAAAAATATTCTTTAAAAAATCCACGTTTATGGTTCCGATGATGGATGAAAAAATATTCTTTAAAAAATCCACGTTCATGGGTCTGATGATGGATGAAAAAAAATATTCTTTAAAAAATCCACGTTTATGGGCCTGATGATGTATTAAAAAATATTCTTTAAAAAATCCACGTTTATGGGCCTGATGATGTATTAAAAAATATTCTTTAAAAAATCCACGTTTATGGGCCTGATGATGTATTAAAAAATATTCTTTAAAAAATCCACGTTTATGGGCCTGATGATGTATTAAAAAATATTCTTTAAAAAATCCACGTTTATGGGTCTGATGATGGATGAAAAAATATTCTTTAAAAAATCCACGTATATGGGCCTGAAGATGGATGAAAAAATATTCTTTAAAAAATCCACGTTTATGGGCCTGAAGATGGATGAAAAATGTTATTTAAAAAATCCAAGTTTATGGGTCTGATGATGGATGAAAAAATATTCATCAAAAAATACACGTTTATTGGTCTGATGATGGATGAAAAAATATTCTTTAAAAAATCCACGTATATGGGCCTGAAGATGGATGAAAAAATATTCTTTAAAAAATCCACGTTTATGGGCCTGAAGATGGATGAAAAAATATTCTTTAAAAAATCCAAGTTTATGGGTCTGATGATGGATGACAAAATATTCTTTAAAAAATCCACGTTTATGGGTCTGATGATGGATGAAAAAATATTCTTTAAAAAATCCACGTATATGGGCCTGAAGATGGATGAAAAAATATTCTTTAAAAAATCCACGTTTATGGGCCTGATGATGTATTAAAAAATATTCTTTAAAAAATCCACGTTTATGGGCCTGATGATGTATTAAAAAATATTCTTTAAAAAATCCACGTTTATGGGCCTGATGATGTATTAAAAAATATTCTTTAAAAAATCCACGTTTATGGGTCTGATGATGGATGAAAAAATATTCTTTAAAAAATCCACGTATATGGGCCTGAAGATGGATGAAAAAATATTCTTTAAAAAATCCACGTTTATGGGCCTGAAGATGGATGAAAAATGTTATTTAAAAAATCCAAGTTTATGGGTCTGATGATGGATGAAAAAATATTCATTAAAAAATCCACGTTTATTGGTCTGATGATGGATGAAAAAATATTCTTTAAAAAATCCACGTATATGGGCCTGAAGATGGATGAAAAAATATTCTTTAAAAAATCCACGTTTATGGGCCTGAAGATGGATGAAAAAATATTCTTTAAAAAATCCAAGTTTATGGGTCTGATGATGGATGACAAAATATTCTTTAAAAAATCCACGTTTATGGGTCTGATGATGGATGAAAAAATATTCTTTAAAAAATCCACGTATATGGGCCTGAAGATGGATGAAAAAATATTCTTTAAAAAATCCACGTTTATGGGTCTGATGATGGATAAAAAAATATTCTTTAAAAAATCCACGTTTATGGTTCTGATGATGGATAAAAAACTATTCTTGAAAAAATCCACGTTTATGGTTCTGATGATGGATGAAAAAATATTCTTTAAAAAATCCACGTTTATGGGCCTGATGATGGATGAAAAAATATTCTTTAAAAAATCCACGTTTATGGGCCTGATGATGGATGAAAAAATATTCTTTAAAAAATCCACGTTTATGGGCCTGATGATGGATGAAAAAATATTCTTTAAAAAATCCACGTTTATGGGCCTGATGATGGATGAAAAAATATTCTTTAAAAAATCCACGTTTATGGGCCTGATGATGGATGAAAAAATATTCTTTAAAAAATCCACGTTTATGGGCCTGATGATGGATGAAAAAATATTCTTTAAAAAATCCACGTTTATGGGCCTGATGATGGATGAAAAAATATTCTTTAAAAAATCCACGTTTATGGGTCTGATGATGGATGAAAAAATATTCTTTAAAAAATCCACGTTTATGGTTCTGATGATGGATAAAAAAATATTCTTTAAAAAATCCACGTTTATGGTTCTGATGATGGATGAAAAAATATTCTTTAAAAATCCACGTTTATGGTTCTGATGATGGATGAAAAAATATTCTTTAAAAAATCCACGTTTATGGTTCTGATGATGGATGAAAAAATATTCTTTAAAAAATCCACGTTTATGGTTCTGATGATGGATGAAAAAATATTCTTTAAAAAATCCACGTTTATGGGTCTGATGATGGATGAAAAAATATTCTTTAAAAAATCCACGTTTATGGGCCTGATGATGGATGAAAAAATATTCTTTAAAAAATCCACGTTTATGGGCCTGCTGATGGATGAAAAAATATTCTTTAAAAAATCCACGTTTATGGGCCTGATGATGGATGAAAAAATATTCTTTAAAAAATCCACGTTTATGGGCCTGATGATGGATGAAAAAATATTCTTTAAAAAATCCACGTTTATGGGCCTGATGATGGATGAAAAAATATTCTTTAAAAAATCCACGTTTATGGGCCTGATGATGGATGAAAAAATATTCTTTAAAAAATCCACGTTTATGGGCCTGATGATGGATGAAAAAATATTCTTTAAAAAATCCACGTTTATGGGCCTGATGATGGATGAAAAAATATTCTTTAAAAAATCCACGTTTATGGGCCTGATGATGGATGAAAAAATATTCTTTAAAAAATCCACGTTTATGGGCCTGATGATGGATGAAAAAATATTCTTTAAAAAATCCACGTTTATGGGCCTGATGATGGATGAAAAAATATTCTTTAAAAAATCCACGTTTATGGGCCTGATGATGGATGAAAAAATATTCTTTAAAAAATCCACGTTTATGGGCCTGATGATGGATGAAAAAATATTCTTTAAAAAATCCACGTTTATGGGCCTGATGATGGATGAAAAAATATTCTTTAAAAAATCCACGTTTATGGGCCTGATGATGGATGAAAAAATATTCTTTAAAAAATCCACGTTTATGGGCCTGATGATGGATGAAAAAATATTCTTTAAAAAATCCACGTTTATGGGCCTGATGATGGATGAAAAAATATTCTTTAAAAAATCCACGTTTATGGGCCTGATGATGGATGAAAAAATATTCTTTAAAAAATCCACGTTTATGGGCCTGATGATGGATGAAAAAATATTCTTTAAAAAATCCACGTTTATGGGCCTGATGATGGATGAAAAAATATTCTTTAAAAAATCCACGTTTATGGGCCTGATGATGGATGAAAAAATATTCTTTAAAAAATCCACGTTTATGGGCCTGATGATGGATGAAAAAATATTCTTTAAAAAATCCACGTTTATGGGCCTGATGATGGATGAAAAAATATTCTTTAAAAAATCCACGTTTATGGGCCTGATGATGGATGAAAAAATATTCTTTAAAAAATCCACGTTTATGGGCCTGATGATGGATGAAAAAATATTCTTTAAAAAATCCACGTTTATGGGCCTGATGATGGATGAAAAAATATTCTTTAAAAAATCCACGTTTATGGGCCTGATGATGGATGAAAAAATATTCTTTAAAAAATCCACGTTTATGGGCCTGATGATGGATGAAAAAATATTCTTTAAAAAATCCACGTTTATGGGCCTGATGATGGATGAAAAAATATTCTTTAAAAAATCCACGTTTATGGGCCTGATGATGGATGAAAAAATATTCTTTAAAAAATCCACGTTTATGGGCCTGATGATGGATGAAAAAATATTCTTTAAAAAATCCACGTTTATGGGCCTGATGATGGATGAAAAAATATTCTTTAAAAAATCCACGTTTATGGGCCTGATGATGGATGAAAAAATATTCTTTAAAAAATCCACGTTTATGGGCCTGATGATGGATGAAAAAATATTCTTTAAAAAATCCACGGTTATGGGCCTGATGATGGATGAAAAAATATTCTTTAAAAAATCCACGTTTATGGGCCTGATGATGGATGAAAAAATATTCTTTAAAAAATCCACGTTTATGGGCCTGATGATGGATGAAAAAATATTCTTTAAAAAATCCACGTTTATGGGCCTGATAATGGATGAAAAAATATTCTTTAAAAAATCCACGTTTATGGGCCTGATGATGGATGAAAAAATATTCTTTAAAAAATCCACGTTTATGGGCCTGATGATGGATGAAAAAATATTCTTTAAAAAATCCACGTTTATGGGCCTGATGATGGATGAAAAAATATTCTTTAAAAAATCCACGTTTATGGGCCTGATGATGGATGAAAAAATATTCTTTAAAAAATCCACGTTTATGGGCCTGATGATGGATGAAAAAATATTCTTTAAAAAATCCACGTTTGTGGGCCTGATGATGGATGAAAAAATATTCTTTAAAAAATCCACGTTTATGGGCCTGATGATGGATGAAAAAATATTCTTTAAAAAATCCACGTTTATGGGCCTGATGATGGATGAAAAAATATTCTTTAAAAAATCCACGTTTATGGGCCTGATGATGGATGAAAAAATATTCTTTAAAAAATCCACGTTTATGGGCCTGATGATGGATGAAAAAATATTCTTTAAAAAATCCACGTTTATGGGCCTGATGATGGATGAAAAAATATTCTTTAAAAAATCCACGTTTATGGGCCTGATGATGGATGAAAAAATATTCTTTAAAAAATCCACGTTTATGGGCCTGATGATGGATGAAAAAATATTCTTTAAAAAATCCACGTTTGTGGGCCTGATGATGGATGAAAAAATATTCTTTAAAAAATCCACGTTTATGGGCCTGATGATGGATGAAAAAATATTCTTTAAAAAATCCACGTTTATGGGCCTGATGATGGATGAAAAAATATTCTTTAAAAAATCCACGTTTATGGGCCTGATGATGGATGAAAAAATATTCTTTAAAAAATCCACGTTTATGGGCCTGATGATGGATGAAAAAATATTCTTTAAAAAATCCACGTTTATGGGCCTGATGATGGATGAAAAAATATTCTTTAAAAAATCCACGTTTGTGGGCCTGATGATGGATGAAAAAATATTCTTTAAAAAATCCACGTTTATGGGCCTGATGATGGATGAAAAAATATTCTTTAAAAAATCCACGTTTATGGGCCTGATGATGGATGAAAAAATATTCTTTAAAAAATCCACGTTTATGGGCCTGATGATGGATGAAAAAATATTCTTTAAAAAATCCACGTTTATGGGCCTGATGATGGATGAAAAAATATTCTTTAAAAATCCACGTTTATGGGCCTGATGATGGATGAAAAAATATTCTTTAAAAAATCCACGTTTATGGGCCTGATGATGGATGAAAAAATATTCTTTAAAAAATCCACGTTTATGGGCCTGATGATGGATGAAAAAATATTCTTTATAAAATCCACGTTTATGGGCCTGACGATGGATGAAAAATATTCTTTAAAAAATCCACGTTTATGGGCCTGATGATGGATGAAAAAATATTCTTTAAAAAATCCACGTTTATGGGCCTGATGATGGATGAAAAAATATTCTTTAAAAAATCCACGTTTATGGGCCTGATGATGGATGAAAAAATATTCTTTAAAAAATCCACGTTTATGGGCCTGATGATGGATGAAAAAATATTCTTTAAAAAATCCACGTTTATGGGATGAAAAAATATTCTTTAAAAAAATCCACGTTTATGGGCCTGATGATGGATGAAACAATATTCTTTAAAAAATCCACGTTTATGGGCCTGATGATGGATGAAAAAATATTCTTTAAAAAATCCACGTTTATGGGCCTGATGATGGATGAAAAAATATTCTTTAAAAAATCCACGTTTATGGGCCTGATGATGGATGAAAAAATATTCTTTAAAAAATCCACGTTTATGGGCCTGATGATGGATGAAAAAATATTCTTTAAAAAATCCACGTTTATGGGCCTGATGATGGATGAAAAAATATTCTTTAAAAAATCCACGTTTATGGGCCTGATGATGGATGAAAAAATATTCTTTAAAAAATCCACGTTTATGGGCCTGATGATGGATGAAAAAATATTCTTTAAAAAATCCACGTTTATTGCCGTGATGATGGATGAAAAAATATTCTTTAAAAAATCCACGTTTATGGGCCTGATGATGGATGAAAAAATATTCTTTAAAAAATCCACGTTTATGGGCCTGATGATGGATGAAAAAATATTCTTTAAAAAATCCACGTTTATGGGCCTGATGATGGATGAAAAAATATTCTTTAAAAAATCCACGTTTATGGGCCTGATGATGGATGAAAAAATATTCTTTAAAAAATCCACGTTTATGGGCCTGATGATGGATGAAAAAATATTCTTTAAAAAATCCACGTTTATGGGCCTGATGATGGATGAAAAAATATTCTTTAAAAAATCCACGTTTATGGGCCTGATGATGGATGAAAAAATATTCTTTAAAAAATCCACGTTTATGGGCCTGATGATGGATGAAAAAATATTCTTTAAAAAATCCACGTTTATGGGCCTGATGATGGATGAAAAATGTTCTTTAAAAAATCCACGTTTATGGGCCTGATGATGGATGAAAAAATATTCTTTAAAAAATCCACGTTTATGGGCCTGATGATGGATGAAAAAATATTCTTTAAAAAATCCACGTTTATGGGCCTGATGATGGATGAAAAAATATTCTTTAAAAAATCCACGTTTATGGGCCTGATGATGGATGAAAAAATATTCTTTAAAAAATCCACGTTTATGGGCCTGATGATGGATGAAAAAATATTCTTTAAAAAATCCACGTTTATGGGCCTGATGATGGATGAAAAAATATTCTTTAAAAAATCCACGTTTATGGGCCTGATGATGGATGAAAAAATATTCTTTAAAAAATCCACGTTTATGGGCCTGATGATGGATGAAAAAATATTCTTTAAAAAATCCACGTTTATGGGCCTGATGATGGATGAAAAAATATTCTTTAAAAAATCCACGTTTATGGGCCTGATGATGGATGAAAAAATATTCTTTAAAAAATCCACGTTTATGGGCCTGAGGATGGATGAAAAAATATTCTTTAAAAAATCCACGTTTAAGGGCCTGATGATGGATGAAAAAATATTCTTTAAAAAATCCACGTTTATGGGCCTGATGATGGATGAAAAAATATTCTTTAAAAAATCCACGTTTATGGGCCTGATGATGGATGAAAAAATATTCTTTAAAAAATCCACGTTTATGGGCCTGATGATGGATGAAAAAATATTCTTTAAAAAATCCACGTTTATGGGTCTGATGATGGATGAAAAAATATTCTTTAAAAAATCCACGTTTATGGGCCTGATGATGGATGAAAAAATATTCTTTAAAAAATCCACGTTTATGGGTCTGATGATGGATGAAAAAATATTCTTTAAAAAATCCACGTTTATGGGTCTGATGATGGATGAAAAAATATTCTTTAAAAAATCCACGTTTATGGGTCTGATGATGGATGAAAAAATATTCTTTAAAAAATCCACGTTTATGGGTCTGATGATGGATGAAAAAATATTCTTTAAAAAATCCACGTTTATGGGTCTGATGATGGATGAAAAAATATTCTTTAAAAAATCCACGTTTATGGGTCTGATGATGGATGAAAAAATATTCTTTAAAAAATCCACGTTTATGGGTCTGATGATGGATGAAAAAATATTCTTTAAAAAATCCACGTTTATGGGTCTGATGATGGATGAAAAAATATTCTTTAAAAAATCCACGTTTATGGGTCTGATGGATGAAAAAATATTCTTTAAAAAATCCACGTTTATGGGTCTGATGATGGATGAAAAAATATTCTTTAAAAAATCCACGTTTATGGGTCTGATGATGGATGAAAAAATATTCTTTAAAAAATCCACGTTTATGGGTCTGATGATGGATGAAAAAATATTCTTTAAAAAATCCACGTTTATGGGTCTGATGATGGATGAAAAAATATTCTTTAAAAATCCACGTTTATGGGTCTGATGATGGATGAAAAAATATTCTTTAAAAAATCCACGTTTATGGGTCTGATGATGGATGAAAAAATATTCTTTAAAAAATCCACGTTTATGGGTCTGATGATGGATGAAAAAATATTCTTTAAAAAATCCACGTTTATGGGTCTGATGATGGATGAAAAAATATTCTTTAAAAAATCCACGTTTATGGGTCTGATGATGGATGAAAAAATATTCTTTAAAAAATCCACGTTTATGGGTCTGATGATGGATGAAAAAATATTCTTTAAAAAATCCACGTTTATGGGTCTGATGATGGATGAAAAAATATTCTTTAAAAAATCCACGTTTATGGGTCTGATGATGGATGAAAAAATATTCTTTAAAAAATCCACGTTTATGGGTCTGATGATGGATGAAAAAATATTCTTTAAAAAATCCACGTTTATGGGTCTGATGATGGATGAAAAAATATTCTTTAAAAAATCCACGTTTATGGGTCTGATGATGGATGAAAAAATATTCTTTAAAAAATCCACGTTTATGGGTCTGATGATGGATGAAAAAATATTCTTTAAAAAATCCACGTTTATGGGTCTGATGATGGATGAAAAAATATTCTTTAAAAAATCCACGTTTATGGGTCTGATGATGGATGAAAAAATATTCTTTAAAAAATCCACGTTTATGGGTCTGATGATGGATGAAAAAATATTCTTTAAAAAATCCACATTTATGGGTCTGATGATGGATGAAAAAATATTCTTTAAAAAATCCACGTTTATGGGTCTGATGATGGATGAAAAAATATTCTTTAAAAAATCCACGTTTATGGGTCTGATGATGGATGAAAAAATATTCTTTAAAAAATCCACGTTTATGGGTCTGATGATGGATGAAAAAATATTCTTTAAAAAATCCACGTTTATGGGTCTGATGATGGATGAAAAAATATTCTTTAAAAAATCCACGTTTATGGGTCTGATGATGGATGAAAAAATATTCTTTAAAAAATCCACGTTTATGGGTCTGATGATGGATGAAAAAATATTCTTTAAAAAATCCACGTTTATGGGTCTGATGATGGATGAAAAAATATTCTTTAAAAAATCCACGTTTATGGGTCTGATGATGGATGAAAAAATATTCTTTAAAAAATCCACGTTTATGGGTCTGATGATGGATGAAAAAATATTCTTTAAAAAATCCACGTTTATGGGTCTGATGATGGATGAAAAAATATTCTTTAAAAAATCCACGTTTATGGGTCTGATGATGGATGAAAAAATATTCTTTAAAAAATCCACGTTTATGGGTCTGATGATGGATGAAAAAATATTCTTTAAAAAATCCACGTTTATGGGTCTGATGATGGATGAAAAAATATTCTTTAAAAAATCCACGTTTATGGGTCTGATGATGGATGATAAAATATTCTTTAAAAAATCCACGTTTATGGGTCTGATGATGGATGAAAAAATATTCTTTAAAAAATCCACGTTTATGGGTCTGATGATGGATGAAAAAATATTCTTTAAAAAATCCACATTTATGGGTCTGATGATGGATGAAAAAATATTCTTTAAAAAATCCACGTTTATGGGTCTGATGATGGATGAAAAAATATTCTTTAAAAAATCCACGTTTATGGGTCTGATGATGGATGATAAAATATTCTTTAAAAAATCCACGTTTATGGGTCTGATGATGGATGAAAAAATATTCTTTAAAAAATCCACGTTTATGGGTCTGATGATGGATGAAAAAATATTCTTTAAAAAATCCACATTTATGGGTCTGATGATGGATGAAAAAATATTCTTTAAAAAATCCACGTTTATGGGTCTGATGATGGATGAAAAAATATTCTTTAAAAAATCCACGTTTATGGGTCTGATGATGGATGAAAAAATATTCTTTAAAAAATCCACGTTTATGGGTCTGATGATGGATGAAAAAATATTCTTTAAAAAATCCACGTTTATGGGTCTGATGATGGATGAAAAAATATTCTTTAAAAAATCCACGTTTATGGGTCTGATGATGGATGAAAAAATATTCTTTAAAAAAATCCACGTTTATGGGTCTGATGATGGATGAAAAAATATTCTTTAAAAAATCCACGTTTATGGGTCTGATGATGGATGAAAAAAATATTCTTTAAAAAATCCACGTTTATGGGTCTGATGATGGATGAAAAAATATTCTTTAAAAAAATCCACGTTTATGGGTCTGATGATGGATGAAAAAATATTCTTTAAAAAATCCACGTTTATGGGTCTGATGATGGATGAAAAAATATTCTTTAAAAAATCCACGTTTATGGGTCTGATGATGGATGAAAAAATATTCTTTAAAAAATCCACGTTTATGGGTCTGATGATGGATGAAAAAATATTCTTTAAAAAATCCACGTTTATGGGTCTGATGATGGATGAAAAAATATTCTTTAAAAAATCCACGTTTATGGGTCTGATGATGGATGAAAAAATATTCTTTAAAAAATCCACGTTTATGGGTCTGATGATGGATGAAAAAATATTCTTTAAAAAATCCACGTTTATGGGTCTGATGATGGATGAAAAAATATTCTTTAAAAAATCCACGTTTATGGGTCTGATGATGGATGAAAAAATATTCTTTAAAAATCCACGTTTATGGGTCTGATGATGGATGAAAAAATATTCTTTAAAAAATCCACGTTTATGGGTCTGATGATGGATGAAAAAATATTCTTTAAAAAATCCACGTTTATGGGTCTGATGATGGATGAAAAAATATTCTTTAAAAAATCCACGTTTATGGGTCTGATGATGGATGAAAAAATATTCTTTAAAAAATCCACGTTTATGGGTCTGATGATGGATGAAAAAATATTCTTTAAAAAATCCACGTTTATGGGTCTGATGATGGATGAAAAAATATTCTTTAAAAAAACCACGTTTATGGGTCTGATGATGGATAAAAAAATATTCTGTAAAAAATCCACGTTTATGGGTCTGATGATGGATGAAAAAATATTCTTTAAAAAATCCACGTTTATGGGTCTGATGATGGATGAAAAAATATTCTTTAAAAAAACCACGTTTATTAGTCTGATGATGGATAAAAAAATATTCTGTAAAAAATCCACGTTTATGGGTCTGATGATGGATGAAAAAATATTCTTTAAAAAATCCACGTTTATTAGTCTGATGATGGATAAAAAAATATTCTGTAAAAAATCCACGTTTATGGGTCTGATGATGGATGAAAAAATATTCTTTAAAAAAATCCACGTTTATGGGTCTGATGATGGATGAAAAAATATTCTTTAAAAAATCCACGTTTATGGGTCTGATGATGGATGAAAAAAATATTCTTTAAAAAATCCACGTTTATGGGTCTGATGATGGATGAAAAAATATTCTTTAAAAAATCCACGTTCATGGGTCTGATGATGGATGAAAAAATATTCTTTAAAAAATCCACGTTTATGGGTCTGATGATGGATGAAAAAATATTCTTTAAAAAATCCACGTTTATGGGTCTGATGATGGATGAAAAAATATTCTTTAAAAAAACCACGTTTATTAGTCTGATGATGGATAAAAAAATATTCTGTAAAAAATCCACGTTTATGGGTCTGATGATGGATGAAAAAATATTCTTTAAAAAATCCACGTTTATTAGTCTGATGATGAATAAAAAAATATTCTGTAACAAATCCACGTTTATGGGTCTGATGATGGATGAAAAAATATTCTTTAAAAAAACCACGTTTATGGGTCTGATGATGGAAGAAAAAATTTCCTTTAAAAAAACCACGTTTATGGGTCTGATGATGGATGAAAAAATATTCTTTAAAAAATCCACGTTTATGGGTCTGATGATGGAAGAAAAAATTTCCTTTAAAAAAATCCACGTTATGGGTCTGATGATGGATAAAAAAATTTTCTTTAAAAATCCAAGTTTATGGGACTGATGATGGATGAAAAAATATTCTTTAAAAAATCCACGTTTATGGGTCTGATGATGGATGAAAAAATTTTCTTTAAAAAAATCCACGTTATGGGTCTGATGATGGATAAAAAAATTTTCTTTAAAAATCCAAGTTTATGGGACTGATGATGGATGAAAAAATATTCTTTAAAAAATCCAAGTTTATGGGACTGATGATGGATAAAAAAATTTTCTTTAAAAATCCAAGTTTATGGGACTGATGATGGAAGAAAAAATTTTCTTTAAAAAAATCCACGTTATGGGTCTGTTGATGGATAAAAAAATTTTCTTTAAAAAAATCCACGTTTATGGGTCTGATGATGAATAAAAAAGACTTTAAGATAATCCACGTTTATGGGTCTGATGATGGATGAAAAAATATTCTTTAAAAAATCCACGTTTATGGGTCTGATGATGGATGAAAAAATATTCTTTAAAAAATCCACGTTTATGGGTCTGATGATGGATGAAAAAATATTCTTTAAAAAATCCACGTTTATGGGTCTGATGATGGATAAAAAAATATTCTGTAAAAAATCCACGTTTATGGGTCTGATGATGGATGAAAAAATATTCTTTAAAAAATCCACGTTTATTAGTCTGATGATGGATAAAAAAATATTCTGTAAAAAATCCACGTTTATGGGTCTGATGATGGATGAAAAAATATTCTTTAAAAAAACCACGTTTATGGGTCTGATGATGGAAGAAAAAATTTCCTTTAAAAAAACCACGTTATGGGTCTGATGATGGATAAAAAAATTTTCTTTAAAAATCCAAGTTTATGGGACTGATGATGGATGAAAAAATATTCTTTAAAAAATCCACGTTTATGGGTCTGATGATGGATGAAAAAATATTCTTTAAAAAAAACACGTTAATGGGTCTGATGATGGATGAAAAAATATTCTTTAAAAAATCCACTTTTATGAATCTGTTGATGGATGAAAAAATATTCTTTAAAAAATCCACTTTTATGAATCTGTTGATGGATGAAAAAATATTCTTTAAAAAATCCACGTTTATTGGTCTGATGATGGAAGAAAAAATTTCCTTTAAAAAAATCCACGTTATGGGTCTGATGATGGATAAAAAAATTTTCTTTAAAAATCCAAGTTTATGGGACTGATGATGGATGAAAAAATATGCTTTAAAAAATCCACGTTTATGGGTCTGATGATGGATGAAAAAATTTTCTTTAAAAAAATCCACGTTATGGGTCTGATGATGGATAAAAAAATTTTCTTTAAAAATCCAAGTTTATGGGACTGATGATGGATGAAAAAATATTCTTTAAAAAATCCACGTTTATGGGTCTGATGATGGAAGAAAAAATTTTCTTTAAAAAAATCCACGTTATGGGTCTGTTGATGGATAAAAAATTTTTCTTTAAAAAAATCCACGTTTATGGGTCTGATGATGAATAAAAAAGACTTTAAGATAATCCACGTTTATGGGTCTGATGATGGATGAAAAAATATTCTTTAAAAAATCCACGTTTATGGGTCTGATGATGGATGAAAAAATATTCTTTAAAAAATCCACGTTTATGGGTCTGATGATGGATGAAAAAATATTCTTTAAAAAATCCACGTTTATGGGTCTGATGATGGATAAAAAAATATTCTGTAAAAAATCCACGTTTATGGGTCTGATGATGGATGAAAAAATATTCTTTAAAAAATCCACGTTTATTAGTCTGATGATGGATAAAAAAATATTCTGTAAAAAATCCACGTTTATGGGTCTGATGATGGATGAAAAAATATTCTTTAAAAAAACCACGTTTATGGGTCTGATGATGGAAGAAAAAATTTCCTTTAAAAAAACCACGTTATGGGTCTGATGATGGATAAAAAAATTTTCTTTAAAAATCCAAGTTTATGGGACTGATGATGGATGAAAAAATATTCTTTAAAAAATCCACGTTTATGGGTCTGATGATGGATGAAAAAATATTCTTTAAAAAAAACACGTTAATGGGTCTGATGATGGATGAAACAATATTCTTTAAAAAATCCACTTTTATGAATCTGTTGATGGATGAAAAAATATTCTTTAAAAAATCCACTTTTATGAATCTGTTGATGGATGAAAAAATATTCTTTAAAAAATCCACGTTTATTGGTCTGATGATGGATGAAAAAATATTTTTTAAAAAATCCACGTTTATGGGCCTGATGGGTATTAAAAAATATTCTTTAAAAAATCCACGTTTATGGGTCTGATGATGGATGAAAAAATATTCTTTAAAAAAATCCATGTTTATTGTTGTAATGTTGGGTGAAAAAATATTCTTTAAAATATCGACGTTTGATGGTCGGATATTTTTTATGCGAAAATGGTGACAGCCATGCGTTTTCCAGTATGTGCCTGTATGTATGAATGTGCGTGTAACCTCTCCCATAAAGATTTCTTTATTCACTTTCTGCTGGATTGCATGACATGTGTGTTTATATCCAAAGGGCTTAGTTTGTAACGAAAAACCCCTTCCCATGGGCTGCAAAAAAATCACATGAGCATGACATGGAAAAACCATTAAAAAATATATAGGTATTACTACTACGTTCTACGGCAGGCAGGATCATTGGTATCACTGTCATTTAGGGAAATGTGGAAAACGAACGACGAAAATAGGGTCGCCTCCACATACCAAACAACACAACATTTTGTGGAGCTCCAAATCTCTATGTGTCATTGTGTGGGCCTAAAGGGACATTTTCGCAACTGGATTGCATCAATCGTTATTAACAGGAAGACAACATGGAGTTGGTGTGAAACTAAAAGTGTGTACGTGAGTATGCAGACCCTTAAAGTATGCAACATATTTCTTTTGCATATTTATCCCAAAAATATGCAATAGAAAAATTTACGCCACCATTTATAAACTCCTATTTCTCCATTAGTTGAAATTAATTTTCTAGTTCTTCCTCCCACCTCCTCCCTCTCACTTCCAAACATGTTATAGAAAATATTACTTTTTAGTCTTTACATTAACTTTTCATTTGTAGACATGTGTGTGTGTGCTTTTGCTCCACTTTCCGGGAGACTAAAACTATGTGTTCGTACATAAAGTACGCAGTTTAATATAGATAGTGCTATGGTAAAACTCCGTTTTCTATTCCTTTTATTGAAGTTGAAACTAACACCCAAGACCTACTTAACATGATAATGAGATGCTCAGGCATGTGGACTGATAAATTCTAAGCCTAAGACGCAATATATTACTATAGTCTTTCACCAGGAGATCGTTGGGTCTATAGTGGATATAATATTCTTCGGCATAAACATGTACATTGTACCCCAAGTTAGTTGTATTCTAATAGGTCCTGAACATTTCAGCCTCTCTGAATTTCATCAGTTATGGGGAAGAAACATTTCAAAGAAATTCACACACATGTAAATACATGTTTGTGTGTGTAATAAAAATTCCTAAAACTCTCCTTCTTTTCTGCATATCCCCTCCATTCACATACCCAAAATCTTGTACATATTCACTTTCATATTTAGCTCCACACTGCTTAGTTGTCACCACTTCAAAGCTTTCAAAATTCTAACTTGGCTTCTTTGGCTTCTTTCGCTTCCCTTCTGTCGTGGTGGTTGCGTTGCAATGCTTCTTCCTTTCCCTTTTTATTTTCATTTCTTTTTTTCTGTTAATATTTTGTTGCAACAGAACAATTTTGTAATGTACTTTATATTGCGGGAAACAAACTCAAACTGCGGATGGTTGATATTATAAAGATAACCTAATTTGGTGGCAAAAATGCTGTTGAAACAAAGATAAAAATGAAATTTTAATATGAACTTCTCTTCCACTCCTTGCTGAAGCTAGAATCACTCTAATAAAATAAGAAACAGCAACAGCATAAAAGCAAAACACAAATGAAATAGGATAACGACACTCCACTCTCTGCTAAGAAGACGACTGCATTATGTTGCAAATAAGAATTTAGATTACATTAAATGTATGGCTGCATAGATTATATTTGTGTATATCATTTTTAGAATTCAAGCACATATATTTGTTTTAAACTTTAGTTGTGACAGGTCCATAAACGTGAATTTTGTAAAGAATATTTTTTCATCCATCATCAGGCCCATAAACGTGGATTTTTTAAAGAATATTTTTTCATCCATCATCTGGCCATTAAACGTGGATTTTGTTTTAAAGAATATTTTTCAGGTCATTACACGTCGATTTTTTAAAGAATATTTTTCATCCATCATCAGACCCATAAACGTGGATTTTTTAAAGAATATTTTTCAATACATCATCAGGCCCATAAACGTGGATTTTTTAAAAAATATTTTTCAATACATCATCAGGCCCATAAACCTGGATTTTTAAAGAATATTTTTTAATACATCATCAGGCCCATAAACGTGGATTTTTTAAAGAATATTTTTTAATACATCATCAGCCCCATAAACGTGGATTTTTTAAAGAATATTTTTCAATACATCATCAGGCCCATAAACCTGGATTTTTAAAGAATATTTTTCAATACATCATCAGGCCCATAAACGTGGATTTTTTAAAGAATATTTTTCAATACATCATCAGGCCCATAAACGTCGATTTTTTAAAGAATATTTTTTAATACATCATCAGGCCCATAAACGTGGATTTTTTAAAGAATATTTTTTAATACATCATCAGGCCCATAAACGTGGATTTTTTAAAAATATTTTTTAATACATCATCAGGCCCATAAACGTGGATTTTTAAAGAATATTTTTTAATACATCATCAGGCCCATAAACGTGGATTTTTAAAAAATATTTTTTAATACATCATCTGGCCCATAAACGTGGATTTTTAAAGAATATTTTTTAATACATCATCAGACCCATAAACGTGGATTTTTTAAAGAATATTTTTTAATACATCAGGCCCATAAACGTGGATTTTTTAAGGAATAGTTTTTAATACATCATCAGGCCCATAAACGTGGATTTTTTAAAGAATATTTTTTAATACATCATCAGCCCCATAAACGTGGATTTTTTAAAGAATATTTTTCAATAGATCATCAGACCCATAAACCTGGATTTTTTAAAGAATATTTTTCAATACATCATCAGGCCCATAAACGTGGATTTTTTAAAGAATATTTTTCAATACATCATCAGGCCCATAAACGTGGATTTTTTAAAGAATATTTTTTCGTCCATCATCAGCCCCAAAAACGTGGATTTTTTAAAGAATATTTTTTCATCCATCATCAGGCACATAAACGTGGATTTTTTTAAAGAATATTTTTAAATACATCATCAGGCCCGTAAACGTGGATTTTTTAAAGAATATTTTTTAATACATCAGGCCCATAAACGTGGATTTTTTAAGGAATAGTTTTTAATACATCATCAGGCCCATAAACGTGGATTTTTTAAAGAATATTTTTTAATACATCATCAGCCCCATAAACGTGGATTTTTTAAAGAATATTTTTCAATACATCATCAGGCCCATAAACCTGGATTTTTTAAAGAATATTTTTCAATACATCATCAGGCCCATAAACGTGGATTTTTTAAAGAATATTTTTCAATACATCATCAGGCCCATAAACGTGGATTTTTTAAAGAATATTTTTCGTCCATCATCAGCCCCAAAAACGTGGATTTTTTAAAGAATATTTTTTCATCCATCATCAGGCCCATAAACGTGGATTTTTTAAAGAATATTTTTAAATACATCATCAGGCCCGTAAACGTGGATTTTTTAAAGAATATTTTTTAATACATCAGGCCCATAAACGTGGATTTTTTAAGGAATAGTTTTTAATACATCATCAGGCCCATAAACGTGGATTTTTTAAAGAATATTTTTTAATACATCATCAGCCCCATAAACGTGGATTTTTTAAAGAATATTTTTCAATACATCATCAGGCCCATAAACGTGGATTTTTTAAAGAATATTTTTCGTCCATCATCAGCCCCAAAAACGTGGATTTTTTAAAGAATATTTTTTCATCCATCATCAGGCCCGTAAACGTGGATTTTTTAAAGAATATTTTTAAATACATCATCAGGCCCGTAAACGTGGATTTTTTAAAGAATATTTTTTAATACATCAGGCCCATAAACGTGGATTTTTTAAGGAATAGTTTTTAATACATCATCAGGCCCATAAACGTGGATTTTTTAAAGAATATTTTTTAATACATCATCAGCCCCATAAACGTGGATTTTTTAAAGAATATTTTTCAATGCATCATCAGGCCCATAAACCTGGATTTTTTAAAGAATATTTTTCAATACATCATCAGGCCCATAAACGTGGATTTTTTAAAGAATATTTTTCAATACATCATCAGGCCCATAAACGTGGATTTTTTAAAGAATATTTTTTCGTCCATCATCAGCCCCAAAAACGTGGATTTTTTAAAGAATATTTTTTCATCCATCATCAGGCCCATAAACGTGGATTTTTTAAAGAATATTTTTAAATACATCATCAGGCCCGTAAACGTGGATTTTTTAAAGAATATTTTTTAATACATCAGGCCCATAAACGTGGATTTTTTAAAGAATATTTTTTAATACATCATCAGCCCCATAAACGTGGATTTTTTAAAGAATATTTTTCAATACATCATCAGGCCCATAAACCTGGATTTTTTAAAGAATATTTTTCAATACATCATCAGGCCCATAAACCTGGATTTTTTAAAGAATATTTTTCAATACATCATCAGGCCCATAAACGTGGATTTTTTAAAGAATATTTTTTCGTCCATCATCAGCCCCAAAAACGTGGATTTTTTAAAGAATATTTTTTCATCCATCATCAGGCCCATAAACGTGGATTTTTTAAAGAATATTTCTAAATACATCATCAGGCCCGTAAACGTGGATTTTTTAAAGAATATTTTTTAATACATCAGGCCCATAAACGTGGATTTTTTAAGGAATAGTTTTTAATACATCATCAGCCCCATAAACGTGGATTTTTTAAAGAATATTTTTTAATACATCATCAGCCCCATAAACGTGGATTTTTTAAAGAATATTTTTCAATACATCATCAGGCCCATAAACGTCGATTTTTTAAAGAATATTTTTTAATACATCATCAGGCCCATAAACGTGGATTTTTTAAAGAATATTTTTTCGTCCATCATCAGGCCCATAAACGTGGATTTTTTAAAGAATATTTTTTCATCCATCATCAGGCCCATAAACGTGGATTTTTTAAAGAATATTTTTTCATCCATCATCAGGCCCATAAACGTGGATTTTTTAAAGAATATTTTTTCATCCATCATCAGGCCCATAAACGTGGATTTTTTAAAGAATATTTTTTCATCCATCATCAGGCCCATAAACGTGGATTTTTTAAAGAATATTTTTTCATCCATCATCAGGCCCATAAACGTGGATTTTTTAAAGAATATTTTTTCATCCATCATCAGGCCCATAAACGTGGATTTTTTAAAGAATATTTTTTCATCCATCATCAGGCCCATAAACGTGGATTTTTTAAAGAATATTTTTAAATACATCATCAGGCCCGTAAACGTGGATTTTTTAAAGAATATTTTTTAATACATCAGGCCCATAAACGTGGATTTTTTAAGGAATAGTTTTTAATACATCATCAGGCCCATAAACGTGGATTTTTTAAAGAATATTTTTTAATACATCATCAGCCCCATAAACGTGGATTTTTTAAAGAATATTTTTCAATACATCATCAGGCCCATAAACCTGGATTTTTTAAAGAATATTTTTCAATACATCATCAGGCCCATAAACGTGGATTTTTTAAAGAATATTTTTCAATACATCATCAGGCCCATAAACGTCGATTTTTTAAAGAATATTTTTTCGTCCATCATCAGGCCCATAAACGTGGATTTTTTAAAGAATATTTTTTCATCCATCATCAGGCCCATAAACGTGGCTTTTTTAAAGAATATTTTTTCATCCATCATCAGGCCCATAAACGTGGCTTTTTTAAAGAATATTTTTTCATCCATCATCAGGCCCATAAACGTGGATTTTTTAAAGAATATTTTTTCATCCATCATCAGGCCCATAAACGTGGATTTTTTAAAGAATATATTTTCATCCATCATCAGGCCCATAAACGTGGATTTTTTAAAGAATATTTTTTCATCCATCATCAGGCCAAAAAACGTGGATTTTTTAAAGAATATTTTTTCATCCATCATCAGGCCCATAAACGTGGATTTTTTAAAGAATATTTTTTCATCCATCATCAGGCCAAAAAACGTGGATTTTTTAAAGAATATTTTTTCATCCATCATCAGGCCCATAAACGTGGATTTTTTAAAGAATATTTTTTCATCCATCATCAGGCGTGGATTTTTTAAAGAATATTTTTTCATCCATCATCAGGCGTGGATTTTTTAAAGAATATTTTTTCATCCATCATCAGGCCCATAAACGTGGATTTTTTAAAGAATATTTTTTCATCCATCATCAGGCCCATAAACGTGGATTTTTAAAGAATATTTTTTCATCCATCATCAGGCCCATAAACGTGGATTTTTTAAAGAATATTTTTTCATCCATCATCAGGCCCATAAACGTGGATTTGTTAAAGAATATTTTTTCATCTATCATCAGGCCCATAAACGTGGATTTTTTAAAGAATATTTTTTCATCCATCATCAGGCCCATAAACGTGGATTTTTTAAAGAATATTTTTTCATCCATCATCAGGCCCATAAACGTGGATTTGTTAAAGAATATTTTTTCATCCATCATCAGGCCCATAAACGTGGATTTTTTAAAGAATATTTTTTCATCCATCATCAGGCCCATAAACGTGGATTTTTTAAAGAATATTTTTTCATCCATCATCAGGCCCATAAACGTGGATTTTTTAAAGAATATTTTTTCATCCATCATCAGGCCCATAAACGTGGATTTTTTAAAGAATATTTTTTCATCCATCATCAGGCCCATAAACGTGGATTTTTTAAAGAATATTTTTTCATCCATCATCAGGCCCATAAACGTGGATTTTTTAAAGAATATTTTTTCATCCATCATCAGGCCCATAAACGTGGATTTTTTAAAGAATATTTTTTCATCCATCATCAGGCCCATAAACGTGGATTTTTTAAAGAATATTTTTTCATCCATCATCAGGCCCATAAACGTGGATTTTTTAAAGAATATTTTTTCATCCATCATCAGGCCCATAAACGTGGATTTTTTAAAGAATATTTTTTCATCCATCATCAGGCCCATAAACGTGGATTTTTTAAAGAATATTTTTTCATCCATCATCAGGCCCATAAACGTGGATTTTTTAAAGAATATTTTTTCATCCATCATCAGGCCCATAAACGTGGATTTTTTAAAGAATATTTTTTCATCCATCATCAGGCCCATAAACGTGGATTTTTTAAAGAATATTTTTTCATCCATCATCAGGCCCATAAACGTGGATTTTTTAAAGAATATTTTTTCATCCATCATCAGGCCCATAAACGTGGATTTTTTAAAGAATATTTTTTCATCCATCATCAGGCCCATAAACGTGGATTTTTTAAAGAATATTTTTTCATCCATCATCAGGCCCATAAACGTGGATTTTTTAAAGAATATTTTTTCATCCATCATCAGGCCCATAAACGTGGATTTTTTAAAGAATATTTTTTCATCCATCATCAGGCCCATAAACGTGGATTTTTTAAAGAATATTTTTTCATCCATCATCAGGCCCATAAACGTGGATTTTTTAAAGAATATTTTTTCATCCATCATCAGGCCCATAAACGTGGATTTTTTAAAGAATATTTTTTCATCCATCATCAGGCCCATAAACGTGGATTTTTTAAAGAATATTTTTTCATCCATCATCAGGCCCATAAACGTGGATTTTTTAAAGAATATTTTTTCATCCATCATCAGGCCCATAAACGTGGATTTTTTAAAGAATATTTTTTCATCCATCATCAGGCCCATAAACGTGGATTTTTTAAAGAATATTTTTTCATCCATCATCAGGCCCATAAACGTGGATTTTTTAAAGAATATTTTTTCATCCATCATCAGGCCCATAAACGTGGATTTTTTAAAGAATATTTTTTCATCCATCATCAGGCCCATAAACGTGGATTTTTTAAAGAATATTTTTTCATCCATCATCAGGCCCATAAACGTGGATTTTTTAAAGAATATTTTTTCATCCATCATCAGGCCCATAAACGTGGATTTTTTAAAGAATATTTTTTCATCCATCATCAGGCCCATAAACGTGGATTTTTTAAAGAATATTTTTTCATCCATCATCAGGCCCATAAACGTGGATTTTTTAAAGAATATTTTTTCATCCATCATCAGGCCCATAAACGTGGATTTTTTAAAGAATATTTTTTCATCCATCATCAGGCCCATAAACGTGGATTTTTTAAAGAATATTTTTTCATCCATCATCAGGCCCATAAACGTGGATTTTTTAAAGAATATTTTTTCATCCATCATCAGGCCCATAAACGTGGATTTTTTAAAGAATATTTTTTCATCCATCATCAGGCCCATAAACGTGGCTTTTTTAAAGAATATTTTATCATCCATCATCAGGCCCATAAACGTGGCTTTTTTAAAGAATATTTTTTCATCCATTATCAGGCCCATAAACGTGGATTTTTTAAAGAATATTTTTTCATCCATCATCAGGCCCATAAACGTGGCTTTTTTAAAGAATATTTTTTCATCCATCATCAGGCCCATAAACGTGGATTTTTTAAAGAATATTTTTTCATCCATCATCAGGCCCATAAACGTGGCTTTTTTAAAGAATATTTTATCATCCATCATCAGGCCCATAAACGTGGATTTTTTAAAGAATATTTTTTCATCCATCATCAGGCCCATAAACGTGGATTTTTTAAAGAATATTTTTTCATCCATCATCAGGCCCATAAACGTGGCTTTTTTAAAGAATATTTTATCATCCATCATCAGGCCCATAAACGTGGATTTTTTAAAGAATATTTTTTCATCCATCATCAGGCCCATAAACGTGGCTTTTTTAAAGAATATTTTATCATCCATCATCAGGCTTATAAACGTGGATTTTTTAAAGAATATTTTTTCATCCATCATCAGGCTTATAAACGTGGATTTTTTAAAGAATATTTTTTCATCCATCATCAGGCCCATAAAAGTGGCTTTTTTAAAGAATATTTTTTCATCCATCATCAGGCCCATAAACGTGGCTTTTTTAAAGAATATTTTTTCATCCATCATCAGGCCCATAAACGTGGATTTTTTAAAGAATATTTTTTCATCCATCATCAGGCCCATAAACGTGGCTTTTTTAAAGAATATTTTATCATCCATCATCAGGCCCATAAACGTGGATTTTTTAAAGAATATTTTTTCATCCATCATCAGGCCCATAAACGTGGATTTTTTAAAGAATATTTTTTCATCCATCATCAGGCCCATAAACGTGGCTTTTTTAAAGAATATTTTATCATCCATCATCAGGCCCATAAACGTGGCTTTTTTAAAGAATATTTTTTCATCCATTATCAGGCCCATAAACGTGGATTTTTTAAAGAATATTTTTTCATCCATCATCAGGCCCATAAACGTGGATTTTTTAAAGAATATTTTTTCATCCATCATCAGGCCCATAAACGTGGATTTTTTAAAGAATATTTTTTCATCCATCATCAGGCCCATAAACGTGGCTTTTTTAAAGAATATTTTATCATCCATCATCAGGCCCATAAACGTGGATTTTTTAAAGAATATTTTTTCATCCATCATCAGGCCCATAAACGTGGATTTTTAAAGAATATTTTTTCATCCATCATCAGGCCCATAAACGTGGATTTTTTAAAGAATATTTTTTCATCCATCATCAGGCCCATAAACGTGGATTTTTTAAAGAATATTTTTTCATCCATCATCAGGCCCATAAACGTGGCTTTTTTAAAGAATATTTTATCATCCATCATCAGGCTTATAAACGTGGATTTTTTAAAGAATATTTTTTCATCCATCATCAGGCTTATAAACGTGGATTTTTTAAAGAATATTTTTTCATCCATCATCAGGCTTATAAACGTGGATTTTTTAAAGAATATTTTTTCATCCATCATCAAGCCCATAAAAGTGGCTTTTTTAAAGAATATTTTTTCATCCATCATCAGGCCCATAAACGTGGATTTTTTAAAGAATATTTTTTCATCCATCATCAGGCCCATAAACGTGGCTTTTTTAAAGAATATTTTTTCATCCATTATCAGGCCCATAAACGTGGATTTTTTAAAGAATATTTTTTCATCCATCATCAGGCCCATAAACGTGGATTTTTTAAAGAATATTTTTTCATCCATCATCAGGCCCATAAACGTGGATTTTTTAAAGAATATTTTTTCATCCATCATCAGGCCCATAAACGTGGATTTTTTAAAGAATATTTTTTCATCCATCATCAGGCCCATAAACGTGGATTTGTTAAAGAATATTTTTTCATCCATCATCAGGCCCATAAACGTGGATTTTTTAAAGAATATTTTTTCATCCATCATCAGGCCCATAAACGTGGATTTTTTAAAGAATATTTTTTCATACATCATCAGATCCATAATCGTGGATTTGTTAAAGAATATTTTGTCATCCATCATCAGACCCATAATCGTGGATTTTTTAAAGAATATTTTTTAATACATCATCAGGCCCATAAACGTGGGTTTTTTAAAGAATATTTTGTCATCCATCATCAGACCCATAATCGTGGATTTTTTAAAGAATATTTTTTAATACATCATCAGGCCCATAAACGTGGGTTTTTTAAAGAATATTTTTTTCATCCACCATCAGCCCCATATACGTGGATTTTTTAAAGAATATTTTTTCATCCATCATCAGGCCCATAAACGTGGATTTTTTAAAGAATATTTTTTCATCCATCATCAGGCCCATAAACGTGGATTTTTTAAAGAATATTTTTTCATCCATCATCAGGCCCATAAACGTGGATTTTTTAAAGAATATTTTTTAATACATCATCTGGCCCATAAACGTGGATTTTTTAAAGAATATTTTTTAATACATCATCTGGCCCATAAACGTGGATTTTTTAAAGTATATTTTTTAATACATCATCTGGCCCATAAACGTGGATTTTTTAAAGAATATTTTTTAATACATCATCAGGCCCATAAACGTGGATTTTTTAAAGAATATTTTTTAATACATCATCTGGCCCATAAACGTGGATTTTTTAAAGAATATTTTTTAATACATCATCTGGCCCATAAACGTGGATTTTTTAAAGAATATTTTTTAATACATCATCTGGCCCATAAACGTGGATTTTTTAAAGAATATTTTTTAATACATCATCTGGCCCATAAACGTGGATTTTTTAAAGAATATTTTTTAATACATCATCTGGCCCATAAACGTGGATTTTTTAAAGAATATTTTTTAATACATCATCTGGCCCATAAACGTGGATTTTTTAAAGAATATTTTTTAATACATCATCTGGCCCATAAACGTGGATTTTTTAAAGAATATTTTTTAATACATCATCTGGCCCATAAACGTGGATTTTTTAAAGAATATTTTTTAATACATCATCTGGCCCATAAACGTGGATTTTTTAAAGAATATTTTTTAATACATCATCTGGCCCATAAACGTGGATTTTTTAAAGAATATTTTTTTTATCTTAAGAATGGACCTTTAAGAATTCATCCATATTCCCATAAGCAATTTAAGCACAGTACATACATTTAAATTTAAAGCTACATTCACTCCATGACTCCTTTTACAATTCTGTGTCCGTATGTGTTTAGTAATACATATTGTTTGCAATTTTTTCTTTTTGCGTTCGTTTTTGTTTTTTTTCTTTTTGTATAGTTTGTTTTCTCATTGTATTAAAAGGAGTTAAAATAAAGCCTTTTGTTTTTATTATTTTCATTTTTCTAGAACACCGCAGCATAAAAACCGAGTGAAAAAACCAAACAAAAATCTTCATTTTCTTTAGCAGAAATGATTGTATTTTTCGTGCACTTTGTCGTCGTCTTCTTTTTCGTGTACTTATGCTTCACTTTTTTTCCTATAAGCAACTGCTCTTCGTTTAGGATATAAAAGAGTGCCAGAAATAGGTATAAAATTCCTGTTGTTTCTACTCCACTTCATATAGTCCACTTGACACAATGACACACAAATGCATTCATCGTTGTGCTCTACAGTATTACAAAATGTCCTCTTCCCTTCTCTTTGCTTTTATCTGTCTCTGAAATGGTGCGTTCGTTACCCCAGCTCTTCTTAATCTCAGTCATCAAAGCTTATGGCAAGACAATTTTTTCTGCAAAACTTCTTTACTTCCAACTGGTTGCTGGTTGTGTTCAGCTTTAAGCTGGTTGCTGAAGCCGCTACTTCATATCGTCTATCCTGGTGAATGTTTGTAACTCTGGTATTTGCTTAAGTCATTTCGATTTTATGTCAACGCCATCTTTGTCTGTGCCGCAAAGAGGACTTAGGAGAATGACAATTGCAAAGGGTACGAGGGAGGATCTTAAAAAATATTTTCTCAATAATCGTAGATTTTTAAAAAAATATTTTTTCAATAGTCGAGGATTTTTTAAAAAAAAAATTGTTTCCAATAACCTTGCATTTTTTTAAAATATGTTTTCAATAATTTTGGATTTTTTAAAAATATTTTTCTATAATCGTGATTTTCTTTAAAAAAATGTTTCAATAATCGTGGATTTTTTAAAAAATATTTTTTCAATAATCGTGGATTTAAAATAATATATATTTTTAAGTAACATATTTTTTTACTTAAAAACATTTTTTTTTATTGAAAAAATTTTTTTTTAAAAATCCACGATTATTGAAAAAATATTTTTTTAAAAATCCACGATTATTGAAAAAATATTTTTTTAAAAATCCACGATTATTGAAAAAATATTTTTTTAAAAATCCACGATTATTGAAAAAATATTTTTTTAAAAATCCACGATTATTGAAAAAAATATTTTTTTAAAAATCCACGATTATTGAAAAAATATTTTTTTATTTTTTATTTTTATTATTTTTTATTTTCGAAATATTTATTACAATTAAAAATCATAATAAAAAAATTATAAAAAAAGCACTAGCAACCAGGGCTATCGGCCTTAATATTTTTTTAAAAATCCACGATTATTGAAAAATTAATTTTTAAAAAATCCACGATTATTGAAAAATTAATTTTTAAAAAATCCACGATTATTGAAAAAATAATTTTTAAAAAATCCACGATTATTGAAAAATTAATTTTTAAAAAATCCACGATTATTGAAAAATTAATTTTTAAAAAATCCACGATTATTGAAAAATTAATTTTTAAAAAATCCACGATTATTGAAAAATTAATTTTTAAAAAATCCACGATTATTGAAAATTAATTTTTAAAAAATCCACGATTATTGAAAAATTAATTTTTAAAAAATCCACGATTATTGAAAAATTTATTTTTGAAAAATCCACGATTACTGAAAAAATATTTTTAAAAAATCCACGATTATTGAAAAAATATTTTTTAAAAAAATCCACGATTATTGAAAAAATATTTTTAAAAAATCCACGATTATTGAAAAATTAATTTTTAAAAAATCCACGATTATTGAAAAATTAATTTTTATAAAATCCACGATTATTGAAAAAATATTTATTAAAAAATCCACGATTATTGAAAAATTAATTTTTAAAAAATCCACGATTATTGAAAAATTAATTTTTATAAAATCCACGATTATTGAAAAAATATTTATTAAAAAATCCACGATTATTGAAAAATTAATTTTTATAAAATCCACGATTATTGAAAAATTAATTTTTAAAAAATCCACAATTATTGAAAAATTAATTTTTAAAAAATCCACAATTATTGAAAAATTAATTTTTAAAAAATCCACAATTATTGAAAAAATATTTTTTTAAATATTCATGATTATTGAAAAATTAGTTTTTAAAAAAGCCACGATTATTGAAAAATTAATTTTTAAAAAAGCCACGATTATTGAAAAATTAATTTTTAAAAAAGCCACGATTATTGAAAAATTAATTTTTAAAAAATCCACGATTATTGAAAAATTAATTTTTAAAAAATCCACGATTATTGAAAAACTAATTTTTAAAAAATCCACGATTATTGAAAAATTAATTTTTAAAAAATCCACGATTATTGAAAAATTAATTTTTAAAAAATCCACGATTATTGAAAAACTAATTTTTAAAAAATCCACGATTATTGAAAAATTAATTTTTAAAAAATCCACGATTATTGAAAAATTAATTTTTAAAAAATCCACGATTATTGAAAAATTAATTTTTAAAAAATCCACGATTATTGAAAAATTAATTTTTAAAAAATCCACGATTATTGAAAAATTAATTTTTAAAAAATCCACGATTATTGAAAAATTAATTTTTAAAAAATCCACGATTATTGAAAAATTAATTTTTAAAAAATCCACGATTATTGAAAAATTAATTTTTAAAAAATCCACGATTATTGAAAAATTAATTTTTAAAAAATCCACGATTATTGAAAACTTAATTTTTAAAAAATCCACGATTATTGAAAAATTAATTTTTAAAAAATCCACGATTATTGAAAAATTAATTTTTAAAAAATCCACGATTATTGAAAACTTAATTTTTAAAAAATCCACGATTATTGAAAAATTAATTTTTAAAAAATCCACGATTATTGAAAACTTAATTTTTAAAAAATCCACGATTATTGAAAAATTAATTTTTAAAAAATCCACGATTATTGAAAAATTAATTTTTAAAAAATCCACGATTATTGAAAAATTAATTTTT
This sequence comes from Musca autumnalis, assembly GCF_047663935.1. Lineage (NCBI taxonomy): Eukaryota > Metazoa > Arthropoda > Insecta > Diptera > Muscidae > Musca > Musca autumnalis. The sequence goes on along the minus strand of NW_027411755.1, from coordinate 21,738,775 downwards.
AAAAAATCCACGATTATTGAAAAATTAATTTTTAAAAAATCCACGATTATTGAAAAATTAATTTTTAAAAAATCCACGATTATTGAAAAATTAATTTTTAAAAAATCCACGATTATTGAAAAATTAATTTTTAAAAAATCCACGATTATTGAAAAATTAATTTTTAAAAAATCCACGATTATTGAAAAATTAATTTTTAAAAAATCCACGATTATTGAAAAATTAATTTTTAAAAAATCCACGATTATTGAAAAATTAATTTTTAAAAAATCCACGATTATTGAAAAATTAATTTTTAAAAAATCCACGATTATTGAAAAATTAATTTTTAAAAAATCCACGATTATTGAAAAAATTAATTTTTAAAAAATCCACGATTATTGAAAAATTAATTTTTAAAAAATCCACGATTATTGAAAAATTAATTTTTAAAAAATCCACGATTATTGAAAAATTAATTTTTAAAAAATCCACGATTATTGAAAAATTAATTTTTAAAAAATCCACGATTATTGAAAAATTAATTTTTAAAAAATCCACGATTATTGAAAAATTAATTTTTAAAAAATCCACGATTATTGAAAAATTAATTTTTAAAAAATCCACGATTATTGAAAAATTAATTTTTAAAAAATCCACGATTATTGAAAAATTACTTTTTAAAAAATCCACGATTATTGAAAAATTAATTTTTAAAAAATCCACGATTATTGAAAAATTAATTTTTAAAAAATCCACGATTATTGAAAAATTAATTTTTAAAAAATCCACGATTATTGAAAAATTAATTTTTAAAAAATCCACGATTATTGAAAAATTAATTTTTAAAAAATCCACGATTATTGAAAAATTAATTTTTAAAAAATCCACGATTATTGAAAAATTAATTTTTAAAAAATCCACGATTATTTAAAAGTTCATTTTTAAAACATCCAAGGTTATTGAAAAATGAATTTTTAACAATTTCACGATTATTGAAAAATTAATTTTTAACAATTTCACGATTATTGAAAAATTAATTTTTAAAAAAATCCACCATTATTGAAAAATTAATTTTTAAAAAATCCACGATTATTTAAAAGTTCATTTTTAAAACATCCAAGGTTATTGAAAAATTAATTTTAAAAAAATATACGATTATAAAAAATTAATTTTAAAAAAATATACGATTATTGAAAAATTAATTTTTAAAAAATCCACGATTATTGAAAAAATAATTTTTAAAAAATCTACGATTATTGAAAAAATAATTTTTAAAAAATCTACGATTATTGAAAAATTAATTTTTAAAAAATCCACGATTATTGAAAAATTAATTTTTAAAAAATCCTCGATTATTGAAAAATTAATTTTTAAAAAATCCACGATTATTGAAAAATTAATTTTTAAAAAATCCACGATTATTAAAAAATTAATTTTTAAAAAATCCACGATTATTAAAAAATTAATTTTTAAAAAATCCACGATTATTGAAAAAATATTTTTTAAAAAATCCACGATTATTGAAAAAATATTTTTTAAAAAATCCACGATTATTGAAAAAAATATTTTTTAAAAAATCCACGATTATTGAAAAAATAATTTTTAAAAAAGCCGCGGTTATTAATAAATTTATTCTTTTATTTTATTTTATTTTATTTTATTTTTCTTTAATAAATTTTCAGTTGAGAGTTCTGGTTCTGCTAGTCCCTTATCATGCCATCCTCGTCCAAATGTTTATCGCACCGTTGTTTATTTGTATTTTTGTACATATCTCGGTAAGCCGCTTTTCCTTGCACTGTTTTCATCCAATGTCCCTAAGTGTTTGTCTGTCTGCCTGCTCGACTATGTGATTGCAAGCATGTATACGTGTACATGTTTATTTCCGCTTCCTATATATTTTTCCAGTTATTACTGCAGCAGCTGTTGCTTCTGTTGTTATTACTAATGTAGAGATATTGGTGGTGTTGTTGTTGTGATTGTCGTTTCTATTGTTTTACCGTTGTTGTGCTGTCTTAGATGTTATAAACATGGCTGATGCTCAGCTGTAAGTTATATGCATATATCTTGAATATTAGGTTGTTACGAATATTAGTTATTCGAGAAGCGTTATAACTTCCGCAAAACGTTGTTGGTAGGTTAATCCCGGTGCATGCCACTTGCATACCTTTTCATATGTTGTAGGTATGTATATATTTTTAATCATTATCACTGTTCATGGTTTATGTATATTGACCGTTTTGATAATTTGAATTTTTCATCTCTCCACAAAATGTATATCATATATATTTTTTATTTCTATATACATATGTATGTCTGTGTGTTTGTTTATTTCTCCGCATATTGCATATTTTTTATGATTACAATTTGTTTTGACTTTTTCTTTCAAGGATTTCTTTATCCATCCTTTTGACTTTATACTACTTTGTCGCTCACTCTTTCCGCTCGCCTGCCTTTAAAAGTCACATCACCGAGAGATATTGGAATTGAGGTTACTGGAGGTTGTCGCTTTATTTCTCACTTCCGTTTTACGTTTCAACTTCTGCAGTAATAATAATCCTTTAAATATAAGCAAAGGAAAAAAAGCAACAACAACAAAAACATTGAAGTGTAAAAATTTAAAAGGACACCATATGGCATGCCGACAAACCCGGCAAGAAGATGATGAAAAATATTTAATTTATTTTGTTGTAATTTGTGTTTTATTTATATTGAAGTGGAAGAATTTTCTATGAAAAGCATAGCTTTGTGTTATGTTTAAGAGCAAAGAAGGGTTAAATTTAAATTTGCATGTGTATATTGAGGCGAAGTGGAATATTGAGGATTGAGAAAAATAATTAAGTTTGGAAAACATTTCTGGTGGTCTGATTCACAATGCCTTTAAAAGCTGGGACGTAGCTTTTCTATGTGATTCAAATATTCGGACTGATGGTCAAGTACACATACGATTGCTTGATCGATACATCCACTCACGTGATTATAATTACGAGTGCCCGAGACTCATGCGAAAAGTGGTAACGGAATACATAAAGGAAATTGTCACTGCAGTGTGGTGTATGGTATTAATAGGCTCCTTAAAGCTGACGACCTCCACCAAGGAATCCATGGTATGACCAGGAGTGTCGTGTCCATGGTATGACGAGGAAAATGCGGCATATAGGGCTACTTTACAACCAGTAGCAACGCGTAGCACACAAGAGATGTATCTGGAGAAAAAGAGAGAACAGAAACTTTTTTTCCGCAGGAAAAGCAGAGAACTGAAATGAAAAAGCGGGAGTGTGGCAAAGTCGAGATGGATAGAAGCCAGAATGAAGGCCTAAAGTTCTACCCAAGAGTGAAACATCAAACTGATGGCTTTGATACAGGCACATCCTCCTGCAGGGACAGGCAATGTAATTAGGGTATCCAATGGTAACGAAGACAAAAAACTAAAAAAACACGATTATTAAAAAATATTGTTACAAAAAACGACGATTTAAAAAAAATGTGTTTTTTTAAATTTACGATTTTTGAAAAAAAAAATAAATATCCACATTTTAAAAATTTTAAATCCACGGTTATTGATTTTTTTTTTCAAAAAATCCGCGGTTATTGAATTTTTTTTTTTTAAATCCACGGTTATTGAATTTTTTACAAAAAATCAACGGTTATTGATTTTTTTTTTCAAAAAATCAACGGTTGTTGAATTTCTTTTTTTCAAAAAATCAACGGTTGTTGAATTTTTTTTTCAAAAAATCCACGATTATTGATTTTTTTTTCAAAAAATCAACGGTTGTTGAATTTCTTTTTTTCAAAAAATCCACGATTATTGAAAAAATATTTTTTAAAAAATCCACGATTATTAAAAAAATATTTTTTAAAAAATCCACGATTATTGAATTTTTTTTTTTTTTAAAAATCCACGATTATTGAAAAATATTTTTTAAAAAATCCACGATTATTGAAAAAAACTATTTTTACAAAATACACGATTATTGAAAAAAATCCACAATTATTAATAAATTTATTCTTTTATTTTATTTTTTCTTTAATTTTCAAATTTACAGTTGATTATTGATTTTTTTTTTAAATCCACGATTATTGAATTTTTTTATTATTGAAAAAATATTTTTTAAAAAATCCACGATTATTGAAAAAAATATTTTTTAAAAAATCCACGATTATTGAAAAAAAATATTTTTTAAAAAATCCACGATTATTGAAAAAAATATTTTTTAAAAAATCCACGATTATTGAAAAAAAATATTTTTTAAAAAATCCACGATTATTGAAAAAAATATTTTTTAAAAAATCCACGATTATTGACAAAAATATTTTTTAAAAAATCCACGATTATTGAAAAAAATATTTTTTAAAAAATCCACGATTATTGAAAAAAATATTTTTTAAAAAATCCACGATTATTGAAAAAAATATTTTTTAAAAAATCCACGATTATTGAAAAAAATATTTTTTAAAAAATCCACGATTATTGAAAAAAATATTTTTTAAAAAATCCACGATTATTGAAAAAAATATTTTTTAAAAAATCCACGATTATTGAAAAAAATATTTTTTAAAAAATCCACGATTATTGAAAAAAATATTTTTTAAAAAATCCACGATTATTGAAAAATTTTTTTTTAAAAAATCCACGATTATTGAAAAAAATATTTTTTTAAAAATCCACGATTATTGAAAAAAATATTTTTTAAAAAATCCACGATTATTGAAAAAAATATTTTTTAAAAAAACCACGATTATTGAAAAAAATATTTTTTAAAAAATCCACGACTATTGAAAAAAATATTTTTTAAAAAATCCACGATTATTGAAAAAATATTTTTTAAAAAATCCACGATTATTAAAAAAATATTTTTTAAAAAATCCACGATTATTGAAAATTTTTTTTTAAAAAATCCACGATTATTGAAAAATATTTTTTAAAAAAATCCACGATTATTGAAAAAATATTTCTTAAAAAATCCACGATTATTGAAAAAAACTATTTTTACAAAATACACGATTATTGAAAAAATCCACAATTATTAATAAATTTATTCTTTTATATTATTATTTCTTTAATTTTCAAATTTACAGTTGGTTTTTAATTTTTTTAATCCACGATTACTGAATTTTTTTATTATTGAAAAAAATATTTTTTAAAAAATCCGCGATTATTGAAAAAAATATTTTTTAAAAAATCCGCGATTATTGAAAAAAATATTTTTTAAAAAATCCGCGATTATTGAAAAAAATATTTTTTAAAAAATCCGCGATTATTGAAAAAAATACTTTTTAAAAAATCCACGATTATTGAAAAAAACACTTTTTAAAAAATCCACGATTATTGAAAAAAATATTTTTTAAAAAATCCACGATTATTGAAAAAAATATTTTTTAAAAAATCCACGATTAATGAAAAAATATTTTTTTAAAAAATCCACAATTATTGAAAACAATATTTTTTAAAAAATCCACGATTATTGAAAAAATATTTTTTAAAAAATCCACGATTTTTGAAAAAAAACAATTTTTACAAAATACTCTATTACTGAAAAAATCCACAGTAATTGAAAAAAAAATTTGTTAAAAAATCCACAATTATTAATAAATTTATTATTTTATTTTTTCTTTAATAAATTTACAGTTGATTATTGATTTTTTTTTAAATCCACGATTATTGAATTTTTAAAAAAAAAATCCACGATTATTGAAAAAATATTTTTTAAAAAATCCACGATTATTGAAAAAAACAATTTTTACAAAATTCACGATTATTGAAAAAATATTTAAAACAATCCACAATAATTGAAAAAAATATTGTTAAAAAATCCACAATTATTAATAAATTTATTCTTTTATTTTATTTTTTTCTTTAATAAATTTACAGTTGAGAGTTCTGGTTCTGTTAGTCCCTTATCATGCCATCCTCGTCCAAATGTTTTTCGCATAGTTGTTTATTTGTATTTTTGTACATATCTCGGTATGGCTTTGGAACAGGCACATCCTCCTGCAGGGACCGGCAATGTAATTAGGGGACTGATACAGGTAATGTGCTCAGGATATGGAAAGAGCATTTTTCCAAACTGTTGGTATCCAATGATAACGAAGACGAATAAGATACCACAGATCTATCCCAAAAGGTGGTATTGAATGTATACCGCCCTGCCATGATCAGCCGAGCTGATCATTATGATATTCAAAATTTCCACGGTTATTGAATTTTTTTCAAAAAATCCGCGGTTATTGAATTTTTTTTAAAAAAATCCGCGGTTATTGATTTTTTTTTAAATCCACGGTTATTGATTTTTTTTTCAAAAAATCCGCGGTTATTGAATTTTTTTTTAAATCCACGGTTATTGAATTTTTTACAAAAAATCAACGGTTATTGATTTTTTTTTTTCAAAAAATCAACGGTTGTTGAATTTCTTTTTTTCAAAAAATCCACGATTGTTGAATTTTTTTTTTCAAAAAATCCACGATTATTGAAAAAATATTTTTTAAAAAATCCACGATTATTAAAAAAATATTTTTTAAAAAATCCACGATTATTGAAAATTTTTTTTTTAAAAATCCACGATTATTGAAAAATATTTTTTAAAAAATCCACGATTATTGAAAAAAACTATTTTTACAAAATACACGATTATTGAAAAAAATCCACAATTATTAATAAATTTATTCTTTTATTTTATTTTTTCTTTAATTTTCAAATTTACAGTTGATTATTGATTTTTTTTTTTAAATCCACGATTATTGAATTTTTTTATTATTGAAAAAAATATTTTTTAAAAAATCCACGATTATTGAAAAAAATATTTTTTAAAAAATCCACGATTATTGAAAAAAATATTTTTTAAAAAATCCACGATTATTGAAAAAAATATTTTTTAAAAAATCCACGATTATTGAAAAAAATATTTTTTAAAAAATCCACGATTATTGAAAAAAATATTTTTTAAAAAATCCACGATTATTGAAAAAAATATTTTTTAAAAAATCCACGATTATTGAAAAAAATATTTTTTAAAAAATCCACGATTATTGAAAAAAATATTTTTTAAAAAATCCACGATTATTGAAAAAAATATTTTTTAAAAAATCCACGATTATTGAAAAAAATATTTTTTAAAAAATCCACGATTATTGAAAAAAATATTTTTTAAAAAATCCACGATTATTGAAAAAAATATTTTTTAAAAAATCCACGATTATTGAAAAAAATATTTTTTAAAAAATCCACGATTATTGAAAAAAATATTTTTTAAAAAATCCACGATTATTGAAAAAAATATTTTTTAAAAAATCCACGATTATTGAAAAAAATATTTTTTAAAAAATCCACGACTATTGAAAAAAATATTTTTTAAAAAATCCACGACTATTGAAAAAAATATTTTTTAAAAAATCCACGATTATTGAAAAAATATTTTTTAAAAAATCCACGATTATTAAAAAAATATTTTTTAAAAAATCCACGATTATTGAAAAAATTTTTTTAAAAAATCCACGATTATTGAAAAATATTTTTTAAAAAAATCCGCGATTATTGAAAAAATATTTCTTAAAAAATTCACGATTATTGAAAAAAACTATTTTTACAAAATACACGATTATTGAAAAAATCCACAATTATTAATAAATTTATTCTTTTATATTATTTTTTCTTTAATTTTCAAATTTACAGTTGATTATTGATTTTTTTTTTTTAAATCCACGATTACTGAATTTTTTTATTATTGAAAAAAATATTTTTTAAAAAATCCGCGATTATTGAAAAAAATATTTTTTAAAAAATCCGCGATTATTGAAAAAAATATTTTTTAAAAAATCCGCGATTATTGAAAAAAATACTTTTTAAAAAATCCACGATTATTGAAAAAAATACTTTTTAAAAAATCCACGATTATTGAAAAAAATATTTTTTAAAAAATCCACGATTATTGAAAAAAATATTTTTTAAAAAATCCACGATTAATGAAAAAATATTTTTTAAAAAATCCACAATTATTGAAAACAATATTTTTTAAAAAATCCACGATTATTGAAAAAATATTTTTTAAAAAATCCAAGATTTTTGAAAAAAACAATTTTTACAAAATACTCTATTACTGAAAAAATCCACAGTATTTGAAAAAAAAATTTGTTAAAAAATCCACAATTATTAATAAATTTATTATTTTATTTTTTCTTTAATAAATTTACAGTTGATTATTGATTTTTTTTAAATCCACGATTATTGAATTTTTTAAAAAAAAAATCCACGATTATTGAAAAAATATTTTTTAAAAAATCCACGATTATTGAAAAAACAATTTTTACAAAATTCACGATTATTGAAAAAATATTTAAAACAATCCACAATAATTGAAAAAAATATTGTTAAAAAATCCACAATTATTAATAAATTTATTCTTTTATTTTATTTTTTTCTTTAATAAATTTACAGTTGAGAGTTCTGGTTCTGTTAGTCCCTTATCATGCCATCCTCGTCCAAATGTTTTTCGCATAGTTGTTTATTTGTATTTTTGTACATATCTCGGTATGGCTTTGGAACAGGCACATCCTCCTGCAGGGACCGGCAATGTAATAAGGGGACTGATACAGGTAATGTGCTCAGGATATGGAAAGAGCATTTTTCCAAACTGTTGGTATCCAATGATAACGAAGACGAATAAGATACCACAGATCTATCCCAAAAGGTGGTATTGAATGTATACCGCCCTGCCATGATCAGCCGAGCTGATCATTATGATATTCAAAATTTCCACGGTTATTGAATTTTTTTTCAAAAAATCCGCGGTTATTGAATTTTTTTTTAAAAAAATCCGCGGTTATTGATTTTTTTTTAAATCCACGGTTATTGATTTTTTTTTAAATCCACGGTTATTGATTTTTTTTTTTTCAAAAAATCCGCGGTTATTGAATTTTTTTTTAAATCCACGGTTATTGAATTTTTTACAAAAAATCAACGGTTATTGATTTTTTTTTCAAAAAATCAACGGTTGTTGAATTTCTTTTTTTCAAAAAATCCACGATTATTGAATTTTTGTTTTCAAAAAATCCACGAATATTGAATTTTTGTTTTCAAAAAATCCACGAATATTGAAAAAATATTTTTTAAAAAATCCACGATTATTAAAAAAATATTTTTTAAAAAATCCACGATTATTGAAATTTTTTTTTTTTTTTTAAATCCACGATTATTGAAAAATATTTTTTAAAAAATCCACGATTATTGAAAAAAACTATTTTTACAAAATACACGATTATTGAAAAAATCCACAATTATTAATAAATTTATTCTTTTATATTATTTTTTCTTTAATTTTCAAATTTACAGTTGATTATTGATTTTTTTTTTTTTTAAATCCACGATTACTGAATTTTTTTATTATTGAAAAAAATATTTTTTAAAAAATCCGCGATTATTGAAAAAAATACTTTTTAAAAAATCCACGATTATTGAAAAAAATATTTTTTAAAAAATCCACGATTATTGAAAAAAATATTTTTTAAAAAATCCACGATTATTGAAAAAAATATTTTTTAAAAAATCCACGATTAATGAAAAAATATTTTTTAAAAAATCCACAATTATTGAAAACAATATTTTTTAAAAAATCCACGATTATTGAAAAAATATTTTTTAAAAAATCCACGATTTTTGAAAAAAACAATTTTTACAAAATACTCTATTACTGAAAAAATCCACAGTAATTGAAAAAAAAATTTGTTAAAAAATCCACAATTATTAATAAATTTATTATTTTATTTTTTCTTTAATAAATTTACAGTTGATTATTGATTTTTTTTAAATCCACGATTATTGAATTTTAAAAAAAAAAAAAAATCCACGATTATTGAAAAAATATTTTTTAAAAAATCCACGATTATTGAAAAAAACAATTTTTACAAAATTCACGATTATTGAAAAAATATTTAAAACAATCCACAATAATTGAAAAAAATATTGTTAAAAAATCCACAATTATTAATAAATTTATTCTTTTATTTTATTTTTTTCTTTAATAAATTTACAGTTGAGAGTTCTGGTTCTGTTAGTCCCTTATCATGCCATCCTCGTCCAAATGTTTTTCGCATAGTTGTTTATTTGTATTTTTGTACATATCTCGGTATGGCTTTGGAACAGGCACATCCTCCTGCAGGGACTGGCAATGTAATTAGGGGACTGATACAGGTAATGTGCTCAGGATATGGAAAGAGCATTTTTCCAAACTGTTGGTATCCAATGATAACGAAGACGAATAAGATACCACAGATCTATCCCAAAAGGTGGTATTGAATGTATACCGCCCTGCCATGATCAGCCGAGCTGTTCAAAACCGGAGGTAACACGCTTATAAGGTGTATGCATTAGGTAGTTAGCACCATCTGACAGGAATAACGCATACCCGACGATTGGAACCAGAGCATACTGTGTCCCGTCCGCAAGAAAGGATATAAGACTATGTGCTCTTTCTATTGGGGTCTGCTCCCTATTGCTTATAATATAGAGCTAGGGATATTGTGCGAACGACTAAAACCTACGGTCAACGAAATAATTGTGCGATATCAATGCGGCTTTAGACCTGGCAAATTCATCATTGACCAGATATTTACCCTGCGGCAAATCCTGGAAAAGACCCAAGATATGCATATCGAAACTTGCCATATTTTTATCGATTATAGATCAGCCTTTTACAGACCCTTACAAATGTTCTGTCTATGGGACAAATGTCCTGTAGACGTCAACTAAGTAAGTAACCACGGTTCTGAGCCTACCATTTGCTAGCCCAAATACCCATGCTTCGGAACGTTGCATAAATATTTTAACACATTGTAGTTTGTTTTTTTTGTTTTATCTGCTTACCCCCCATACCAAGTGCGGATATTATTCGAATGTTCGGCACAACTTTCGAAAACGATATCACATTCGAAGAATTGGCAAATGTTTTTCGGGTGTACACAAGCACGTTGTTCTTTTGTTCGTCAAAAGTTTAAAAACGATATCGTTTTCGAACATTTGGCGAATGTTTTTTCTGCACAAGAAAAATTGTTTCGAGAAACATTTTCTACTTTGAAATTTTTTTTGTTTCAAAAAAAAAAAATTATATTGTTTGTAAAAAATTCCCATTTGCTTTTTTCAAATAATTTCGATATAAATGCTACGTGTAATATAGTCAATAAGTGTTGATAAAGACAACATGTGGGTACCCCCCATACCATTGCTATCGAAAACGATATCGTTTTCGAATGATTCTCGAGAGTTTTGCGGATATTTTGTTCGAGAACGACACACGAGAATGAATTAAAAACGATTCACTCGTCGCTCAGTTTGTGGCAGGAAATCCTTCGATTTCGAATATCGTTAATAATATTATTAGCGAATGATTGACGATAGTTTTACGATAGTGGCGAAAAACATTTTTTGTGGAGTTTCTTGATGTTTCTGTTATGTACCTTTTCCGTTTTTATTTCTTTATGTTTGCGACGCGATATTTAACTGTTGATAAACATTGTTGTCTTGTGTTTGGCAACCTACCCATATGTTGTCTTTATCAACACTTATTGTCTATATTATACGTAGCATTTATATCGAAATTATTTGAAAAAAGCAAATGGGAATTTTTTACAAACAACGTAAATTTTTTTTTTGAAACAAAAAAATTTTCAAAGTAAAAAATGTTTCTCGAAACAATTTTTCTTGTGAAGAAAAAACATTCGCCAAATGTTCGAAAACGATATCGTTTTTAAACTTTTGACGAACAAAAGAACAACGTGCTTGTGTACACCCGAAAAACAATTGCCAATTCTTCGAATGTGATATCGTTTTCGAAAGTTGTGTCGAACATTCGAATAATATCCGCAATTGGTATGAGGGGTAGGTTGCCAAACACAAGACAACAATGTTTATCAACAGTTACATATCGAGTCGCAAACATAAAGAAATAAAAACGGAAAAGGTACATAAGAGAACCCCCCATACCATTGCTATCGCAAACGATTCGTTTTCGAATGTTTTTCAATAGTTTTGCGGATATTTTGTTCGAAAACGACACACGAGAACGAATTGAAAACGATTCATTCGTCGCTCAGTTTGTGGCAGGAAAACCTTCGAATTCGAATATCGTTAATAATGTTATTAGCGAATGAAAGATGATAGTTTTTACGATAGTGGCGAAAAACATTTTTGTGGTGTTTCTTGATTTTTCTCTTATGTACCTTTTCCGTTTTTATTTCTTTATGTTTGCGACTCGATATGTAACTGTTGATAAACATTGTTGTCTTGTGTTTGGCAACCTACCCACATGTTGTCTTTATCAACACTTATTGACTATATTACACGTAGCATTTATATCGAAATTATTTGAAAAAAGCAAATGGGAATTTTTTACAAACAATATAATTTTTTTTTTTTTGAAACAAAAAAAATTTCAAAGTAGAAAATGTTTCTCGAAACAATTTTTCTTGTGCAGAAAAAACATTCGCCAAATGTTCGAAAACGATATCGTTTTTAAACTTTTGACGAACAAAAGAACAACGTGCTTGTGTACACCCGAAAAACATTTGCCAATTCTTCGAATGTGATATCGTTTTCGAAAGTTGTGCCGAACATTCGAATAATATCCGCACTTGGTATGGGGGGAAAAATCAAGAAACACCACAAAAATGTTTTTCGCCACTATCGTAAAAACTATCATCTTTCATTCGCTAATAACATTATTAACGATATTCGAATTCGAAGGTTTTCCTGCCACAAACTGAGCGACGAATGAATCGTTTTCAATTCGTTCTCGTGTGTCGTTTTCGAACAAAATATCCGCAAAACTATTGAAAAACATTCGAAAACGAATCGTTTGCGATAGCAATGGTATGGGGGGTATTTAGTCCAAAGTAGAAACAATTGGCCAATTGCTGTCTAACTTTTAGAGCTGATGTTGTTTGCTGTATATATGGCGGTGCCGAATTAGAAAAAAATAAATTACTACGCATAAATGGTAGCTACCAACTTCCACAGTTGATATGAGTACAGTGAAACCCATTGAGCTTCGGACAGAATGGCAATGAACTGGTTTTTCCATGAAAGTTATTCGGAGAACAGTATATATACATCATAACCATAACATATAGACTCGTTGGAGAGATCGAAATAAAAAGGAACTCATTGATAGTGAACAAAATTTGCCAGGCTTTGAGAAAAATGACATATAAAGTTTATTCCATAAATTATTGCAAAAAAATGGTAGAAAAAGACACTATTGAAAATTTGGCATTACCAATATTTTAGAAATATACCCGAAGCCTGAGACACTTAGAAATAACCAATAATAGTAGCAGTGGACATAAATAGTCCCCAATTAAAAAAAAAAAAATTTGTATGCGTTATTGGTGTATGTATTGGGCCAAATTATACCACTAACAAGCCAAATCAAGAGAGTCTACACATATTAAAATAGGCATGTTCGATAACTTCGCAAGTAAAAACTATTTGCAAGTTCATGCAAGTACTTACAACTACTTCTCATTCTTTTACTGAGCAAGTTTGTTATCGAACAGCACTTTGTAAAAGTTTATACAAATTTGTACAAACTTTTGTGTTATCGAACAGACCTAATTATAGCATTTGTTATAATGCAAAAATGTTTAGTACAACAGATTTATGAAGCAATATAGGTTCATTAGGGAGCCATATCTCAGGAAGTATCTACTATCTTCCTCTAGCAAAAACTGTAGTCTAAATTCCTACGCTATCGGAGATGTGGCCTTAAACTGGATTTCAGCGCAATAGTGGTGGAATTTAGAGTAGAGGGAATAGAGGATAAATATCAAAATTTTAAAATCAGTTCGTAAGTTATTGTGCTTATCAGTAATTTTAGTTGGTGTCGGCAGAGTTGTTTAGAGATTTTTGTCCATTATCTGGGAAATATAGGCTTGGGCCGTTTAACAAGAGCCACGAAGACAACAAAACATTTGCAATACGATCCGATACATATCGTTAAAGTGCACTTTTGAAACATTTTGAAATTTTAAACCGTATATCAAAAACAAGGGCTGCTAAGGATGTTATATGTTACGGTTACAGATTTCTTTTATTCAGAGACTCATAATGAAATTTCATTAGGAACATTTCTTTCTTTAACAATATTCCCAAAAAGTGAAGGATTTTGCTAGAATTTGAGTTCAAAATTAACAGTTCAAAATTAAAACACATAATTTCATCCTAATATATATACATTTGTAATCAAATTTTCTTAAAGAAATAGTATACCTTGATATATGATTTACTCTGAAACTCATAGTGAAATTTTGTGTAGAACTTTTTTTCCGTTGACACTTTTCACCTAGAAAGAAGTTTCATATTACTTTCATGTGTCAACTCGAAAAAAGAAGGAACAATTTTACATAAAAAAAAAATGGGAAATATTTTCATGATTTTTCAGCAAAATTGATACTGATATTTTCATGATATATAATGTAAATAGACATTTCATTTGTTTGGTGACCTATAGTAAAATTTGACGACGAAAGTTTTTGTCTTTGACGTCATATCTCTAAAATTATGTTTTGCTGGAAAATTTTGAATAAATTCAAATGAAGTCCGACTTTAACCCTAAAACTTGCTTTTCATTTTTAGAGATTCCTGGCGATTAGACAAGATTTACAGATTTGGTGTATTCTGAGACATATAATAAAATTTTATAGCGAACAATTTTGTAGAATATTTGGATTTGATATGACTACAGGGGTTTTTGAAAGATTTTCAAAAAAAGGACGAAAAAGACCGCTTTGATGAACCGCATGAGGGTTAAAATTTTTAACAAAAATATTCCCCACATTCTCCTCTGTAAAGTTGCCAAAGACACTATATACCTAAAATGCCAGGATTCCAAGATATCTAACTCGAATATTTCGAAAAAAAACAAGTAAAAAGTCGTTAAGTTCGGCCGGGCCGAAATTTTTATACCCTCCACCATAAAATAGTCTTAATTAAAATGGAATAATTAGGGTCCTTTCACAATTTTAGGTGGAACAACTTTTCGACAATGGATAGACTCCTACTGCCTCCCACTATTGCTTAAATTCCACTGTGAACACAAATGTTGGCGCAGAGATAATTCCTTTTGGAGATGAAAGCCCTTGGTGTGTGTATGTTAAAAACCCCGAAGGACAGATGCGCCGTGAGTCGAACTTCCGCGTTATGGCGTGATGAAGTTTTTGCAAGAGACACTGTAAGCCTTCATGAATTAGCATTATATCTTTGTTTGTTGTTTTTGTAGAGCACTTAAGCAACAGTGAACAAAGGTACAACGCTAATTCCTGATGGCCCACAGGGTCTCTAACAAAAATTTCGTCACGCCATAACGCGGAAGTTCGACTCATGGCGGATCTGTCCTTCGGGGTTCATAATATACTCACCAAGGTCTTTCTTCCCCAAGAGGAATTTTACGTGCCCCAGACTTTCACCTCCATTTTGTTGCACAGTGTTCTCTAATCTAATCTAAAAAATGTGTTCAGCTAGGTGAAAGGTACCACCTACGGGTCTATATCAAAGAGTCAACTTATCTTTAAATTTTTAAGCGGAAAAGTTTTATAGCTGCAGGGAACTTCAAGAGTCAAATTGAGGGTAGTTTCATCAAAACAATGTAGACCCTCAAAAATGGACCCATGTTGACGAATTTTAGTGAAGAAATTTCGTGACCACTGAAAATTACCGAAAATCGAGGGGGGGATATACCAAAACATGGAACTATGTTGACGATGTTTCGTTGGAGATGTTTTATGACCACTGAGAACTTCAAATGTCAAATTACAGCTATTTCGGTTAAAAACTGTAGCTAAAATTCTCAAAATACCGAAAATTGGGAGGTACCGTTGTATGGGGGCTATACCAAACCATGGACCTATGTTGACGATGTTTGGTGGAGATGTTTCATGATCACTGAGAACCTCAAATGGCAAATTACAGCTAGTTCGGTTAAATATTGTAACTAAAATGCTCAAAATACCGAATATCGGGAGGTACGGTTATAAGGGGGCCATACCAAAACATGGATCTACGTTGACGATGTTTGGTGGAGATGTTTCATGACCACTGAGATTCTCAAATGGCAAATTACAGCTAGTTCGGTTAAAAATTGTGGCTAAAATTCTCAAAATACCGAAAATCGGGAGGTGCCGTTATATGGGGACTATACCAAAACATAGACCTATGCCCATATCCTTTGAGATATAAGTTTGGTGATCACTAGGAACCCTAAGTGCCAAATTATAGCTAATTCGGTCAGCAAATGTGGCGAAGAACGTCAAAATACCACAAATCGGGAGGTACCGTTATATGGGGGCTGTACCAAAGAGTGGACCGATATAGCCCATCTTCGAACTTGACCTGCCTATGGAAAAAAGACCCTCGGGTGCAAAATTTCAGCACTCTATCTCAATTATTGCGGACGCTAGAGTGATTACAACAGACGGACAGACAGACGGACATGGCTAGATCGTTTTAGAATTTTATCCTGATCAAGAATATATATACTTTATAGGGTCGCAAATGATTAGTTCGATGTGTTACAAACGGAATGAAAAACTTAATATACCCTCCATACTATGGTGGAGGGTATAAAAATCTTCTGATATAGAAGAGCAAGTACCAATGACGTAGGAATAAAACTTACCATAGTATTTGTGAACATTGAAAAATGGGATTACCAAGCAGGACTATAGGAAAAGTTTGGAGGTTCAATTAACTGACATAATTTCGCATATACATTTATCTAATGAATTGCGTATATATATATACTAGTTACCAAGCTTTGCCTTCGTCTGCCACAAAAACAACATCCTAATATGCCTGAAGATCGGCGTAACCACCCGTGAAACGTAGCATAATGGTTGGATTCGTGGGACTTCGGTAGACTTCTAATTTTTCAATGTATCTCTTAGGTCTAAACAGCTCAACTCGAAAGAGAATTAATTAAATTAAAATATTTTTATTGTCCTTTTTTATCCACACTTCGATTTTTTGAACAAAAAAATTGGAGACGATTTATATTGTTGGTGTGAACAGTAAATAATTTAAAACAAATGGCCACATTTCTGTTAATGAATTAACAATGTCAAACAAATACAAAATAACCCAAAATGGAGAAGTTTAATCATGTCTTTTTTTCAATATAAATGTTTTTTAATTTTTAAAGCAAAGGCAATAAACCCATATTTTGAAACTACTTTTTCTTTAAGTTTCCACATAAAGTACCAACACACCCTGAACAATCACAGTCTGTGCAACTTAATCGTTTAAATTGAAACAAATGATTTGTGGTGTATGTTAAGTCAAAGACCTTGCCAAATTGTAATAAGTTTAGTGCTGAACACTTCTCCTTCTTCACGCCATTGCACCCCTTCTTTATGAGTATTTCAAAAATTTAAATCTACTTTAACAATTTGCACCATATGTTGTCATCCTAAAATTATGCTCTAATTATATCAACTTTTACTTTATTACTAACTCCCTTGTTCTTGGGGGAAACATTGAAGAAAGCTGACGAAAATCTTACCCTTTGCGCAATAAACTTTGCAATTTTAATGTTTACGCTCTTTTATTGTGCTTAATTAAATTAACCTCTTTTTCCCGTTGCTAACAAAGTTTGGCAAAGAAGAAATCCGAGATCCCTTTTTATTCAACAATTACAACAGTTTTGTTTATTTGTTGTAGGGTCCCTAAGGCAGCCGCAGTGCCGTTTCATTTCCGCAACGAATTATACTTGAAATTAAATCTTCTTAAGAGACGACAAAAACCCCTTTGGAGTAGTGGAGAAGAAACGGCTCATGACGGAAAATACCAGGGAAAATAATAACAAATTTAAAAAAGTCAAAGAGGACACAAATTTGTTGCTCTTTTTACCACTTCTTCTACTTTCGTCCGTTTTCGAAGTAGAAAAGACATAAAATAAAATACCATTAAATATTAAAAAGAAGACCAACAACAAATCTAATACGATTTCAAGTGAAACAATTGTTTATTTGTAAAGTATAACGACCGTTCGTTCACTTTGGTACTGGAGGGCAGTGTCAGCTACAAAACCGGAAATACAATTTAAACTAAGCTGCAACAATAACAATTGTTAAAGCAACAACAAATGGCTTGAAAGTAAGAAAATTTGTTTGAAAAACGTCTACGGAAATGAAAGCATAACACAAAGGGCAAAGTAACTCAGAGTATTAAAGCATACTTTTAGGCACCCCATTTAAAACAAACATGCCCTAAAGGGTGTTTTCTTCCCAGTTTAACATTTAAACACATATGCTAACTGAATGACTCTTTTATGTGTTCATATACATATGTATGTGTGTGAGTTTGTATTTCAGTTCAATCCCCATTATGTATGAAAGTTTGGTCGGTGTGTGTTCGTGTGTATATAACCTAGTAACTTATATAAATAAAATATAAGCTAAAGCTCACCCAAAACACTCACATACGCTGACACATATTCAGGCCAAGCATTGTGACATTTACAAGTGGTAAATTCATTGGTTATGGTGCTAAAGCAGGGTTGCCACCCGAAGACTCTATAGAAGACTCTACTTTTTCTTGATGGTGGACGAAAGGATCAAAAAATGTGTTTTTTTAAGAATATTTTTCATCCAACATCACAGCAATAAACGTGGATTTTTTAAAGAATATTTTTTCATCCAACATCACAGCAATAAACGTGGATTTTTTAAAGAATATTTTTTCATCCAACATCACAGCAATAAACGTGGATTTTTTAAAGAATATTTTTTCATCCAACATCACAGCAATAAACGTGGTTTTTTTAAAGAATATTTTTTCATCCATCATCACAACAATAAACGTGGATTTTTTAAAGAATATTTTTTCATCCATCATCACAACAATAAACGTGGATTTTTTAAAGAATATTTTTTCATCCATCATCACAACAATAAACGTGGATTTTTTTAAGAATATTTTTTCATCCATCATCACAACAATAAACGTGGATTTTTTTAAGAATATTTTTTCATCCATCATCACAACAATAAACGTGGATTTTTTAAAGAATATTTTTTCATCCATCATCACAACAATAAACGTGGATTTTTTTAAGAATATTTTTTCATCCATCATCACAACAATAAACGTGGATTTTTTTAAGAATATTTTTTCATCCAACATCACAGCAATAAACGTGGATTTTTTTAAGAATATTTTTTCATCCATCATCACAACAATAAACGTGGATTTTTTTAAGAATATTTTTTCATCCATCATCACAACAATAAACGTGGATTTTTTTAAGAATATTTTTTCATCCATCATCACAACAATAAACGTGGATTTTTTAAAGAATATTTTTTCATCCATCATCACAACAATAAACGTGGATTTTTTTAAGAATATTTTTTCATCCATCATCACAACAATAAACGTGGATTTTTTTAAGAATATTTTTTCATCCAACATCACAGCAATAAACGTGGATTTTTTAAAGAATATTTTTTCATCCAACATCACAGCAATAAACGTGGATTTTTTAAAGAATATTTTTTCATCCAACATCACAGCAATAAACGTGGATTTTTTAAAGAATATTTTTTCATCCAACATCACAGCAATAAACGTGGATTTTTTAAAGAATATTTTTTCATCCAACATCACAGCAATAAACGTGGATTTTTTAAAGAATATTTTTAATCCAACTTTGCAGCTATAAACGTGGATTTTTTTAATTTTTTTTTTCATCCAACATCACAGCAATAAACGTGGATTTTTAAAGAATATTTTTTTATCCGCCATCGGAACAACAAACGTGGATTTTTAAAGAATATTTTTTCATCCAACATCACAGCAGTAAACGTGGATTTTTTAAAGAATATTTTTTCATCCAACATCACAGCAATAAACGTGGATTTTTAAGGAATATTTTTTCATTCACCATCAGAACAAGAAACGTCAACTTTTTAAAGTATATTTTTTCATCCAACATCAGAACAAGAAACGTGGATTTTTTAAAGAATATTTTATAAAAAATATTTTTATCGAACTTCAGTAAACATGGATTTTTACAAGAAATGTTTTTTATCGATCTTTAGTAAACATGGATTTTTTTTTAAAAAATGTTTTTATCGATCTTCAATAAAAAATGGATTTTTAAAAAACATGTTTTTTTTATCGAATTCCTGTAAACATGTGTAAAATTTTATTTTTACCGATCCTCAGTAAATATGGTTTCTTTAAAAAATAGTTTTTATCGGATTTTTTAAAAATTGTTTTTTATCGTCTTTGGGTAAACGTGGATTTTTTAAAAATTATTTTTTTCAAGGCATCTTTATAGATGACCTGAGAGGGAATTCTTTTTGACTTTGAGTGCAAAAATAAATCTAAAAGTGGCAACAATATCCCAGAAGTTGAACAAATCACCCCATATCACAGTGAGTGTGTGTGTGCCTGATTGTCGGCTATGTTTGCCTGCAATACAGCCCGTTGTTGTTTTAAACTTAATCCGCTTAACTGTTTTATTTTGTTCATATGTTATTCTTTATATTTTTTCATTATTTTTTAAAGTAACAAAGAGTAAAATTTTTTTGCTGTTGCATTTTGTTATGCTTCTTCTTTGGGGATATTTTTTATATGCCACATTTAAATGAATATTTATTGTTGTTGTTTGTGTTTTACGAAAGCTTAAGCTACAACTACGAAGCTGTCTTCCTATGTATAAATTTGTGTATGTGAAAATCATAAATTTTTTGTTGTAGTGGTTTAGGTGAAAACAACTGTTGCTTAATTTTTTCCCATAATTGTTGAGGAGATTTTTCTACAGGTGAGAAAGGAGGTCTGTTTTTTAATCCTTGTTTCTCGGCATGATGGATAAAAAAATGTTTTTTTTAAAAAAATCCACGTTTAAGGGTCTGATGATGGATGAAAAAATATTTTTTAAAAAATCCACGTTTACGGGTCTGATGATGGATGAAAAAATATTCTTAAAAAAATCCACGTTTATGGGTCTGATGATGGATGATCAAATATTCTTTAAAACATCCAAGTTTATGGGACTGATGGTCATATTCTTTAAAAATCCACGTTTATGAGTCTGATGACGGATGAAAAAAAAATATTCTTTAAAAAATCCACGTTTATGGGTCTGATGATGGATGAAAAATATTCTTTAAAAAATCCACGTTTATGGGTCTGATGATGGATGAAAAATATTCTTTAAAAAATCCACGTTTATGGGTCTGATGATGGATGAAAAATATTCTTTAAAAAATCCACGTTTATGGGTCTGATGATGGATGAAAAATATTCTTTAAAAAATCCACGTTTATGGGTCTGATGATGGATGAAAAATATTCTTTAAAAAATCCACGTTTATGGGTCTGATGATGGATTAAAAAATATTCTTTAAAAAATCCACGTTTATGGGTCTGATGATGGATGAAAACATATTCCTTAAAAAATCCACGTTTTGAGGCCTGATCACGGATGAAAAAATAATCTTTAAAAAATCCACGTTTATGGGCCTGATGATGAATGAAAAAATAATCTTTAAAAAATCCACGTTTATGGGCCTGATGATGAATGAAAAAATATTCTTTAAAAAATCCACGTTTATGGGCCTGATGATGAATGAAAAAATAATCTTTAAAAAATCCACGTTTTGAGGCCTGATCACGGATGAAAAAATAATCTTTAAAAAATCCACGTTTTGAGGCCTGATCACGGATGAAAAAATAATCTTTAAAAAATCCACGTTTAGGGGTCTGATGATGTATGAAAAAATAATCTTTAAAAAATCCACGTTTATGGCTCTTGTGATGGATGAAAAAATATTCTTTAAAAAATCCACGTTTATGGGTCTGATGATGGATTAAAAAATATTCTTTAAAAAATCCACGTTTATGGGTCTGATGATGGATGAAAACATATTCCTTAAAAAATCCACGTTTTGAGGCCTGATCACGGATGAAAAAATAATCTTTAAAAAATCCACGTTTATGGGCCTGATGATGAATGAAAAAATATTCTTTAAAAAATCCACGTTTATGGGCCTGATGATGAATGAAAAAATATTCTTTAAAAAATCCACGTTTATGGGCCTGATGATGAATGAAAAAATATTCTTTATAAAATCCACGTTTTAAGGCCTGATCACGGATGAAAAAATAATCTTTAAAAAATCCACGTTTTGAGGCCTGATCACGGATGAAAAAATAATCTTTAAAAAATCCACGTTTAGGGGTCTGATGATGTATGAAAAAATAATCTTTAAAAAATCCACGTTTATGGCTCTGGTGATGGATGAAAAAATATTCTTTAAAAAATCCACGTTTATGGGTCTGATGATGGATGAAAACATATTCCTTAAAAAAATCCACGTTTTGAGGCCTGATCACGGATGAAAAAATAATCTTTAAAAAATCCACGTTTATGGGCCTGATGATGAATGAAAAAATATT
The DNA here is from genome assembly GCF_047663935.1 of Musca autumnalis. Classification (NCBI taxonomy): domain Eukaryota; kingdom Metazoa; phylum Arthropoda; class Insecta; order Diptera; family Muscidae; genus Musca; species Musca autumnalis. The sequence continues at coordinate 21,716,353 of NW_027411755.1, read as the reverse complement.
CTTTAAAAAATCCACGTTTATGGGCCTGATGATGAATGAAAAAATATTCTTTATAAAATCCACGTTTTAAGGCCTGATCACGGATGAAAAAATAATCTTTAAAAAATCCACGTTTTGAGGCCTGATCACGGATGAAAAAATAATCTTTAAAAAATCCACATTTATGGGTCTGGCGATGGATGAAAAATATTCTTTAAAAAATCCACGTTTATTGCTGTGATATTGGATGAAAAAAATATTCTTTAAAAAATCCACGTTAATTGCTGTGATATTGGGTGAAAAAAATATTCTTTAAAAATCCACGTTTATTGCTGTGATATTGGATGAAAAAAATATTCTTTAAAAAATCCACATTTATTACTGTGATATTGGATGAAAAAATATTCTTTAAAAATTCAAGTTTATGGATCTGATAATGGATGAAAAAATATTCTTTAAAAAATCCACGTTTAGGTGTCTGATGATGGATGAAAAAAATATTCTTTAAAAAATCCACGTTTAGGTGTCTGATGATGGATGAAAAAAATATTCTTTAAAAAATCCACGTTTATTCCTGTGATATTGGATGAAAAAAATATTCTTTAAAAAATCTACGTTTATTGCTGTGATATTGGATGAAAAAAATATTCTTTAAAAAATCCACGTTTATTGCTGTGATATTGGATGAAGAAAATATTCTTTAAAAAATCCACGTTTATTGCTGTGATATTGGATGAAAAAAATATTCTTTAAAAAATCCACGTTTATTGCTGTGATATTGGATGAAAAAAATATTCTTTAAAAAATCTACGTTTATTGCTGTGATATTGGATGAAAAAAATATTCTTTAAAAAATCTACGTTTATTGCTGTGATATTGGATGAAAAAAATATTCTTTAAAAAATCTACGTTTATTGCTGTGATATTGGATGAAAAAAATATTCTTTAAAAAATCTACGTTTATTGCTGTGATATTGGATGAAACAAATATTTAAAAAATCCGCGTTTATTGCTGTGATATTGGATGAAAAAAATATTTAAAAAATCCGCGTTTATTGCTGTGATATTGGATGAAAAAAATATTCTTTAAAAAATCCGCTTTTATTGCTGTGATATTGGATGAAAAAAATATTCTTTAAAAAATCTACGTTTATTGCTGTGATATTGGATGAAAAAAATATTCTTTAAAAAATCTACGTTTATTGCTGTGATATTGGATGAAAAAAATATTCTTTAAAAAATCTACGTTTATTGCTGTGATATTGGATGAAAAAAATATTTAAAAAATCCGCGTTTATTGCTGTGATATTGGATGAAAAAAATATTTAAAAAATCCGCGTTTATTGCTGTGATATTGGATGAAAAAAATATTCTTTAAAAAATCCGCTTTTATTGCTGTGATATTGGATGAAAAAAATATTCTTTAAAAAATCTACGTTTATTGCTGTGATATTGGATGAAAAAATAATCTTTAAAAAATCCACGTTTATGGCTCTGGTGATGGATGAAAAAATATTCTTTAAAAAATCCACGTTTATGGGTCTGATGATGGATTAAAAAATATTCTTTAAAAAATCCACGTTTATGGGTCTGATGATGGATGAAAACATATTCCTTAAAAAATCCACGTTTTGAGGCCTGATCACGGATGAAAAAATAATCTTTAAAAAATCCACGTTTATGGGCCTGATGATGAATGAAAAAATATTCTTTAAAAAATCCACGTTTATGGGCCTGATGATGAATGAAAAAATATTCTTTATAAAATCCACGTTTTAAGGCCTGATCACGGATGAAAAAATAATCTTTAAAAAATCCACGTTTTGAGGCCTGATCACGGATGAAAAAATAATCTTTAAAAAATCCACGTTTAGGGGTCTGATGATGTATGAAAAAATAATCTTTAAAAAATCCACGTTTATGGCTCTGGTGATGGATGAAAAAATATTCTTTAAAAAATCCACGTTTATGGGTCTGATGATGGATTAAAAAATATTCTTTAAAAAATCCACGTTTATGGGTCTGATGATGGATGAAAACATATTCCTTAAAAAATCCACGTTTTGAGGCCTGATCACGGATGAAAAAATATTCTTTAAAAAATCCACGTTTATGGGCCTGATGATGAATGAAAAAATATTCTTTAAAAAATCCACGTTTATGGGCCTGATGATGAATGAAAAAATATTCTTTATAAAATCCACGTTTTAAGGCCTGATCACGGATGAAAAAATAATCTTTAAAAAATCCACGTTTTGAGGCCTGATCACGGATGAAAAAATAATCTTTAAAAAATCCACATTTATGGGTCTGGCGATGGATGAAAAATATTCTTTAAAAAATCCACGTTTATTGCTGTGATATTGGATGAAAAAAATATTCTTTAAAAAATCCACGTTAATTGCTGTGATATTGGGTGAAAAAAATATTCTTTAAAAATCCACGTTTATTGCTGTGATATTGGATGAAAAAAATATTCTTTAAAAAATCCACATTTATTGCTGTGATATTGGATGAAAAATATTCTTTAAAAATTCAAGTTTATGGATCTGATAATGGATGAAAAAATATTCTTTAAAAAATCCACGTTTAGGTGTCTGATGATGGATGAAAAAAATATTCTTTAAAAAATCCACGTTTATTCCTGTGATATTGGATGAAAAAAATATTCTTTAAAAAATCCACGTTTATTGCTGTGATATTGGATCAAAAATATTTAAAAAATCCGCGTTTATTGCTGTGATATTGGATGAAAAAAATATTCTTTAAAAAATCCACGTTTATTGCTGTGATATTGGATGAAGAAAATATTCTTTAAAAAATCCACGTTTATTGCTGTGATATTGGATGAAAAAAATATTCTTTAAAAAATCCACGTTTATTGCTGTGATATTGGATGAAAAAAATATTCTTTAAAAAATCTACGTTTATTGCTGTGATATTGGATGAAAAAAATATTCTTTAAAAAATCCACGTTTATTGCTGTGATATTGGATGAAGAAAATATTCTTTAAAAAATCCACGTTTATTGCTGTGATATTGGATGAAAAAAATATTCTTTAAAAAATCCACGTTTATTGCTGTGATATTGGATGAAAAAAATATTCTTTAAAAAATCCACGTTTATTGCTGTGATATTGGATGAAGAAAATATTCTTTAAAAAATCCACGTTTATTGCTGTGATATTGGATGAAAAAAATATTCTTTAAAAAATCCACGTTTATTGCTGTGATATTGGATGAAAAAAATATTTAAAAAATCCGCGTTTATTGCTGTGATATTGGATGAAAAAAATATTCTTTAAAAAATCTACGTTTATTGCTGTGATATTGGATGAAAAAAATATTCTTTAAAAAATCTACGTTTATTGCTGTGATATTGGATGAAAAAAATATTCTTTAAAAAATCTACGTTTATTGCTGTGATATTGGATGAAAAAAATATTTAAAAAATCCGCGTTTATTGCTGTGATATTGGATGAAAAAAATATTTAAAAAATCCGCGTTTATTGCTGTGATATTGGATGAAAAAAATATTTAAAAAATCCGCGTTTATTGCTGTGATATTGGATGAAAAAAATATTCTTTAAAAAATCCACGTTTAGGTGTCTGATGATGGATGAAAAAAATATTCTTTAAAAAATCCACGTTTATTGCTGTGATATTGGATGAAAAAAATATTCTTTAAAAAATCTACGTTTATTGCTGTGATATTGGATGAAAAAAATATTCTTTAAAAAATCCACGTTTATTGCTGTGATATTGGATGAAAAAAATATTCTTTAAAAAATCCACGTTTATTGCTGTGATATTGGATGAAAAAAATATTTAAAAAATCCGCGTTTATTGCTGTGATATTGGATGAAAAAAATATTCTTTAAAAAATCTACGTTTATTGCTGTGATATTGGATGAAAAAAATATTCTTTAAAAAATCTACGTTTATTGCTGTGGTATTGGATGAAAAAAATATTCTTTAAAAAATCTACGTTTATTGCTGTGATATTGGATGAAAAAAATATTAAAAAAATCCGCGTTTATTGCTGTGATATTGGATGAAAAAAATATTTAAAAAATCCGCGTTTATTGCTGTGATATTGGATGAAAAAAATATTCTTTAAAAAATCCGCGTTTATTGCTGTGATATTGGATGAAAAAAATATTCTTTAAAAAATCTACGTTTATTGCTGTGATATTGGATGAAAAAAATATTCTTTAAAAAATCCACGTTTATTGCTGTGATATTGGATGAAAAAAATATTCTTTAAAAAATCCACGTTTTTTGCTGTGATATTGGATGAAAAAAATATTCTTTAAAAAATCCACGTTTATTGCTGTGATATTGGATGAAAAAAATATTTAAAAAATCCGCGATTATTGCTGTGCTATTGGATGAAAAAATATTCTTTAAAAAATCCAAGTTTATGGGTCTGATGATGGATGAAAAAATATTCATTAGAAAATCCACGTTTATTGTTGTGTTGATGGATGAAAAAATATTCTTTAAAAAATCCAAGTTTATGGGTCTGATGATGGATGAAAAAATATTCATTAGAAAATCCACGTTTATTGTTGTGTTGATGGATGAAAAAATATTCTTTAAAAAATCCACGTTTAGTGGTGCGATAATGGATGAAAATATTCTTTGATGAAAAAATATTCTTTAAAAAATGCACGTTTCTTGTTGAGATGGTCTTTGGAAAAAATTCTTTAAAAAATCCACGTTTAGTGGTGCGATAATGGATGCAAAATATTCTTTGATGAAAAAATATTCTTTAAAAAATCCACGTTTAGAGGTCTGATGATGGGTAAAAAAATATTCTTTAAAAAATCCACACTTAGAGGTCTGATGATGGGTAAAAAAATATTCTTTAAAAATCCAAGTTAAGAGGCCTGATAATGGATGAACAAAAATTTTTATAAATCCACGTTTAGAGCCGCGATAACGGATGAAAAAAATATTCTTTAAAAATCCACGTTTAGAGTCGCGATGACGGATGAAAAAAATATTCTTTAAAAATCCACGTTTAGAGGTCTGATGATGGGTAAAAAAATATTCTTTAAAAATCCAAGTTAAGAGGCCTGATAATGGATGAACAAAATTTTTATAAATCCACGTTTAGAGCCGTGATAACGGATGAAAAAAATATTCTTTAAAAATCCACGTTTAGAGCCGTGATAATGGATGAAACAAATATTCTTTAAAAATCCACGATTACAGGTGTGATAATGGATGAAAAAAATATTCTTTAAAAATCCACGTTTAGAGCCGTGATAATGGATGAAACAAATATTCTTTAAAAATCCACGATTACAGGTGTGATGATGGATGAAAAAAATATTCTTTAAAAATCCACGTTTAGAGCCGTGATAATGGATGAAACAAATATTCTTTAAAAATCCACGATTACAGGTGTGATGATGGATGAAAAATATTCTTTAAAAAATCCACGTTTAGAGGTCTGATGATGGATGAAAAATATTCTTTAAAAAATCCACGTTTATGGGTCTGATGATGGATGAAAAAATATTCTTTAAAAATCCACGATTACAGGTGTGATGATGGATGAAAAAAATATTCTTTAAAAATCCACGTTTAGAGGTCTGATGATGGATGAAAAATATTCTTTAAAAAATCCACGTTTATGGGTCTGATGATGGATGAAAAAAATATTCTTTAAAAATCCACGTTTAGAGGTCTGATGATGGATGAAAAATATTCTTTAAAAATCCACGTATAGAGGTCTGATGATGGATGAAAAATATTCTTTAAAAAATCCACGTTTATGGGTCTGATGATGGATGAAAAAATATTCTTTAAAAAATCCACGTTTATGGGTCTGATGATGGATGAAAAAATATTCTTTAAAAAATCCACGTTTATGGGTCTGATGATGGATGAAAAAATATTCTTTAAAAAATCCACGTTTATGGGTCTGATGATGGATGAAAAAATATTCTTTAAAAAATCCACGTTTATGGGTCTGATGATGGATGAAAAAATATTCTTTAAAAAATCCACGTTTATGGGTCTGATAATGGATGAAAAAATATTCTTTAAAAAATCCACGTTTATGGGTCTGATGATGGATGAAAAAATATTCTTTAAAAAATCCACGTTTATGGGTCTGATGATGGATGAAAAAATATTCTTTAAAAAATCCACGTTTATGGGTCTGATAATGGACGAAAATCCACTTTTAGAGGTCTGCTGATGGATGAAAAAATATTTTTAAAAAAACCACGTTTAGAGGTCTGAAAAAATTTTGTTTTTTCAAAATAGTCTGGCTTAATCCCATTGTTGTTGTTTTAATATTTTAAAACAACTATTTTATTAGTGGGAAAGATTTGGCATTGTTCGCCAAGGGGTAAGGCAGAGAATACTATAGTTTCGATCCACGCCACAGGATCTCATCAGTTCCCTTGTTTCTTGTTTGTGGATATTCTCCACCGAAGTTATTTTTCAATAACTTCTTCAACAAGAAACTTTTTATACCCAAACATCAATCGTCAGCTCGAAGTATAAAGGTAAGCAAAGAAAAAAGTTCAATGAGAAGTTTTTCCTTGGCAACCTCATACAACTCCGACGAAAGTGTCTGCGAAAACAATTCAAACCTCTTCCACTTGTGTGTGTCGTCGAATTTCGACAAATGCACACACCAAAATTTGGTTGGTCTGCTTTACAGCAAAAACAACACACGTCGTGCCAGTGTCTTCAATTTGAAGCATTGTGGCGTTTTTTTATACCCTCCACCATAGTATGGAGGGTATATTAAGTTTGTTTTTCCGTTTGTAACGCATTGAAATACTCATTTGCGACCCTATAAAGTATATATATTCTTGATCAGGGTAAAATTCTAAGTCGATCTGAGCACGTCCGTCCGTCCGTCCGTCCGTCCGTCTGTGGTAATCACTCTAGCATCCACAAAAATGGAGATAGGACGCTGAAATTTTGGGAAAATGCGTCTTTTGTTTGCAGGCAGGTCAAGTTCGATGATGGGCTATATCGGTCCACGTTTTGGTATAGCCCCCATATAACGGTACCCCCCGATTTACGGTATTTTGACGTTTTTAGCTACATTTTCAGACCGATTTGGCTATAATTTGACATTTAGGGTTCTTAAGTGTCAATAAACATATATAACAAAACTTGTGGACATAGGTCCACGGTTTAGTATAGCCCCCATATAACGGTACCCCCCGATTTGCGGTATTTTGACGTTTTTAGCTACATTTTTAGACCGATTTAGCTATAATTTGACATTTGGGGTTCTTAAATATCAATAAACTTATATAACAAAAGTTGTGGACATAGGTCCACGTTTTGGTATAGCCCCCATATAACGGTACCCCCCGATATACGGTATTTTGACGTTTTTAGCTACATTTTCAGACCGATTTGGCTATAATTTGACATTTAGGGTTCTTAAGTGTCAATAAACATATATAACAAAACTTGTGGACATAGGTCCACGTTTTGGTATAGCCCCCATATAACGGTACCCCCCGATATGCGGTATTTTGACGTTTGTAGCTACATTTTCAGACCGATTTAGCTATAATTTGACATTTATGATTCTTAAGTGTTAATTAACTTATATATTAGAAGTTGTGGACATAGGTCCACGTTTTGGTATAGCCCCCATATAACGGTACCCCCCGATTTACGGTATTTTGACGTTTTTAGCTACATTTTCAGACCGATTTGGCTATAATTTGACATTTAGGGTTCTTAAGTGTCAATAAATATATATAACAAAACTTGTGGACATAGGTCCACGTTTTGGTATAGCCCCCATATAACGGTACCCCCCGATTTGCGGTATTTTGACGTTTTTAGCTACATTTTTAGACCGATTTAGCTATAATTTGACATTTAGGGTTCTTAAATATCAATAAACTTATATAACAAAAGTTGTGGACATAGGTCCACGTTTTGGTATAGCCCCCATATAACGGTACCCCCCGATTTACGGTATTTTGACGTTTTTAGCTACATTTTCAGACCGATTTAGCTATAATTTGACATTTATGATTCTTAAGTGTTAATTAACTTATATATTAGAAGTTGTGGACATAGGTCCACGTTTTGGTATAGCCCCCATATATCGGTACCCACCGATTTACGGTATTTTGACGTTTTTAGCTACATTTTCAGACCGATTTGGCTATAATTTGACATTTAGGGTTCTTAAGTGTCAATAAACATATATAACTAAATTTGTGGATATAGGTCCACGTTTTGGTATAGCCCCCATATAACGGTAGCCCCCGATTTACGGTATTTTGACGTTTTTAGCTGCATTTTCAGACCGATTTAGCTATAATTTGACATTTAGGGTTCTTAAATGTCAATAAACTTATATAACAAAAGTTGTGGACATAGGTCCACGTTTTGGTATAGCCCCCATATAACGGTAACCCCCGATTTACGGTATTTTGACGATTTTAGCTACATTTTCAGACCGATTTAGCTATAATTTGACATTTAGGGTTCTTGGTATAGCCCCCATATAACGCTAGCCCCCGATTTACGGTATTTTGACGTTTTTAGCTGCATTTTCAGACCGATGTAGCTATAATTTGACATTTAGGGTTCTTAAATGTCAATAAACTTATATAACAAAAGTTGTGGACATAGGTCCACGTTTTGGTATAGCCCCCATATAACGGTAACCCCCGATTTACGGTATTTTGACGATTTTAGCTACATTTTCAGACCGATTTAGCTATAATTTGACATTTAGGGTTCTTAAGTATCAATAAACTTATACAACAAAAGTTGTGGACCTAGGTCCACGTTTTGGTATAGGCCCCATATAAAGGTACGCCCGATTTACGGCATTTTGACGTTTTTATCTACATTTGCAGACCGATTTAGTTATCAATTGACATTTAGGGTTCTTAAATGTCAATAAACATTTATAACTAGTGGACATAGGTCCATGTTTTGGAATAGCCCCCATATAACGTTACCGCCCGATTTCAGGTATTTTGAGAATTTTACCTACAAGTTTTAACCGAATTATCTGTAATTTGAACATTTGAATTTGAAATTCTTAGTGGTCACCACACCTCTCCACCAAAAATTGTCAAGAAAGCCCCCATATAACGGTACCTTCCGATTTTCAGTAATTTGATGATTTTACCTACAATATAAAACCGAACTAGCTGTAATTTGACATTTAAAGTTCTTAGTGGTCACAACACCTCTCCATCAAAAATTGTCAACATAGGTCCATGTTCGGATATAGCTCCCATGTAACGGTACCTCCCAATTTTCAGTAATTTGGCAATTTTAGCTACAATTTTTAACAGAACTAACTGTAATTTGTCATTTGAAGGTTGTAGTGGTCACCACACATCTGCATCAACAATTTTCAACATAGCCCCAATATAACGATACTTCCCGATTTTCGTACTTTGAAGATTTTACTTAAAATGTTTAACCGAACGTAGGTCCATGTTTTGGTATAGCCCCAAAACAAACCTCCCGATTGTCCGTACCTTAGCTTTATATTTTGGACGAACTTTCTGTAATTTGTTCATTTAAGTTCATATTTTCGTAAAGCCCAGATACCTCCGAACTAGCTGTTAATGACATTTGAAGTTCCCACGTTATGTAGCGATTTTCGATATTTTGAGGATTCTAGCTAAATTTTTTAACCGAATTAGGAGTTATTTGACATTAAAGGCTCCCATCAAAAACTGTCAACATAGGCCCATGTTTTATTATAACCCCTATATAACAGTACCTCCCAATTTCTAGCCCACCAAACATTTTCAACAGTTAGATATAGGCACCATAAAAAAGGACCTCCCGAATGAAGCATTTTATGTACATTATCTGAAATTTTAACGTACTCACTTAAAGTTGGGGACAGGAATGAATATTTTATGGTGGAGGGTATGAAAAGTTCGGCCCGGCCGAACTTAATGCTTTTTTACTTGTTTTTATTGGGATAGCGTTTGCAATTTTGTTTTTTCAAAATATTCTGGCTTAATCCCATTGTTGTTGTTTTAATATTTTAAAACAACTATTTTATTAGTGGAAAAGATTTGGCATTGTTCGCCAAGGGGTAAGGCAGAGAATACTATAGTTTCGATCCACGCCACTGGATCTCATCAGTTCCCTTGTTTCTTGTTTGTGGATATTCTCCACCGAAGTTATTTTTCAATAACTTCTTCAACAAGAAACTTTTTATACCCAAACAATGGGATTAAGCCAGACTATTTTGAAAAAACAAAATTGCAAACGCTATCCCAATAAAAAAACGCCACAATGCTTCGGTCTGAAAAAATATTTTTAAAAAACCACGTTTAGAGGTCTGAAAAAATATTTTTAAAAAACCACGTTTAGAGGTCTGAAAAAATATTTTTAAAAAACCACGTTTAGAGGTCTGAAAAAATATTTTTAAAAAACCACGTTTAGAGGTCTGAAAAAATATTTTTAAAAAACCACGTTTAGAGGTCTGAAAAAATATTTTAAAAAAAACACGTTTAGAGGTCTGAAAAAATATTTTTAAAAAACCACGTTTAGAGGTCTGAAAAAATATTTTTAGAAAACCACGTTTAGAGGTCTGAAAAAATATTTTTAAAAAACCACGTTTAGAGGTCTGATGATGGATGAACAAATATTTTAAAAAATCCACATTTAGAGGTCTGGTGATGGATGAAAAAGAAAAATTAAAAATCGATGTTTGGTGATTTGATGATGGTTGAAAAAATTTTTAAAAATCCACGTTTGGAGGTCTGATGGCGGATCAAAAAATATTTGTAAAAATCTTTGTTTGTTTATCTGATGACACATGAAAAAAATATTTTTAAAATCCACGTTCAGAGGCCTGATAATGGATGAACAAATATTTTAAAAAATCCACATTTAGAGGTCTGGTGATGGATGAAAAAGAAAAATTAAAAATCGATGTTTGGTGATTTGATGATGGTTGAAAAAATTTTTAAAAATCCACGTTTAGAGGTCTGAAAAAATATTTTTAAAAATCCACGTTTAGAGGTCTGATGGCCCATGATTTTTTCTTTTAAACCCACGTTTAGAGGTCTGATGATGGATGAACAAATATTTTTAAAAATTTACGTTTAGAGGGTCTGATTATCCATGAAAAATGTTTTTAAAAATCCACGTTTAGAAAGTCTGGTGATGGATGAAAAAATATTTTGAAAAACCTACGTTTAGAGGGTCTGATGATCCATGAAAAATATTTTTAAAAATCCTAGTTTAGAGGTCTGTCGATGGATGAAAAAGTTATTCTTTAAGGAATCCACATTTCAGACTTCTTATGATGGATGAAAAAATATTCTTTAAAAATCCAAGTTTTTTCGTCTGAATGTCCTTAAACATATTTTGTAACAAAATCACGTTTCTCTTCTTTAAAAATCCACGTTTCTTGGTCTGATGATGGATAAATAAATATTCTTAAAAATATCCACGTTTAGTGGTCTGATGATGGATAAAAAATATTTTTAAAAATATTCACTTTTAGTGGTTTGAATGTCCTTAAAAAATATTTTTTTTAATAAATCTATGCTTAGTGGTCTGAAGGTCCATGAAAAAATATTTTAAAAAAATGCACTTTTAGTGGTTTGAAGGTCCATGAAAAAATATTATTTAAAAAATCCACGTTAAATGTTCTGAAGGTCTATGAAAACATATTCTTTAAAACATCCACGTTTAGTGGTATGAAGTTCCGTGAAAAACTATTTTTTAAAAAATCCACAGTAAATGAAATGTATGAAAAAATATTCTTGTTTGAAAAATCTACGTTTATTGGTCTGTTGATAGATGAAAATATTTTTTAAAAAGCCCACGTTTATTGGTTTTGAATGCGTATTAAAAATATTCAAGTTTAGTAGTCTGATTTTCCACACTACTCTCGCGCTATTTTATGTTTCGCTCTTAGCAATTCAATGGTATTATAACTGTTAATTTATTAAAAATACATACAGATTTGTTTTATGTTCGTTTTTTAACCCATACGCATAAAATAAAGCAGGCACTTTGAATATAGTAAAATAACAAACAACAAAATCCCTACTAACTGCATTTCTATTCATGTTATGTGCCATTTTTTCTGCATATAGGTAACATGGCTATTATGTTCAATTTAGCAGAAAACGTTATTCTATTTCTTTTTTTGTTCCCCACAATGACAATTGGTGTAATGCCATAACAAAATATAATCCATTTGTTAACAGGTCAGACTACTACAACTTCTGCGGAAAGTGGTAAAATAGAGAATTTAAAAAAATATAAAAAATAAAACTGACTAACAAAAGCCTCTTCACATGAAAACACGAGTACAAAAAACGTTTAAACTAATAAAATAAATAAAGCAAAATAACAGAAATTCAAAGAACAATTTAGTGCTGAACATTCTAAGCGCAAATAAATGCTTTACGCATTTGGCCAATTAGAGAGTATTAGCCTTTGTTCAAATGTATTTAAATGAATTTAAATGCAATTTAAAAAGAATAGAGAGAGAGGTCTTATTGGGTTTCAGCTTTAAATGTGGGCATAAATATATAATCTTTGGTGCTATACCAAAATTTCGGAACTCATATCTACTTTCCGAAAGAAGAACAATTATACTAGATCACAAGCACTACCATCATTTAAAATTCAGCACTATTAAAAAATTGGCTCTTTACATTTTACATTTTCAATATAATCCCGAAAGTTTCTTAAGGTCAACAGTGTAGAACTTTCATATTTTAACTTGATATAAGTTTGAGAGAAATATGACGACGTGGAATAATAAAACTAATGTAAGTCACTCCCTTCGATAGTTATCGTGTACACCATTAATTTTATTTCGACAGCATAGCATTTATATAAAGCAATCGGGTCGTAACTAAGGAAGCCTTGACGTGTACAAGAAAAACATATGTATATATCGTTGCACACAGGATCACAAGGACTATCTGTGTGCGAACGAAAATAATTTCGAACAGCCCTTAGTAAAATTGTAAATGAATTTTTCAGTATATTTATCGGCTTTTATATTCTATTTTATAATTGGTTGGTGTTGTTTATTTTCAATAGGTACGGGTACAAATTCTTGAAAAGTTCCTTAGAATGGTTAGTAATGAAGTCCTTTGAAGAAAAATACATACGGTTTGGCATTTAATCAAGATGCAGTGAATTAATCATCATACCTGTAATGAAAGGAAGAACAAGAATACATTATTATAAATCTGTTGTTATATTTTATATTGATTACAGAGACAGCCAGGTATTTTAAATATTATCTGGTCGATCATTAAATATAACATGTAAGAACGGATCTACGTTCGGAAGGGCCTTTTTATACCATTCACCATTAACTTTACTGAAGTAAATACAACAAATAATTACTACAACAACAAAAATATGACAAGGAAAACTGAGTAGATTATGAAAGTAGAGCTAAAACAAGTAAAAAAGTATCCGTCGGCTTTTCCGACAGAGATATACCCTCAGCCTGTGTGGATTGATATACCTTTTTACCCAAAAAAACGTATGTATTTAGGGGGGTTTTCAAAAATTTTGGGGGGATATCGATAGATAGGGCTTTTTATCACAATAGCCTACGAAAAGCATAATATAGCTGTAAGCAGGGCCACTAGGAAAGCCCTCGGTAAGAAGTAAAAGGGTATCAGTCGGCTTTGCCGACAGTGATATACCCTCAGCCTGTGTGGATTGAAATACTTTTTTTTCCAAAAAAAACGAACTTACCTTTTTAAGGGGTTTTCAAAATTTTGGGCGTATGAACCGACAAAAGTACGGAGAGGATTAAAGCCCAAAAATTTGCGGGGATATCGATAGATAGAGCTTTTTTTATAACATCAGCCTACGAAAAACAAAATATCGCTGTAAACAGGGCCACTAGGAAAACCTTCGGTAAAAATGTCCAAAGGAACTTCGAACAGACCCTTAAGCACACAAAAATGTTGAACATTTGTGTGGTTTGTGCCACAAAGATTGGACAGATAGGGCCAAAATTTGAACATAAACTATGTTTCGACAATATTTAGAGATCCAAAGTTTGGACCAAAATCGCGCGTACCATTTTAGCGAATATTTTCGAACTTTTGTGGAGGAGGTACCAAAAGGAAAGGACCTACAATATCCACAGTGTGGACGAACGCAGTATTCGGTTCGAGCTCTCCAGCCAACAGAACATTTGTTCTATAGGCCGAACTAAGAAAAGATCTACATTTCTCTCTGTCTATTGCTTCTCTTTCTGGAATACCGCGCCTTGTCATCTCTTCATCCACTTGTTTGCGCCATTTATTCTTTGGCCTGCCAATTCTGCGTGCACCGCCAAGCGGCTCATATTTATACGCCTTTTTAGCGGGTTCATCATCGCTCATTCTTATGATATGGCCTAACTAACGCAATCGTTGCATCTCGATACGTTTAACTGTATTGATGTCGTTGTATAGCAGATACAGCTCGTGGTTTATGCGACGTTGATATTCACCGTCAACGCAGATTGGTCTGTAGATCTTTCGAAGAATTTTTCTCTCAAACACGCCAAGCACTGCCTTATCTGCTTGCGCAAGTAACCAGGCATCGGAAACATACATCAGCACGGGTAGTATCATTGTTTTGTAAAGCGTTATTTTTGTTTGACGAGTTGTGGCTTTGTTTTTGAAGTGCTTACTTAAGCCAAAGTAGCATCTGTTGGCCAATACAATTCTTCTTTTTATTTCACAACTGATGTCGTTTGTTGTGTTTACGGCGGTGCCGAGGTAGACGAAGTCTTTTACTACCTCAACGTCACCAACGTCAACAGTTGGCCCTATCTATATGGACGCATTGCGTGTTGACACTATCAACTTACTCTTCCCGCCGTTTACCGCCAGACCCACTTTAACCTTCATAAAGGTATCTGTTACATCTTTTACTAGTCGTCCCATGATGCCTATATCATCAGCATAAGCAAGTAACATGTGGCCATTGGTGTAGATTGTGCCACTTCTTTTGACATTTGCCTCTCGTATAACCTTTTCCAGCAGGATGTTGAAGAGATCACACGAAAGGCTGTCTCCTTGTCTGAAACCTCTTTTGGTACCAATCTTCTTTCCTATTTTAACTGAGGACCTCGTGCCAGTTAAAGTCATTTTACAAAGCCGAATGAGTTTTGCTGGGATACCAAATTCAGACATGGCTTGGAATACCTTTGAACGCAGCGGGCTGTTGAAGGCTGCTTTATAATCGACAAAAAGGTGGTAGGTATCGATCTGCATCTCTTGGGTCTTCTCCAGGATTTGCCGCAGGGTAAATATCTGGTCAATGGTGGACTTGTAGGCAATAGGGAGTAGACTTATGCCCCTATAATTAGAGTATACAGTCTTATCTCCCTTCTTGTGGACGCTGATGAATACATCTTATCATCGTGTCGCCTCCGGTTTTGAACAGCTCAGCTGGTAAGCCATCGGCTCCTGCTGGCTTATTATTCTTCAGCCGATTTACTGCTGTCTTTACCTTATCTTGGCTGGGCGGTTTACATTCAATACCATCTTCTGGGATTGGGACTGTGGTATCTTCGTCGTCTTCGCTGCTCTACAGGAGGATGTGCCTGTACCAAAGCCATCATTTTGATGCTTGATTCTTTGGTAGAATTTTCTGGCTCCTGTACATCTCGATTTTTTCACACTCCCGCTTTTCCATCTCTCTCTTTTTCCTGCGGAAAAGACGTTTTTCCTCTCTCCTTTTCTCCCTGTATCTCTATCGTGCGCTACGCGTTGCTACGGATTGTAAAGTATCCCTATATGCCGCATTTTTCTCTTCGGTGGCAGCACGACACTCCTGATCATACCATGGATTCCTTGATGGAGGTCTCTGGTATCAAAGTATGGATTTTGCGGCTGTTTTCATGGAGTGGGCAATGCTTTGCCATTGCGCTGATATGTTATCGGGATGAGAAGTGCTTTGATTAAGCAATTGGGCTAGTTGAGTGGAATATGCTGTGGCTATCTGTTGTGATTGCAGCTTACCGATGTCTAACATTCGTGTTGTGTCTGTTCGTACTTTGTTTGCTACGTTTAAGCGGGTGCGTACCTTTGCTACAACAAGGTAGTGGTCCGAATCAATGTTTGCGTCTCGGAACGATCGTACACCCAACACGCTCGATGAATGTCTTCCATCTATCACAACATGATCAATTTGATTTCTTGTTTTCTGATCTGGAGACAGCCAGGTGCCCTTATGAATATCGAGATGATTAAATCTGGTACTGCTAACTACCAAGTTTCTTGCAGCTGCAAAGTCTATCAGTCTCATACCATTGTTAGATGTTTCACTGTGGAGACTGAATTTCACGACTGTTGGGCCAAAGATATTCTCCTTTTCAATTTTGGCTTTAAAATCGCCAAGAATGATTTTAATGTCATGGACAGGGCAACGGTCATATGTTTCTTCTAAGCGCTCGTAAAATATATCTTTGGTCTGTTCGTCCTTTTCTTCAGTGGGAGCATGAGCGAAAATAAAGCTGATGTTGAAGAATTTAGATTTTATTCGAATTGCAGCAAGTCTTTCATTCACTGCAGTGAAGCTGGATACCAGATGTTTTAGTCTCCGACTAACTACAAATCCGCAACCAAACTCATGCTTTACGTCATGGCAGCAATAATACAGTGCGTCACCTTTAGGTGTTGTTGTGACGCCTTTCCCAATCCATCGTATTTCCTGTATGGCAGTAATATCGGCCTTGTACTTTTCAAGTACGTCTGCCAATGCGAAGACTGCACCTTCTCTATAAAGAGTGCGAACGTGCGAACGTTCCAGGTGCAGATTCGCAGATCATGGTCCTTAAAACGTTTGCGGGGTTCGTCAACTTTAGAGGGTTTTGTTTTTCTTTTCTTTCGTTTTTTCATAGTAGGCATTTTTTTCTAGAGGAGGGTTACTAACCCGACGCCTAAACCCAAGTTTTTAACGTTCTTATGGGTGAACGCGCGGCACATGTTAGCTCACTACCTTTAACGGGTGTTAAATGCATTTTCCCAGGTGACACCACGGGGAGGTCAGTGTCCACTTGAGATGAAAGAGGGACCAAGATTGATCTTGGGCTTTGCCATGTTCAAACCGGTCAGGACCGTTCCTAGGTATCTTCCATCCCCTACGTCACCCATCACTATAAATGGCCTTCGCCTTAATAAGGCAAAAAAAATAAATAAAAAAATGTTTTTTGTTTACCATTATTTATTTCAGCATAGAGAACATAGCCAAAGCAGTTGTAGCGCTTTGGATATTATAACTATACGATTTCTTAGGAAATCCACACTTTGTAATGTCTTATAACCCCAAGGCCAAAATAGCGTTAAATATGTCTATGGAATGGTCAGGTCCTTTCCTTTGTTAAGTACTTCAAAAAAGTAAAAAAAATTATGGCCTCAATTTCGCAGTTTAATTTTTTGAGTACGTTATCAAAAGAAGATGGGTTTAGTTGAGAATTGATCTACGCAGTGGGAATTTGGGGACATAGTTCCGTCATCCAAATTTTTTTCTTCTTTTTTTTTTGGCCCTCTATCATGCTGCGGTTTCATTATGGTTTCCACGAGATCCTGTTAAAATAAAAATTCTTGCGACAAAACGTGGGTTTGTTAATATACCAATTCTGGAGCCCAATCGTGGATGTGTTAATGGGCAACTTCTGACTTCCAATCATTGTCCTGTTTATGTTAATATTCTGGATTCCAAACTGTATCTTTTAAATATACATATTCTGGCGACCAGACGTCAATTTGTTTATAGAAAAGTTATGGCAACCAATCGTGTTTATTTTAACAGAGAAACTCTGGCACGCAATTGGGTTGTTTTCATAGAGAAACATCATGGATATTTTCAATGACAAATGCTGGCGACCAAAGATTGGAATTTCATGCAGAAATTCGGGCGTCCAATCATTGTTATTTTCATAAAGAAACCAATTGTAGTTATTACCTCACAGATATGGTGGAGCCCAAATCTTGAAAAAGGAAATGTTGGTTCCTGATCGTAAGTCGTATTATAAAGAAGGTCTGAAATCCAATAGAGGTTGTGTTGATAGAGAACTAATGCTGAGCAATAGTGAGTCTATCGTCATGAATTGTGGCATTCAATCGTTGGTCTTCTATTAGAGAAATTCTGGTTTATCCCCGTGGATCCTTTAAATTGTTCAGGATCAAGCAAACTATGGCAACCAGTCTTGAATTCTTTTAAAATGAAATTCTGGCGCCCAATCCAAGGTCTAAACATGTATACAAATACTCTTAGGTTGTGTAAAGAATTCTTCTTTTAGCAAAAATCCATGAACACAATTTTGACCAATCTACATTTTTTTATACCCTCAGCCTTTAGGCTAATGAGGGAATTTACACACTTTCCTACGACCAGAATGTGGCTCATCGAAATAAAGGTTTAAGGCCCCAGGTATGTTTGGACGAACCCGTTTCAGACAATTTGGAGTCAAGTTAGCGATGTCCGTCCGTCTGTCTGGGTGGCTGGAAAGACCGATACATCTCGAACGGATCAACCCATTCTATCCAAAATTCGGCCCAAAATCAAGTTCGAAGATGGACTATATTGGTCCACTACTTTGGAAATCTTCCACAGAAAATTTCCAAAATTTTCAGGATAGTGCAGTTTAAGACCTGTAGTGTGATTCTCTAGGGCATTTTTTGGTTACCGACAAAAAATCTGTCAAATTAAAACGCAAAATTATGAATGAAAAGTTCAAATAAGGGCCCCTATTACAAGTCCATACTTCCTCAGAAAATGGCCCGGCAGCTGTTAAAAACGTCTACAGCCACCATGTGCAGTGGCTTGTGCGTTGGCCCAAAAATAGAATATAGTAATATATTTGCGAGTCTTCGATAAAGTTCAATATTTTTAAACAGAGTAAGCGATTTGTTCCAAACTATGGATATAGTAATACTTTGTCCAAACATAGTTTAAGCTCGAAAATGTGCCGTATCGATTCGCTCTATAGGGTAACTCCCTCATAAAGGTTCAACATTTTTGTTTAAGTGCAGTTTAAGCTTTGTTCGCGGATCCTTTGAAAATTGATACCGAAGATACTCCTTGTGGTCCTGCCTGCAGCTATGTTATGTTTTTCAGGGAAAGTCTATCTTTCCTGACATAATGGTCCAACAGCTCAAAATTATACGGTGACCAACTGAAAATACCGGTGGGCGCAATATCTATTGGACCAAATCCATATTTTGTCGGCAGGTTCACATGTCCAAAAATGGCCACAAACTTCTGAAAATTCTTTAACTACATAATTTTGGCAAGGCACATTTATAGAAGGTAGAAGTGACAATCAGCTATATTTTTAATTTTATTGTAATATTGGTTTTCAAAATGTAATAGGGTCTACTCATGAAATTTGAGGCTTCGAAATTTGCTACCAAAAAATACTTCTTTTCATCCAAATCGTGTAATAAAAATTACCTACGAGAGTTCTGAATGCGTTATATTTACATTTTGATTCAAATTTGTTCTATTTTAGATGATTTTCAAAACATATTTATGTTTTTCCTGAAAACATTTTGGAACGACCCTATTACTCATTATTTATCTTTGACAATTAATTTTCAATAACAACAATGTTGTTTTTGTAAATTTTTTATTTATTGTAATTCATGCATATACCTTCTATAAATGTGCCTTGATTTTTGGCGAAAAGTATTTTGGTGGTGTATTCGATCTGTCCATTCAATTCACACAGGCTAAGGATATATCCCTGCCAGTAAAGCCGACTGATACTTATTTACTCGTTAAGATTTTGAGGAACAATAATCGGTTTTCCATCAGTTTTTTCGTGAGTCTTCGCAAAGTCCTACACACTAGCACTGTTTAAACAAGGCGACTTCGAGTTAATAGGCGAGGGGTATGAGTAAGTGATGTAATTTCCTCCAATTATTCGTTTCAAAAAACTCGCTAGTGTGACCAAAGGCTATGCCGTTTTAATCCGTCTCTTCTGCTTTAGTTCAATGAATAATCGGCAGAAAAAGTGCAAAATACGGCTTATTTTCTGAAGTAAATTTGTAGCAAGAGACCAGTTGAAAATAATCTTAACGAACACAAAATATATCATAAAAACTTGGCCCGGGTCCCCCCTCTGGCTACGTCGGTGGTCCACTCCTCCCCACACAAAATTTTGGAAAAGTTCAGTTTAGGAACTGCTCTCGAATCGCTTTGATTTTTGCTGTAGCTACTTGTATTCACTGCACCCCATACGACGGTACAAGTCTCATCAGGGGCAAGTCCATAGTTCCTGAAAAAATAACCTGAAATGTGCAAAAAAAACCTATAACGCCGTGTGTAGGGGTTGGAGCGCAGTATAACTCTCGAACGGATTTGCCGATTCGGTCCAAAATTTGGTTAAACTTAGTTTAAGTTCGAAGATAAGCCATAGCGGTCCACTCCTTCAGGCACCTCCCACACAAAAGTTCACAAATGTTCGGAAACATTGTGCGCACGATAACTTTTTAAGTGACATATTTGGTCCATACTTTACACATCCTAATATATCTACCAGATATAGATCAGGTTCGAATATGGACTATATTTGTCTAATCCTTCGGATAGCTCCCACACAAAATTTCGGATAACTTCACTTTAAGACCTGCTTTCGGATCACTTTGACCTGCTTTCGGATCACTTCGATTTTTGTTGAGGCAACTTGTTCGCTGCCGAATTACGACAGTAAAAGTTTTTTCAGGGGCAAGTCTATACTTCTTGAGAAAACAGCCCGAAAGGGGTAAAAAACCCCTATGGCACCATATGTAGTGGTTGGAGAGCAATATAACTCCCGAACTGATCAACCAATTTGGTCCAAACTTTGAATCTCCTAATCTTTTTTCCTAATTTAGTTTAACTTCTAAAACATATACGTCTTTTTCTTAGGGTACCTCTCCCGCAAAAGTTCAACGTTTCTACCTAGTGCAGTTAAGGCTCTGTTCGAAGATCGTTTGTATATGTATACCGATGGTGTTCGTTATGGTCCTGTTTAGAATGATATTATGTTTTCTGTGGACATGTCAATGCTTTCTGGCATACCACGGTGCTCTTGAATCAAATTTAAATGGAAGGTGCATACACCTGGGAAGTTTTTGCGGATTCTGAAACTACAATGTTCATAGATGAGAAAAATCAAAAAACAAAAAAAATCGCCGTAGCGCTTTTTAAATAAATCGCGATTCAAGTTGACATTTTTAGGGGTTGTTTAGGTTTTCACGATTTTGCTTAGAAACCGCAATTCCTATCAAAATGAGACTGAAGAAAATGTTGTAGCTATGAGATTGACCTTCACGGTATTTTCGTAGGTTTTACCATTTTTGAGATATTGAAGTTCAAATTGGGATAATGCACTGACTGTATCGCTTTGAGTGAAAACCGCTTACGCCTGTGAAGTTTTTGCGGATTTTGAAACAGCAATGTTCATAGGTGAGAAAAATGCAAAAACAAGATAAAATCGTTGTAGGGATTTTTAAATAAATCGCGGTCAAAATTAACATTTTTAGGTGTTTTTTAGGTTTTCATGATTTTGCTTGGAAATCGCAAGTCCAATCGAAATGGAGCTAAAGAAATTGTTGTAGCTATAAAAATTCTCTACAGGATTGACGTTTATGATTTGTCCTCGGGCTGTGCCATTTTTGAGATAAAGAAGCTCAGTTTACATTTTTAGGTTTTTTGTTAGGGTTTAGCGATTTTGCTTGAATACGACAAGTCTAATCGGCATGGGACCTGAGAAAATTCTCTACAAGACTGGCTTATGTAATTTTTCAAAGGTTGTACCATTTTTTTTAGATATATATGTTTAAGTTGGGAAATTGCAGTCATGGCATTGTTTTATAAGAAGACGATACAGAATTGAATTGAATTTGAATTGTCCCAATTTCAACTTCTATATCTCAAAAGTTATTAAACCTACGAAAAAATTAGTAAGGTCAATCTTGTAGAGAATTTTGATAGCTACTACAGCTTCTTTATTCCCTTTTTTTTAGGACTTGCAGTTTCCAAGCAAAATCGCAAAACAACCCTAAACAACCCCTAAAATGTCAACTTGAATCGCGATTTATTTAAGAAGCGCTCCGGCGATTTTATTTGTTTTGTTTTTTTATTTTTCTCATCTATGAACATTGTAGTTTCAGAATCCGCAAAAACTTCCCAGGTGTAAGCACCTTCCATTTAAATTTGATTCAAGGGCACCGTGATACTGGTCCAAAAGTTATACGATGAAATGACTAGTGTGGGCGATAACTATCCCTAAATAAGATCCACTTCCATAATGGACTATGTCGGTCCATTCCTTCAAGTACCTGCTCCGCAACACTTTTAAACTTTAGTCGACATTTTTATCGGCAAGTTCAAATGTCCAAAAAGGGCCACAAAATTCTGGAAATATCTTAGACATAGGCTGTGGGTATATCTCTGTCGGCAAAACCGACTGATACTTTTTTACTTGTTCAATCATTCATTCAACATTATTTCGGTTTGTGTATGGGTTTTCTAGAGAAATTTCGCTATCAACCTGTTTACTAAAAAGCTTCCATAAATTTGCCCATGGAAGTTCTAGCTTGTTTGCTGTATTGCTCAATTTGGTGAGGTAATTGTCCCAGAATACTACCAGCGTCTCCCAAGTTTTGCGTTTAAATTTCTTAAGAATTCCTTCAAAAAACTTTATGTTTTCCTCATACACCACCCCCAATAGAAACTAAAGACCCTGTGGCATCATCACAAGAAAACTCTTTAAATCCTTTTCCGCAGAATTTAGTAACGACAAAGTTTCCGTTTGTGTCTTTCACAGCCCTCGTTGATTTGATTGTTTACTTAGCTGAATTTCTATATAACAGGAATATGTGAAAAAGGGTTACGTTTAGCTATCAAAATATTTGGTTTTGTTATTCTTTTGGCTTTTTTCGGTTTGTGATATTTAGATCAACGTGTGTAATACCCTGCATGGCTGAGAATGATTTTTGCATATTTCTCGAAAAAAATATTTTCCTTATAGAAATATGCAAAGAAAGGGAAAAATGGTTAAGTCGGCTGGCTGATTTTTGCGTGCTTAATCTCTGAGGCAAACGGCACACGTTGTATTTGCCAAAGGCTTTAGTTTTGGCTTTTGTAGTCCCTGCTGCCGGCATAAGCTTCTTATAAAATCATCGGCAAACAATGAAATTGTTGCTGATAATGGGGCAAAGACGAATCTTATTTTTTATTTTATTTTTTGGAAGGGGAGAAAAGGGGTATCTGCATGTGTAATCCACCTGGAGGAAAGTGATGCTCCATTGAAATGCTGATACTAGCTTATAAGCTATCTGTTTTCTATGAGGATTATAAGAGCAACATATAATACATGGAGTGTATATATTCAATGTTTTATTTGTTTATTATTAAGGTGTTAAAATTTCGGTTTAGGGTTAGTATTTGCTTTGGCAATTTCCAATAGTTTTAGAAAATAAACAATAAATCTTCCAAATCCATTTTATGATTGCAAACTAATGCCCAAATTAAACAATACATAGGATTGCCAGAATATCTTCTACTGCTTCCATAAGCTTGAAAACATACCCACTCCCCCGTCTTGGAAACAATATCTTATCCTTTGTCAAAGTTTTTCTTCTTCTTATAATAGCAAAAAAAGGAGCATCACTTTTCTTTAGCTTCCATTCTTAGTTGTCTGGAGGAAACCCCCCTAATGCCAGTTTAATGATATGTTAATTTTTCTTTCCGCTGAAATAAGAAAGGATAAGTTGAAGCGTCTCATGTTTTTTTTTCGTAAAATATTTTGTTCTTTTTCGCCGAAAATCTTTTTAATGAGTCTTTGTTGTCAACGTTCTTTTTCAGTCTGTAGGTTCTTCTGTCTACCTGTGCTTGTTATGCAAAGTAAGAAAATTTAATGATGATGTATTTCCCATTATTTTCTTCACAATTTTTTTTTTTTGTGAAGGATTTTGTAGCTGAGACTAACGTATAATGGAGTCATTAAAGGATGTGATTTTAAGTGACAGCGTGTGTGTACGTTTTTTCGCTAAGTGAAACTTTATATGGCTGTCTGCTACCTTGACAAAAATTTTAAGTTTTAAGACAATTTTTAAGTTTGTTGTTTCTTTATGGGAGACAAAAGTTTGATAGGAAATTTTGTGAAAAATCTGGATACAAGTAAAACAAGTAAGAATGACGTTAATTTCGGCCGGGCCGAACTTTTTATATTCTTAGCCACGAACTTTATTGGAGAAAATTATTGAATAAAGTACTAAACTTTTCCTCTTAATACTTGCGAGAGCAGAATATCTTATCTTAACTATAGTGGCTATATGAAGACGTGGGTCTATACCGACAAATATCAAATAGTTTTATGCCCGAAGACTAAATACCAAATTTAAGTCATTTCGGTGGGATATTGGAGCCAAAACTTTCAAAATAACGAAAATCAGGAGGGACCGTTCTCTGAGGGCTATATGCAGGTGAACAGTTTTCTTTCCCCAACGAAGACTAAATACCAAATTTCTGACATTTCGGTGGGATATTAGAGCCAACAACTTCAAAATACCGTTCTATATGCACATCTAGAGAAATAGCGGCAAATTTCAGGTGAAAATGTTATTCCCCAACGAAGACTAAATACCAAATTTTAGTAATTTCGGTAGGGTGTTAAGGGCACACAACCTTCAAAGTACCGAAAATCGGGAGGTACGCTTCAGTGGGGTCTATATGAAGACGTGAATCTATGCTGATAATTCTCATCGATAATATTTTATTCCGCATCGAAGACTAAATACCAAATTTCATCAATTTCGGTGTGATAATGACGCTGAAACATTAAAAATACCGTAAATTGGGAGCTATATAGGGGCTATATGAAGACGTGGATCTTTCCCTACAAATTTCAGGCGAAATGGTTTATACCCCAACGAAGACTAAATACCAAAATTCAGTCATTTCAGTGAAATATTGAAGGCCAACCTTAAAAATGCCAAAAATCGGGAGGTACAATCCTATGGGGGCTATATGAAAGCGTGGACCTATACGAAAAATTTCATATGGAAAGTTTTATATCCCAAATGAAGACTAAATACAAAATTTCAGCCAGTTCGGTGTAATATTAAGGCCACAACTTTCAAAATATCGAAAATCGGGAGGTACCGCTCTGTGGGGGCTATATGAAAGCGTGGACCTATAAAGACATATTTAGAGGAGAAACCTGAATACCCCCAACGAAGACTAAATAGCACATATCAGCCATTCGATGGACTATTGTGGCCACAACCTTCAAAATTCTGAAAATCGAGAGGTACCGCTCTATGGGGCTATATGCGGACATGGACCTATACCTACACATTTCAGTCGAATGTTTAATACCCATAACGAAGACTAAATACCAAATTTCAGCCATTTCGGTGGGATCTTGAGGGCAAATTTCAGGTGGAAAGTTGTATACCCCAAATGAAGACTAAGTACCAAAATTCATATATTTCGGTGAGATATTGAGGGTACAACCATAAAAATACCGAAAACCGGGAGGTACGCTGCTATGGGTTCTATATGAAGGCGTGGACCTATACCTACAAATTTCAGATCGAATATTTTATACCTCCCACGAAGACTAAATAGCAAATTTAAGTCACTTCGGTGAGATATTGAGGGCACAACCTTAACAATACCGAAAATCGGGATGGTGGCTATATTAAGGCGTGTACCTATACCGACAAAATTTTATACCCCCTACGATGACTAAATACCAAATTTCAGCCACAGACAGACATACAGACGGACAGACTGACGGACATGGTTATTCTTCTTCTTCTGTTATCCTTCACTCCCTGTGGAGCATAGGGCCTCAACCATTCTTTTGTATCGAACTCTGTTGTGTGATGCTTGATTGACGTCGTTCCATGAATAGTTTGCAGCGTCGATCGACTTTCTCCAAGTTTTAGCTGGCGCACCAACACGTCGGCCTCTTCCCTGGGGATTCCACCGAAGCGCTTGACGAGCAACGTTTTCTACAGGTCTTCGTAGCGGGTGGCCTATCCAGCGCCATTTCCGTTGACAAACCTCAACGGGAGCTGCAATTTGATTGGCGATGTTCAATAGTTCAGCATTTCGTATTCGGTTCGGCCACCAAATGTTTAAAGTTTGCCGCAGACATTTGTTTGTAAAACTTTGTAGACGGCCGTCTATTGAACTTGTACGTTTCCAGGTTTCGCATCCGTAAAAAAGGACAGATTTCACATTCGAATTATATATGCGAAGTTTGGTGTGTGTTGAGATTTGTCGAGATCTCCAAATAGGCCGAAGCATGCCGAAAGCAGCATTTGCTTTATTTAATCGAGCGTTGATGTCTTCTTCAGCTCCACCCTTTATCGTAGACATGGTTACATCGACTTAGAATTTTATGTTGGTCAAGAAAATATATACTTTATAGGGTCCCTGACGAATATTTCGATGTGTTAAAAAGGGAATAACAAATGAAACAAGTAAAAAAAGTATCAGTCGGCTTTGCCGACAGAGATATACCCTCAGCCTGTGGGGATTGAAATACTTTTTCCCCAACTTATGTATTTAGGGGGGTTTTCAAAATTTTGGGCTCAAAAATTTGCGGGGATATCGATAGATACAGCTTTTTTATCACACTAACCTACGAAAAACATAATATCGGTGTAAACATGGCCACTAGCAAAACCTTCGGTAAAAATGTCCAAAGGATCCTCGAACAAATACTTAAAAACACAAAAATGTTGAACATTTGTTGGACTGGACAGGTAGGGTCCAAATTTGAACATAAACTAAGTTTCGACAATATTTAGTGATCCAAAGTTTGGACCAAATAGCAATCGCGTCTATGAGAAATCGCGCGTACCATTTTAGAGAATATTTTCGAACTTTTGTGGGGGAGGTACCGGAAGGAGCGGACCTATAGGCACCACCTTCGAATTTCATCTAATATCGGTTCGAGCTCTCCAGCCACTAAATATGGTGCCATATGCGTTTCTTGCAACTTCCGGCTGTTTTTTTCAAGAAGCATGGACTTGCCCCTGAAAAAAACTTTTACTGTCGTAATTGAGACAGCTAATGCAAGCTGCATAAACAAAAACTAAAGGTATTCGAGAGCAGGTCTTAAAGTGAATCTATCCAAAATTTTTTTATGTGAGGTCCCCGAAGGAGTGGGCAAATATAGTCCATATTCGAACCTGATCTATATCTGGTAGATATATTAGGATGTGTAAAGTATGGACCAAATCGGTCACTCCCTTCAAGAGTTATCGTGCGCACAATTTTTCCGAACTTTTTTGAACTTTTGTGGGGGATGTACCTGAAGGAGTGAACCGATCTGGCATATATTCGAATTGGCAGATCCTTTGTACTTTGTACCTTTCATGCTATTTTCTGAGGAAGTATGGACTTGCCTCTGATGAAATTTATACTGCCGTATGGGGGGCAGTGAATACAAGTTGCTACAATAAAAATCAAAGCGATTCGAAAGCAGGTCCTAAACTGAACTTTTCCGAAATTTTGTGTGGGAGGTACCCGAAGTCTGGTAGAAATTTCATGATGTGTAAAGTATAAACCAAATCGGTTAATTCCTTCAAGAGTTATCGTGTGCACAAATTTTTCGAACATTTTCGAACTTTTGTGGTGGAGGTACCGGAAGGAGTGGACCGATATAACCCATCTTCGAACTTAAACTAAGTTTGGAAAACATATTACATATTTTGGACTGAATCGGTTGATTCGTTCGAGAGTTATCGTGCGCTCCAGCCAGCCAGACCGACGGATGGAAGGACATGGAGAAATCAACTCCAAATTGTCTGAAACACATTTCGTCCAAACATACTTGGGGTCTAAAACCATTATTTCGATGAGGCACATTTTGCCCGTATGAAAGTGTATATACCCTCGTTAGCATAAATGCTGAGGGTATAATTATACCCTCCCTATTATGGTGGAGGTTATAATAAACGGATGTAGATGGTCACTAAAATTGTGCCCCCGATAACTCTCGCTGAGAGTAAGGTCGTAATACTTCTTCGTCATAGATCAGCTTCAATTTGGACTAAATCGGGAAGTACCTCACTCAAATCTTCACGCCTCGGATTGTTTTGACATTTTTGGTACCCGCTATTACGACGGTACACTTATCGCGGGAGGCAAGCCTATACTTCCTGAGATAATGGCTCAAAAGCAGTCTGCCGGCACCAACTAAAATGACCAATGAGATCGTTAACTTAAGAATAAAGTGATCGATATGGCCGAAATTTGCAATTGATTCGTCCCCATTACGGGATTGACTGATCAAATGGTATGACGTCTACATTCTTATAAAATGTAGAGGTCCACAACCGATGAGGTGTCTCAGGAATGCATGTTTCGAGATTTGCGGTTACGGTACCAATTGTATAAGGACGGAACTGATATCTGGATGCCTTAACATAGTAAAAACTTACATAGTTGTGAAGTCCTTTCCGTGACAAAGGAGTGCTATCTTATGGTGAACCTCTATACATAACAAATAGATATTGGAAAATGATTGAAAAGAGCAACTCTTGAAATCCTGTCTATGGTTGATGGGACAGCAATTCAGCAAGGGGACGGACATGGGGTACTTAAACTAGATTTGATAAAGGGTATACAGTCTGGGGTAGCAAAGCAGACAATTGCCAGTACTTCTACAACAACAAACGGCGGCCTGATACCGAATCAGAGGGTAGTTATTCTGCTAAGGCCGAGGACAGTTTATTCGAGGGCGAAATTTATACCACAGTTGTTCCAGCACCGTTGTAAAGCGTCGATAAATTGACTTTGGCCCCGGATGAAAACACTAATTCTATTAAGACAGCACGGTCCTGAATCCAGGAGGATTGTTCATCGGCAGAAGCCGATAGAATAAGCCTTCCTAGGTAGAAGGCAATTGAGAAAGGAACCTCTACAAAGAAATTAGTCGGAAATTATCCCACCACCAGAACTAGTGTTGTAAATCGGTTGGTTAAGGAAACGAGGGCTTACCGTGAGTCGATGCACTATCTGAGGAATTTCGTCGGCATTGAACCCTCGTCTCTCACGGTGAGGGAGCGCAAGTTGACTAGGATTAATCTCAGGAGAAGTCCTGAACTTAACCAATTGAGTTCAACTTCAATTCCAATAGCCCCTAACGGCTGCATTGGAGGTGTTTTTGATTTGGTTCAATCTTCCAAGGGTGATCACAGACTTATCCAATCCAAAGCTCCCTTCCATGTCATGAGTAGCAATGCCGAAAAAGAAAATAGAAAAATCACCTTCATTGTGTCCTTGAACTACGGAGACGACATTTCCAATTCGGCAAGGATGTAGCACGGTAGTAACTGAATTTTGACGCCCACAATCTTCTTCTTCTTCTTTATTTGCGGATCCGTTATTCGGATATAAAGCGATCATACAATAGTATACATTACATTTATATATATCATATGTACATGTTATGTTATTTTATTTTATGAAATTATAAACAGCTCTCGATTTTTAGCAGCATGTAGCAGATTTGTTTCATCTCTGTATCCTGTCCACTCTTGGATGTTACTTAGCCAGTATATCTCTCTTCTGCCTCTTGGTCGTTGTCCTTCTATGTTGCATTTAATAATGCATTGTATAAATCTGTATTTGTCATTTCTCATCAGGTGTCCAAGGTATGCAATTTTTCTCGATTTGACCGTGTGTAAGAGTTGCCTGTCGACATGCATTCGTCTGAGAACTTCTTGGTTTGAAATGTGCGATGTATAGGGTATCTTAAGCATTCTTCTATAGACCCACATTTCAAATGCTTCAATTCTTTTTTGATCTGCACTTTTGATGGTCCAAGTTTCTACGGCATATAATAGTATAGACCAAATATAACATTTGACGAATCGTATCTTGGTTGCGAGACTTAATTCGTGATTTGTAAGTGTTTTTTTGTATTTAAAAAAGGCGTTTCTGGCCATCTCCACTCGGCGCTTTATTTCGTTTGAAATATTCCATTGGTCGTTAATTGAAACGCCAAGGTATTTAAAAGTTTTTACACGTTCGACAAGTTCATCTTTAATACTCAGTGACGTTTCATAACTTGCATCTTTGCGACTAACAATCATGTATTTTGTCTTTTTTGTATTTATTTTGAGGCCATATGTTTCACTTACGTACGTGAGCTTGTCTAGAAGCTGTTGTAGCCCAGATATACTGCCGGCAATAATTGTGGTATCATCAGCGTACCGTATGTTATTTATAATTTTACCCTGAACTCTTATTCCAATTCGTTCTCCTTCGATTGACTCATGAAATATTTTTTGGGAATATATATTAAAGAGGAGCGGTGATAGTATGCACCCTTGTCGGACTCCTTTTGATATGGGAATATCGTCAGTCAGTTCACCGTTTATTTCGATTCTTGCAGTTTGGTTCCAATATAGATTCTGTATGCACCTAATTTCGTTTTCTTCTATTCCTATTTCCCTCAGTATATTAATCAATTTGTCGTGTTGGACGGTATCAAATGCCTTTTCATAATCGATAAAGCATATATAAACATCTTTGTGGACGTCTCTGCATTTCTGTACAAGTAATTGGATGGATAGTAGGGCTTCTCTGGTACCCATACCTTCCTTGAAGCCGAATTGGGACTCTCCCATAACTCTTTCACATTTGGAGTAAATTCGTTTGTGAATTATTCTTAGGAAAATTTTTAATATGTGACACATAAGGCTTATAAGCCTGTAGTCACAACACTTTTTTGCATTAGATTTTTTTGGTATTGCAATAAAAGTAGACTTCAACCAATCGTTTGGATATTGGCCAGTACCATACACATGATTAAAAAGTCGTGTAATGAGTGAGATGTTGTTTCCATCAATTAATTTTAAGATTTCGGAAGGAATTTCGTCGGGTCCTGTTGATTTTTTATCTTTTATCGATTGAATCGTCTGACTTTAAGTAAAGCGGCAGCAAACAGCGTCTGAACTCCATGCGGAGCGGCTGAAAACTAGATGGAAAACTGTAAACCCTTCAGAAGGCAACGGGAAACCACTGAAGTAATCTCCCTTGAAAAATCATACAATATGAACAACACAAACCAAAACACACGGCCCTCAGTCTCCGGCCAAACGAGGGTGCTAAGAATCCCCGGAGGTAAAAACAAGCAAAAACTGAATATTGGAACTTGGAATGTCCGAAGTTTATACGAAGTTGGCAAATTAAACAACACAATTAATGAAATGAATCGGCTTAAGATTGATATACTAGGTGTCAGTGAAACCTGGTGGACAGAATGCGGCCATTTTGAATCCCAAAATGTTGTAGTATACCACTCAGGAAATATGGAAGGGATACACAGGAAGGGTGTAGGCATTATCGTCAAAAAAGACATTGCAGACTGCGTGATTGGTTCTGTCCCAATGTCTGAAAGGACTATGATGATTAAAATCTCAGCAAAGCCCCTGAATTTAAATATTATCCAGGTATATGCCCCTACATGTGATGGAAGTAACGACGAGGTTGAACATTTCTATGAAGAAATAAGTCAATTATTAAACATGACGAAATCACATGAAATAACTATAGTTCAAGGCGACTTTAATGCCAAAGTGGGGAATGATGAAGTAAATGGAGTAACTGGAAGGTATGGACTTGGAGAAAGGAATGAGAGAGGAGACAGATTAATTCAATTTTGTCAAGAGTTTAAGATGACCATTACAAACACAACATTCCGATTACATCCCAGGAGACTTTATACATGGAGATCACCAGTAGATAACAGAAGGAATATTGTTCGAAATCAAATTGACTTCATAATGATCAACAGCAGATTTAAATCTTGTGTAACGAAATGCTCAACATACCCAGGAGCTGATGTACCATCCGACCACAACCTGTTGATGCTCAATATTCGGCTAAAAATTGCACGAATTAAAAAAAGGAAGAAAAAGTCTCACAAGATAAATACTGAGATACTAAATAACCCATATACCAGAAATGAAGTGAAGATGCAAATTAATAACAAACTGGAAGTCATCGATTCAAACGATGTAGAAAATATATGGAACAAAGTCAAGGACACAATGTGCGAAATAACAAAAAATTATCTTAGAAACTGTACAAGAAGAACACAACAAGAATGGATGAACGAAGAAATTATGGAGCTTCATGAGGAACGAAGGAAATACAAAAACGTTGACTATGAACGTTACTGGGAAAGCAACAAGGAAATTCGCACTGCTACCCGAGCTGCAAAAAATGATCTACTCAATCAAAAATGTAGAGAAATTGAACATCTGCAAAACATTCATGATGACTATAATCTACATAAAAAACTAAAAGAGTCCGCAGGAGTGTATAGGAAGGCATCACCAGCATTACTAATGGATGACAACAATCAGCCAATTTTCGAGACATTACACATAAAGGATCGATGGAAAAACTATATTGAACAATTATTCACAGACGACCAACGATCAAGAAATGATCAGAACACAATTAATTATATAACGGGAAACCCAATCACTACAGCCGAAGTAGAATATGCGATTCAATCGATAAAAGACGCCCACAATAGAACTGTACAATTTTATAACGATCTGCTAATTGGGCCTCGTGGTCCTTGCCATTGGTGAAAGCCAAGTGGTTGTCAATAAAATTCGTTCGCTTCGGGGACTCGGCTGACAACATGCATCGGGAACAGTCTTGTTAGCAAACAATTATCATAGCTTACCGACAGCACCCTGGTCCCCTCATTAAGATGATCCATATTTGTCATATGGACACAACCTTTAGCAAATTTGAGAGCATTATTATGGGTGGTTTGCAGAAATCTCCATTGTGTGAGGCTCCAGTAGGAAGTCCGGGCGGCATAGTTTAAGAAAAGTGATCAATGGCCTTATATGTATGCCGCTATCAATGTCTCCTTATCATTGTAACAGAAGGTGCCAGATAATGTTTTCAAACCGTTTTTCCTGGATTTCACCTTCTGGTTGATGTGGGTGGCGTGCGAAGATTCTTGCGACTACCCTAAGGATATTTGGCTGATGAATATTCACCGACAAAAATATCAATGAATATGAACACCTACAAACAACAATCCCACGGCTGTCGGTTCTATGCACCGGGTTGACTTAGAGGAATCTTAAACCAACATCAAGGACGTCATTGTCCAGGAAACAAACTTCACCATCGCCTGTTGGGGGCATTAACCGTCTGGTGTCAGGGGTCAGTCAATGATCATCAGAATCTTTGCCATTTCTTCCAGAAGGATTCAGCGCTGGCCGAGCAAACTTCTTCTTCTTCTTTATTTGCATATCCGTTGTTCGGATGTTAAGCGATCATACATTTTGTTACATTCTTATTGGAAATATTTATTTTATGTGGAAAGCGATAGTTGTCTGTTTTTAGCTGCTGTAAGAAGACTGAGTTCATCACGGTATCCGGTCCAGTCTTGAATATTTTTTAGCCAGGACAGTTCTCTTCGCCCTCTACAACGTCTTCCTTCAACTTGGGATTTGAGAATTATCTGCAGTATCTTATATTTATTGTTCCTCATCAAATGTCCCAAATAAGAAATTTTTCGGGTTTTGATGGTTTTCATTAACTGTCGTTGTTCATTAATTCTTCTTAAGACTTCGGTATTTGACACTCGATCGGTCCATGGAATTTTGAGCACACGTCGGTACGTCCACATTTCAAAAGCTTCCAGTTTCTTCCCGTCTGCTGATTTTACAGTCCATGTTTCAGCACCGTATAATAGAACTGACCATACATAGCATTTGATAAACCGTTTTTTAAGTTCAATATTGATGTCGTGGCTGTTTAGTACTTTTCTGTACTTGAGAAACGCTTCTCTCGCCATTTCTATCCGACGTCTTATTTCTTTAGAAGACTCCCATTGCTCATTTAATTGCACTCCCAAGTATTTATACGATTTTACTCTCTCTATTTCTGATTCACTGATTTTTAGTGAGGAGTCGTAAACATTGTTACTTTTACTAATGATCATAAATTTTGTCTTATTGAGATTAATATGTAATCCGTACGAATTACTTGTTTCGTTGAGAGAATTAAGGAGATTTTGGAGGCCACCTAAAGAGCTCGCTACTATCATGGTGTCATCAGCGTATCGTATATTGTTAATGAATTGCCCATGTATTTTTATTCCAATCCTCTTTCCTTCTACACACTCTCGAAAAATCTGTTCCGCATATATATTAAATAATAATGGTGAGAGTATACACCCCTGTCGAACACCTTTGGATATTGTTATTTCATCGGATGTTTCACCGGATACTTCTACTGATGCTGTCTGGTTCCAGTAAAGATTTTTTATGCATCTTAGTTCTTTGGGTTCAATACCTATTGATGTTAAAATTTCAACCAGTTTGTCGTGTCGAACTGTGTCAAATGCCTTTTCGTAGTCCACGAAACAAATAAATATGTCTTTTTGGACATCGCGACACTTCTGGATGAGCACTTGAACACCAAGCAGTGCTTCCCGGGTTCCCATTCCCTCCTTAAATCCAAACAGTTAGCTGAACATTTTGCACGGTGAATGAAGATGCTCCTACGAAGATAAGAGGAGGCACCCGGTTTGATAAATGACGTGTTCTGGCAACCCGTCACTTCCCATGGCTCATGCCATTTTCCGATAATTGTCTCCGTAAAAAGACCGCCCAACTTCATAACCTCTGAACGCCGCACTTTTCTGAATCATTGAAAAACTGATTGACAAGAGTCCAGAGAATTTACCAGTCACCGCTTCAGTGAGATGTCCATTCACTTAGATCGTCGGGTAGCTGAAAGAATTGGCACAGGATTAAGTAAATTGTGGACAATGCTTAAGTCACTCTCTAATTTGGGAAATAAGGATGATATTTTAACCGACAATGGCGAATGGCGAAGAGGAGTGTGGTCACAACCACAAATTACTATGAGCGATGATGCTGATTTCATCCGAAATGGGAAATCATCCAAAGTGTTTGCCCAATGCGGAATCTCAATGGTAATGCTTAAGCTACTGGATGAACGCGGAGTTGAGCATGTGACAAGTGTCCTCACATACCATTTGCCTGTGCAACATATACTGCCAGTTTAGGACTTGAAGACCTTGTTGTCCGTAAAGGAGTAGTAAGTAGTCGGAATTATGTTACCATCTACGCAGACCATGTGCGGACAGAGTAATCGTAGATTTAGTGGCGATTGTTTGTATATTCCTCCCGCGGAAAATGTCAGCCTTGCACAAATGACATTAGGGAAGCTATCCAACCTCGAGATAATATAATATTCCGCATTCTTTATCTCAAGGTTAGCGGTTAAACAGTTCAGGAGATATCCCCCAACTTTGGGAACTCTCTGTTTTATTTTACGGGGGCTTAAATTTCTTGTTCCTGAATTCCTTGTACGACTGACGTCCTCGTAGAAGTGATTATTACACGTTTCAACATGGTGTTTTCAAAAAGTGTGGAGTGGTTGACAGTATCAAAGGCGTTTGACAAGTCAAACACCACCACCCCTGTTCTATCACACGGCTTGCTCTGGTTGAGTCCTCGACCAATATGAGTGGAGATTGGGTGTAGTGCTGTTGTCGTGCTGTGCTGCTTCCGGAACCCATGCTGATGATCGGCAACTGATGTTTGGGGAGGAGTAAAGCCTCAAGAGTCTTTGATGGGGGGTTAAAAAGTGACATTGGTATGTACGATTCACCACTGCTGGTCTGGAATCCTTGCTTGACCTCAGCAACGGGACCACACTGTCCATTTTCCAGTCATCGGGCACGATGTATGTGACTAGCGTCAAGTTTATAACTTTGGTAAGATACGCAACTCCTGGCTCATGCAACTACTTCAGCATTACGATGGAGACATGTTCTGGGCCTAACTCTTCGGATGATTTAGTGATCCTAATGATACTTTCAACATCATACAGCTTCCTAACTCTGTGATCCGTAGGGTTGACTCTACGAAGTTCATAACGCTCATTTTTATACCCTCAGCATTTATGCTAACGAGGATATATACACTTTCATACGGGCAAAATATGCCTCATCGAAATAATGGCTTTAGACCCCAAGTATGTTTGGACGAAAGGTGTTTCAGACAATTTGGAGTCGATTGAGCAATGTCCGTCCGTCTGTCTGGCTGGCTGGAGCGCACGATAACTCTCGAACGGATCAACCGATTCGGTCCAAAATTTGGCTTTCGTAATATTTTGTCCAAACATAGTTTAAGTTCGAAGATGGGTTATATGGGTCCACTCCTTCTGGTACCTCCCCCATAAAAGTTCGAAAATGTTCGGAAAATTTGTACGTACGATAACTCCTGAAGGAAGCAACCGATTTGGTCCATAATTTGCAACTCGTGAAATGTCTACCAGACTTAGATGAGGTTCCAATATGGACTCAATCGGTCCACTTTTACGGGTACCTCCCACACAAAATTTCGGATAGTTTCAGTTTAGGATCTGCTCTCGAATCGCTTTGATTTTTGTTTTAGCAACTTGTATTCACTGCCCCCCATACGACGGTACAATTTTCATCAGGGGCAAGTCCATACTTCCTGAGAAAATAGCCTGTGAGGTGGTTGAAGAGCAAGATAAATCTCGAACGGATCTGCCGATTGGGTCAAAAATTTGGTCTTAGTAATATTTTGTCCAAACGTAGTTTAAGTTCGAAGACAAGCCATATCGGTCCACTCCTTCAGGTACCTCCCACACAAAATTTCAAAATAATCGAAAAAATTGTTCGTACGGTAACTTTTGATCTACCAGATATAAATCAGGTTCAAATATGGACTATATTTGTCCACTTCATCCAGTACCTCCCAAACAAAATTTCGGATAAGTTCACTTTAAGACCTGCTATCGAATCACTTTGATTTTTGTTGAAGCAACTTGCATTCGCTGCCTCAATTACGAAGGTAAAAGTTTTTTCAGGTGCAAATCCACACTTCTTGAGCAAACAGCCCGAAGGGTGTAAAAACCCCCTATGGCACCATATGTAGTGGCTGGAGATCCACTTCTATAATGGTCAATGTCGATCAATTCCTTGAAGTATTTCCTCCGCAAAACTTTTGCTCTTTAATCCTAATCAACATTTTTGTCGTTTCATACGCCCAACATTTTTAAAACCCTCCAAATACATAAGTTTTTTGGGAAAAATTTGTTTCAATATACACAGGCTGAGGGTATATCTCTGTCGGCCAAGCCGACTGATACATTTTTTCTTGTTAAGTCTCAGTTCCTCTGCTGGGAAATTTGGTCTCACTTCAGATATTCGACCAACAAGTACATAGCGAGCGGCGGTTGTAGCAGTGATGATATCCCAGAACGTCCCTTCTACTATCCGAACATTTGAAAAATTGGCACGGTTCTCTGAAGCGATGATTGGTGAACTATCTGAAACTAGGCGAATTACTTTCCTTTGATCGATGAAATTGCCTCGTTTAGAGGTGATGACGTCTGTTGATAGAGACGATCATAGGAAGATGTTCTAATGCAAGAGGACGACAGGTCAGTTATACTGTCGCCCTTCTGCTAGTCTATAAGAGCTCCCATTTGGTCACATATAAAGATTCCCTTCCGATCGCTTATAAAAACTCCCCTGTGGTTGCCTATAAAGACTCCTTCTTTATCGCCCATGAAGTCCAGATATTCCCTTCTCGTCTATAAAACATTCTTCGGGTCGTCTATGAAGAATAACTTCTGGACATCTATATAGACTCCGATTTGGTCGTCTATAGAGACTCGCTCTTGGTCGTCTACAAAGACTACATTCGATCGCTTTTCTGTTTTCGCTTCTGTTTTCTGTTAAAAAGGACAACCTCTTAATCGAACAAAAAGACTTCCTTCGTTACATACAAAGATTAACTTCTGATCGCTTATTGTCTCCTCCCCCCTCCTATACATATTCTCTTCTGGTCCCCTATAAAGACCCCCGCTTGTTGATCTATAACGAATCTTTTGTGGTTTCCTATGAAGACACCCTCCTGGTGGTGGCACAATGATAATTTCTGGAGCAATATTTTGTGGTGCAAAACGTAGAGCTCATCAATCGGCTCAGCCAACGCTATACCCCATTTCCTAGGACCGAATACCAGAAATCATGATAAGCATTAAATTCGTCTAAGACCAGTAGATTAATATCTTCCAAAAGCGGCTAAATGTCGGTGGGATATATACGTTAAGCGACTCTATCTCGACAGTTCCAAACCTGGCTGCTCCCCTTTCTATGTATGGGTCATTAGAGCCAGGCTAAAGCAAGATAGGTCTGTATTGAACAGACTTCTGGTGCAAATCTCCCTCAGCACATTGTAAGCATTACAACGCTGTAAGCTGCAGTTGTTGTTGGTATTTATTTAGTGTTGTGTATGCGGTGTTTATTGAGGGAACTACAGGGGAATTTCGTATTCTGATGACGACGGTGACTCACTGGGTCTTCGGTGTTTTCGTAGAATGAAGCAAAATAGTTTATGTCATAGTTCCTCACATCTACGAGTCCAAAGCAACCCCTGAGATTCAGACAACCCTACACACTTTTGCACAATTTCTCACTGAAGTTAGGTCATGATTTCCTACACCGTTGCGAGAGACATCCTTTCGTATCACAAAGTTCAAATTCTGGGTTGAGCCTCGGATTCCATTTCAATTGAATTGAGGTGGCGTCGTGCTATGATTGACACAACTTTCGTACTCTGCGACAAAAGAAGGTCGCATCAATCCATTTTAACGGTTCTTTTAAGCAAAATTAAATGTTCACTTCTCTTCTTCCATTTTTTGCTCTTTTCACAAACTCCTTTAAATTCTTTTAAAGTTTGACAATTTTTGCTGATTTCTCTTAATACAAAAAACAAAACAAGAATAACAAAAATGTCACATAGTTTTAGGTGCTTGTAAAATTAAGGTATACATTTAGGTGTTTCTACTGCTGCTCTTTACGTTATAAAGGAAATTGTTTAAATTCTACAAATTGTTTGTTTGCTCGACAACAACAGCTACAACAACAACAGCAAATTTAGCTGCAAAACTAAAAGGACCTCAGGAATTTGTGCAAAAACAGAAAAACTTGAATGGCATTTACCTTTTATCAGTAACCCCCTCCCCTTCCTACTCTCCTCATCCTCTCAAAACAATTTAGCCACAATATAGCCCCAGCAAATGACTGCATGTCTAATGTCCCTGCTGGCCCAAATCAATCTCAGCAGTCCTTAGTCTCCCTATACAAATTGTTTTTGCTTTTCTGGTCATAGCTTTGGCATTCAAGCTGTCTTTCACAATGTCAAAAGCCAAAAATGAAATCACTATCAGAAAACCAATGAACGGCCAAATTGAGTAAAAGGGGGGAGAAACAAGAACAAAAAGAAAAAATCGAAAACGAAAACAAAACAAAAATGATTTCATTGCAAATATAAACGAATTCACACAGGCAGCAACACAAACACACACACTTGTGTATGTGTGTGTGTGAGGTTTGCACACATCCTTACATATTTAAAATGCAATCTGGAAATCAATGAATTTGTTCAACAGCAATAGACGAGCTGTCAGTAATTGTTTGCTGGGCATGTGAATGTGTGACTGTGTGTGTGTTGATCTCTCTCTCTCCCCTTTTTCCAACATTCCCCCTTTGGCACATTGAGTGTTTTGATTGTGTGCAGTGCATGTGTAGCTTTGTATATTGGTATTTATGTAAGTGCCATTGCTCGGATTGACATTGACATTTGGTCTATTTCACATTGACTTTTTGTTCTTTGTCATGTGTAAATGTATGTGTTAAAGTTTGTGTGTTGCTAACCGATTTTTGCCATACCCTGCAATGTTTATTCATTTGACGTTCCACAACAAGGTAGTAGTACTCTGTCTACCACAAAAATAGTATCTGTCACAAACCAAACTCCATTCGACACTCTCCCTCCAACCACCTCTAATTTCATTCCGGGCCACACATACCTTTACATGAATGAATATATGAAAAGCTTAAAACAACGAACTAAACTAACAATGCTAGGGGGTATGGTGAGAGGTGGGGCGTAGCCCAACAATGAGTACCTTTCAATTCCAATTGATTCCACTAGACTTAGTTCACACACACCAACAAACATACACACATAAATTGAATTCTAGAAACTAGCGACCTCTAAACCAAGTACTCAAGTTAGATCCTAAAAAAAATCACACATACACATACACCTTTTATTGAAGCAAGTCAAACCTTTAAATGGATCCTTCTACATTGATTGTAGTTGGCAGGACTTTAGTTTTTGCTGCATGTTTTAATTTGTCTTAATCGAACATGGAATTGCCATTAGTTGGTGGACAAGTTTGGGACAAGTTATAGAGGGCGGAATGAAAATGGCCAAGGGAAAAATGTATATAAAACAAGTAAGAATGACGTTAAGTTCGGCTGGGTCGAACTTGTTATACCCTCCATCACGAATTGTATTGAAGCAAAATGGACCAATTAATTTCCTTGTGTTTAAGAAGAAGACTTAATACCAAATTTTAGCAATTTCAGTAAAACAATGTGGCTAACCTTCAAAATACCGAAATTCGGGAGGTACCGTTCTATGGGGGCTATATCAAAACGTCTAGCTATACCGAAAAATTTCTGACGGAAAGTTTGCAGACTCGAAGAAGACTTAATACCAAATTTCCGATAATTCGGTAAGATAATGTGGCTTACACCTTCAAAATACCGAAAATCAAGAGGTACGCTTCTATGGCGAATATAGGAAGATGTAGACCCATATTGATAATTCACATCTGGAATATTTCATAACTCCATGGAAAACTAAATTACAAATTAAGTCATTTGGGTGGGATATTGACGTTACAAACTTCAGAATTAAGAAAATTGTGAGGTACCGTTCTATGGGGGCTATATGAAGGCGTGGACCTGTACCGAAAATTTCATATGGAACGTTTAATACCCCAAATGAAGACCAAATACCAAATTTTCTGCCAGTTCGGTGGGTTATTGTGGTCACAACCCTCAAAATACCGAAAATCGGGAGGTACTGTTCTCATATGTTCATATGTGTAGAGATTTATACCCCAAATTAAGGCTAAATACCAAATCTGAGTCATTACGGTGGATTATTGTGGCTACAACATTCAAAATACCGAAAATCTGGAGGTACCGTTCAATGGGGGTTATATGAAGGCGTGAACCTATACTGACAAATTTAAAGGGGAAAGTTGAATAGCCCTAAGGAAGACCAAATATCAAATTTCAGCCATTTCCGAGGAATATTGGCGGCACAACCTTCAAAATACAGAAAATCAGGAGGTACAGTTCTATGAGGGCTATATGAAGGCGTGGACCCTACCTACAAATTTCATACAGAATATTTTACATATCAAACGAACATTATATACCAATTCTGAGTCATTACCGAAAATTGGGAGGTACCGTTCAATGGGGTGTATATGAAGGCTTGGACCTATACCGACAAATTTCTGGGA
This sequence comes from Musca autumnalis, assembly GCF_047663935.1. NCBI lineage: Eukaryota > Metazoa > Arthropoda > Insecta > Diptera > Muscidae > Musca > Musca autumnalis. Next base: position 21,674,941 of record NW_027411755.1, on the reverse strand, counting down.
GAAAGTTTTATACCTCCAACGACGGCAAAGTACCAAATTTCAGCCATTTCGGTGTGATAATGAGGCTAAAATCTTCAAAATACCGTTCTATGGGGGATATATCAAAAAGGGGACCGATATAACCCATTTGCAGTACCTAATATCCTAGGAGTAATATAAACTACCATACCAAACTACAAAGCTCTATCTTAAAAGTTGCGAGCTGTATCTTGATTTCAAAATGTTTGATGTTGCCTGGCCGGGGAATCGAACCCACGACCTTTAGCGTGCAAGGCGCAAATATTTATATTATATTATATTTTGTTCTGGTGTTTTTTTTTTTTTTTTTTTTTTTTTTTTTGGAATACCCGAAAAGTGAGCATCATTCTCATTAACATGAGAATACTCGATGCTAAAAGAGTTCAGGTTTTTACTAGAAAAACAAGTGAGTAAAGGCTATAGTCGAGACGGGGCCGACCATGTGATGCCCTACACCACTACCCCTGTGCATAAGCTTTTCACTGGTAAACATTTATTTTAGGGAAAATAATCCGACTACCACCAAAAATAATATGCCTCTTTCTCTCTGGGACCCCAATAAGCAACCAAAATTTCATGACCATCCGATTGCAAAAAAAGGCAGAATTGGATGCATTAATGGAAAAATTGGGTATATTACTGAATTTTGCAAAATCTCACTTACGCCAACATACTTTGCATCAATATAAACGAGATCTTTTCTTCTTCCATTGACGGGCATTCCTTTTGGAATACTCCAACCAGAGAGATCGCATAAGAAAAAAACGTTGACTTTTCTCCACATAAGCTTTTCGCTTATTCCGACTCCTGAATATTATCCGACCATCACCAAACTAAATAGGCTTCTTCCTCTGTGGGACCCGCATCAACTCCCAAAAAATTCGTGACGATCCGATCAAAATTGCGACCTGTAGCGTGATTACAAACAAATCGGAAAATGGGATGCATTACCGACTATTGCGATATCTCTGTTGTTTGAGCAGCTACGACAACCTACTTTACATCGTTGTAAAGGTGATATTTTCTACTTTCCTTGCAGGTTTTGCTTTTGATATACCTCTTAAAGAAACAGAGATATTGGCTTTAAAATAAAATGTTGACTTTTCTCCAAATAAGTGTTTACCCAGTCCGACCGCTAATTATTATCCGACCATCACCAAAATCAATAGGCTTCTTCATCTATGAGACCCCCATTAACCCTCAAATTTTCGTGACGATCCGATCAAAATTGCGACCTGTAGCGTGATTTCCAAAAAAATAGAAAAATGGGATGTATTACCAACTATTGCGATATCTCCGTTATTTGGTTACCTACGCCGACCTAGTTTGCATCATTGTAAAGAGGGGATCTTCTACTTTCAGAGTCAGACTTTGCTTTTGGAAAGTTTTCAACCAAAGCTGTGATATTCGTCAATATAATTAAAATCGCAAAAATGAAAATTGGGGTTTTATTTGCTTCTATTGTGATATCTTCGTTGTATGATCACCTACGAGCACCTGCTTTACATCGTTGGAAAGGTGATATTTTCTACTTTCATTGTCAGGTCTTGCTTTTGGTATATCCCATATAGAAGCTGAGATATTCGCTTTGGAAAAAAAACGTTGTCATTTTATCCACCTAAGTTTTTTGCCATTTCCGACCCCTAAATATTATCTGACCATCACCAAAATCAATAGGCTTCTTCCCCTGCGGGACCCCTATCAACATGCAAAATTTCGTGACGATCCGATCAAAATTGCGACCTGTAGCGTGATTACAAGGTTCAGATGGACAGACGGACGGACGGACGGACGGCCAGATCGACTCAGCTCGTCGAGACATTCATTTTGGTATATATAAGTATGGGTCTGCGACCATTATTTCGATGCGTTACAAACTTTTTGGCCAAAACCAACTTATAATACCCTCCCCACATAGTGGTGTAGGGTATAATTATCATTTCAAAAACTGAAAAGCCAATTGATAATTCCCTTCGCTGCGATGAAATCATGATAATGTTAGCGATCAGTAAATTTTGCAGGCTGTCAGTGCGTTTTGTAAACATTACTCTCTATAAAGAAAGTAATGAAGAAGTTAAGTCAATGGGGGAATACTCCAGACTTAAGCAATCATAAACGTTAATTTTTTTAAAGAATGATTTTTTTTTCAAATAAACTTGGATTTCTCAAGAAATTTTTTTAATAAGGTGGATTTTTTAAAAATTCTTTTAATAAAAGTGGATTTTCTAAGAATTTTTAATAAAAGTGAATTTTTTATGAATTTTTTTTAATTAAATTGGATTTTTTTAAGATTTTTTTTTATAAATGTAGATTTTTTTAGAATTTTTTTATAAAAAAGGATTTTTTTTAGAATTTTATTAATAAAATGGATTTTTCAAGATTTTTTTAAATAAAAGTGGATTTTTAAAGAATTTTTTTGTAATAAAAGTGGATTTTCTAAGATTTTTTTAATAAAAGTGGATTTTTTGTTTTAATTTTATTAATAATAGCGGTTTTTTTAATAAAAATCGATTTTTTATATACTTTTTTTAAGTATTTTTTTTCTTAATAAAAGTGATTTTTTTAGAATTTTATTAATAAAAGTGGATTTTTAAGAATTTTTTTAATAAAAGTTGATTTTCTAATATTTTTGTAATAAAAGTGGATTTTTTAGAATCTTATTAAAAAAAGTGCATTTTTTAAGATTTTTTTAATAAAAGTGGATTTTTTAGAATCTTATTAAAAAAAGTGAATTTTTTAAGATTTTTTTTAATAAAAGTCGATTTTTATGGACTTTTTAATAGAATTGGATTTTCGAGAAATTCTTTATAAAAGTGGATTTTTTTCGAATTTTATTAATAAAAGTGATTTTTTTTAAGAATTTTTTAAAAAAAATGGATTTTTTACGGACTGCTTTAATAAAAGTGAATTTTTTAGAATTTTATTAATAAAAGTGGATTTTTAAGAATTTTTTAATAAAAGTGGATTTTTTTAGAATTTTATAAATAAAAGTGGATTTATAAGAATTTTTTAATAAAAGTGGATTTTCTAAGATTTTTTTTATTAAAAGTGGATTTTCTAAGATAAAAGTGAATTTTTTAGAATCTTATTAATGAAAGTGAATTTTTTAGGAATTTTTTTAATAAAAGTCGATTTTTTATGGACTTTTTTAATATAAGTGGATTTTCTAACATTTTTTTTATAAAAGTGGAATTTTTTCGAATTTTATTAATAAAAGTGAATTTTTTAAGATTTTTTTTTAATAAAAGTGGATTTTTTAAGCATTTTTTAACAAAAGTTTTTTTTTATTAAAAGTGGATTTTTTAATAATTTTTTTAATAAAAGTGGATTTGTTTTAGAATTTTATTAATTAAAAGTGGATATTTTGTGAATTTTTTAAATAAAAGTGGATTTTTTAGAATTTTATTAATAAAAGTGGATTTTTTTAAGAATTTTTTTTTTTATTTTTTAAGTATTTTTTTAATAAAAGTGTTTTTTAAGAATTTTTAAAAAAAGGGGATTTTTTAGAATTTTATTAATAAAAGTGGATTTCTTAAGAATTTTTAATAAAAGTGGATTTTTTAAGAATTTTTTTAATAAAAGTGGATTTTTTAGAATTTTTTTAATAAAAGTGGATCTTTAAGATTTTCTTATTAAAAATGGATTTTTTAACAAAAACGTTTTTTTAGAATTTTATTTATAAAATAATTTTTTTAATAAAAGTGGATTTTTTAGAATTTTATTAATAAAAGTGGATTTTTTAAGATTTTTACTACATACTATGTGGAAAGGGTATTATAAGTTTGTTTTTCCGAAATTTGATGTAACACCGCGGAATATTCGTCGCAGATCCCACATGTGGTATACCAAAATTCATATCTCGACGAGATAAAGCGATTGTGAGATGTGTGTCCGTCCGTCCATTAAAAATTGTACGCACGCTAAAGGCCGCAATTATGGACCAATCTTTATGAAAATTTGTATGGAGGTCGGTATCAGACCAGAATAGATCCCTATAATTTTTTGCGATGATCCTGCCCAATTTTGTAGCGGCTCTGTAGGTTGCAATGGTAGTATGATCGACGCAAACTTTTAAGTGAAGTTGAGTTTATGACATAGACGAAGCTTGCAATTCAACATGATAATCAGATAGTATTTAGCGGGTTAAATGGACCAAAACTTTTGCGTAAAAATTTGTAAAAAATTAGTATAATGACTGTATCTTTATTCCCGAAAGACATATTTCGCCCTCTTGTACTATTTTTGGAAGACGGTCTCTCTCCTTTTCCATAGATGCCAAATATGTTGATGTACGTGGTCAGTTAACAGCGTTACAGCCTAGTATATACAGAGATCCCACAGTTTAAATTGTGTTAAGTGTAACCGTAACCTCGCTAGAGTTCGCAGTTATAGTTCAATACTCACAAAACTTTCCACGAGGTAAGATTATGGTCAAGGAAGATGTCAATAATATTGGCAAATGTTCGGATAGTGTTAAGAGGGTGAAAATCGCCATAACTTTTATGGGAAAATTTTCCAAATTACATTTTTGGTCCGTATTATAATTTTTCAGAGATATGTTCCGGCAAATTACGAACCAAATATGAAAACTAACTCTTGACCTCTCCTTTGATGCAAATTGCAAAAATGTAGAGGTAAGATAACAGAACTATTGTCTAACATATAAGTGGGTTCCTGAAGTTTTTTTTGTTTGTTTGTAAAGGATCATGATAGAGAAAATCCCTGAGTTTAAATAAATGCAAATTACAAAGTATACGGGGCCTTGAAGTTTTTGTGCTACCGTTGCACAGTGGATGCGCCCAACGACAAAAATAAAAATATTCATGACACCGTTTTTAAAATTTAAAAACGTAAATCACTTCATAACATTCCAAGTTTGTCAAAACTCAATTTATTTTTTAAATTTTTCGCGGTTCTTAAGGAGAAAAAGCTTCACAAGCATGACTAATTTTGAAGAAAAAATTGTATTTAAAAATGAGAAAAGCGAATTTGTGAAACAAAGTACTACTATTAACACCTTAACTTAACTTGAATAATTTAGTAAATTGCCCTAGCTTCATTTTTCTAGTTATGTAAATTCCTCTAAATAAAGAGTTGCCATATACATATTTTGGTTATAATATCGGTCAAAATGAAAATATTTAATATTGATGTATGGATTTCCTTAAAGTTTAAGTTACTTTCCAAAAATTCGCAAGAATGGCCACTAGTACCAAATTGAAGCCTTGCGAATGTAGATTTCAAAACTGTATAGACTTGTTGCAGAAATTTGCGGTTTTGAAGGTTATGACCAAAAGTCTAACCACCTTTTTTAGTTGCTGAATTTATATTTTTTGGTATATTTTTAGGTAATTTTATTATCCTTTCATTTATTCAGTTTCTATATATTGTTTTTTGTGCTATTAGCGATTTCTATGGTCATGGTAACATAGAACTGTTATGAAAACTCGCGAAAGAAAATAGATTTGGGGTATTCACCTTAAAAAATAGCTTATTTTATTTTTGGACACCCTAATGTTGGACCACGGTAAAAACTGAGGATTTTCTCCCCACTGAGAAACAAAAATACATTATTACAAGTAATTCTGCAGACAAATGTGGTTAAATCTTATAAAGTACCGAGAAAAGGATGGTAACCCTATATTAAGGTTGTGGTCAAGAGTGGACCGATATTACATTTCTTTTTAAGAAAATTTTCTGAAGTCTGAGTTCATTATAAGACCATATTCGCTTGGAATATTTAGTTGCCATTTGCCTAAATAAATCGATAATATTTGACTTAGACTGTTTTTAGGCCACTATGACCCATTGATAAAAATTTCAGTTCGATATATTAATTAGAAGTATTTTTGTCATACCTTCCCATGTAAGTGCCACCACTGTTCGTTGATCAAAATTAATGTAATATTTGAAAAAAATGGTCGGTTTTTCATTGGTCCATTTGATCTATTTCTAAGGGTATTTTGATATGATTTCTTAATGTAAATTTAAATTTTTTGAAGATACATGTTATAGTAGCCAAAACGGGCCGACTGTCCACTATAAAATAAAGAAACTAACACCTAAACTTCCGGTAATGACGATGTATGTATGTGCTCTATCCATGTATATACACTTATATATGTATGCAAGCACGTCTAAAATGTGTTATAATCATATAAAAGACATTTTTTGGATACACAGTGCCCAGGGGTAGTGGTGTAGGGTATCACATGGTCGGGCCCGTCCGACTATAGCCCTCTCTTACTTGTTTAAGAATGTTTTTCATAGGGCCTTCGAGAATTTGTTAAATAATGCTTTTCAACGGGGCATATGGCCAATAAATGTGAATTTGTTAAAGAATATTTTTCAACTTCTTCACTATTGTATACGCCCAAAAGTTTATATAATTTACAAATGCATACATATCGCAGTAACAATTCCTTAAATTCGTGTTGAATTTAAAAGTTTCTCCAACATTATTAAACCATACATTCACAAAGAAATATGCCAAACATTGTCTATGATCTAAACAGAGTCATTGATGACTTTACTTGATGTCTGAACAAATCATTTGTACTTCATTCCAGCAAAGCTGTAAATGACAATGCCAATGTCCAGAAAATAATACGAAACATCATACTTTGATACAAACCAATACAAAATAGAGGACAATCTATACAGGAATGCTAGTCGACTTCAAACTTCCTACAAAACTGCAAAAAAAAAATCGAAAAAGTCATTGAAGTTGTGAGCTTCCTTTGTCGTAAATTTGATTTGGTTAATGAAAATAAAGTCATTAACCAAATCAAATTTCCAGCAAAGAAATCTCACAGCTTCAATGATTTTTCGACAAATTTTACGGCTAACTGTTGAAGTTTTTCAGAATGTTAGGATGTAAGACAATGAAGTGCGTACTTGGTTGCCTCTTGTAGGGTTTTACGTTTTTTTTAGTTTAACTTAAGGTACATACTTCCACATAAGCACTTGATAAGTATGTCAACTTTTTACACCAAGTACGTGAATAGTTTTCTCTAACTTTTTTACGATTAGTTTCATTAGTCTTTGTAAAGTAACTTCCAAGTCCTACATATATTATGTAGAGTATGTATTTTTATTTTCCTAAAATTGGTTTTGTTAGAAACTTCCTTCTTTTGTCAATTTGCTTTGTAGATTTTTCTAATAAAATATGGAAAAACAAACAATGTTCTCTGTTGATGATGTTGTGCCCGTCAAATATAGATTGGTCAATTTGTTTTTATCTATTTCCGTTTATTGAATTTTATTATTATCAGTTGTGTTGTTGATGCCATTGTTATTGTTTTGTAGTTTGATTCTATTTTGCTTTTCCTTTGGCGTTACTCTTCATTGACAATTCTATTATTACAATTATGGAAGTTTGTTTTTGTGTGTGTCTTTGTCTTTCTTTGTTTTTATGATTGTTCCAACATCATTATTACGGGTTTTGTTTGATTCCGACAATGTTTTGGTCATTACATTTGCATTTGTTACACTAGTCTTCCAAAACTTTTGAAGTTTGGTGGCGTATATTTTTTGGCAATAAGTATACGCATTAAGGCACTAACAATATTAATATAATATTAAACGTGGAATATTATAACAATAAACGTGGAATATTACATCCCATCACAGCAATAAACGTGGATTTTTTAAAGAATATGTTTTCACCCACCATCGCAACAATAGACGTGGATTTTTTAAAGAATATGTTTTCACCCACCATCACAGCAATAAACATGGATTTTTTAAAGAATATTTTTTCACCCACCATCACAGCAATAAACGTGGATTTTTTAAAGAATATTTTTCACCCACCATCGCAGCAATAAACGTGGATTTTTTAAAGAATATTTTTTCATCCAACATCACAGCAATAAACGTGGATTTTTTAAAGAATATTTTTTCATCCACCATCACAGCAATAAACGTGGATTTTTTAAAGAATATTTTTTCATCCAACATCACAGCAATAAACGTGGATTTTTTAAAGAATATTTTTTCATCCACCATCACAGCAATAAACGTGGATTTTTTAAAGAATATTTTTTCATCCACCATCACAGCAATAAACGTGGATTTTTTAAAGAATATTTTTTCATCCACCATCACAGCAATAAACGTGGATTTTTTAAAGAATATTTTTTCATCCACCATCACAGCAATAAACGTGGATTTTTTAAAGAATATTTTTTCATCCACCATCACAGCAATAAACGTGGATTTTTAAAAGAATATTTTTTCATCCACCGTCACAGCAATAAACGTGGATTTTTTAAAGAATATTTTTTCATCCACCATCACAGCAATAAACGTGGATTTTTTAAAGAATATTTTTTCATCCACCATCACAGCAATAAACGTGGATTTTTTAACCCACTTAGCGCCGCGAATTTTTTTGCGAGAAAACTTAAAATTTTTTTATGAAAATTATATTTTTGAGACTTTTTAATCATTTTTTAAAAAATAACTTTTTTCTCTAAAACGAATAGTTTTCCTGCAATCGGGCCTTCTTTTAAAAGTGCCAAAAACTTTGGAGGGTAATATTGGTGTATCCTTACATGCCAATCCCTTGGTTTTTGGTTGAGAAAATACTCTTACTATATTCCTAACAAATTCCTGACTTTATATGATTCTAACATTTATGATTAAATTTTTACCAAATATTTAAATTTTTCATCAAAAGTCGAAAATTACAAAAAAGTCGATTTTTTTAAATAGCTTGGGTTTTACGCCAATTGCGTGAAAATAGGTAGGTCAAATGAAGCGTTATAAGCGTGAAATGATAGATAACAGACAATACTATAACAAAATGCAAAAAACCCCACAAAAATATTCAAAAAAGCCAGAGTTTTACGTCAATTTTTGCAACCATTTTTTGTGGCGTTTAAACGACCAGTGGCTTTATCTGGGTTAAAGAATATTTTTTCATGGCTCATCACAGCAATAAACGTGGATTTTTTAAAGAATATTTTTTCATGGCTCATTACAGCAATAAACGTGGATTTTTTAAAGAATATTTTTTCATGGCTCATCACAGCAATAAACGTGGATTCTTTAAAGAATATTTTTTCATGGCTCATCACAGCAATAAACGTGGATTTTTTAAAGAATATTTTTTCATCCACCATCACAGCAATAAAGGTGGATTTTTAAAAGAATATTTTTTCATCCACCATCACAGCAATAAACGTGGATTTTTTAAAGAATATTTTTTCATCCACCATCACAGCAATAAACGTGGATTTTTTAAAGAATATTTTTTCATCCACCATCACAGCAATAAACGTGGATTTTTTAAAGAATATTTTTTCATCCACCATCACAGCAATAAACGTGGATTTTTTAAAGAAATTTTTTATCCACCATCACAGCAATAAACGTGGATTTTTTAAAGAATATTTTTTCTCCCACCATCCGCACAATAAACGTGGATTTTTTAAAGAATATTTTTCACCCACCATCACAGCAATAAACGTGGATTTTTTAAAGAAATTTTTTATCCACCATCACAGCAATAAACGTGGATTTTTTAAAGAATATTTTTTCTCCCACCATCCGCACAATAAACGTGGATTTTTTAAAGAATATTTTTCACCCACCATCACAGCAATAAACGTGGATTTTTTAAAGAATATTTTTTCAACCACCATCACAGCAATAAACGTGGATTTTTTAAAGAATATTTTTTCACCCACCATCACAGCAATAAACGTGGATTTTTTAAAGAATATTTTTTCATCCAACATCACAGCAATAAACGTGGATTTTTTAAAGAATATTTTTTCATCCACCATCACAGCAATAAACGTGGATTTTTTAAAGAATATTTTTTCACCCACCATCACAGCAATAAACGTGGATTTTTTAAAGAATATTTTTCACCCACCATCACAGCAATAAACGTGGATTTTTTAAAGAATATTTTTTCATCCAACATCACAGCAATAAACGTGGATTTTTTAAAGAATATTTTTTCACCCACCATCACAGCAATAAACGTGGATTTTTTAAAGAATATTTTTTCACCCACCATCACAGCAATAAACGTGGATTTTTTAAAGAATATTTTTTCACCCACCAACACAGCAATAAACGTGGATTTTTTAAAGAATATTTTTTCACCCACCATCACAGCAATAAACGTGGATTTTTTAAAGAATATTTTTCACCCACCATCACAGCAATAAACGTGGATTTTTTAAAGAATATTTTTTCACCCACCATCACAGCAATAAACGTGGATTTTTTAAAGAATATTTGTTCACCCACCTTAACAGCAATAAACGTGGACTTTTTAAAGAATATTTTTTCATCCAACATCACAGCAATAAACGTGTATTTTTTAAAGAATATTTTTTCATCCAACATCACAGCAATAAACGTGGATTTTTTTAAGAATATTTTTCACCCACCGTCACAGCAATAAACGTGGATTTTTTAAAGCATATTTTTTCATCCAACATCACAGCAATAAACTTGGATTTTTTTAAAGAATATTTTTTCACCCACCATCTCAGCAATAAACGTGGATTTTTTAAAGAATACAGCAGTAAACGTGGATTTTTAAAGAATACAGCAGTAAACGTGGATTTTTAAAGAATACAGCAGTAAACGTGGATTTTTAAAGAATACAGCAGTAAACGTGGATTTTTAAAGAATATTTTTTTACCCACAGTCATAGCAATAAACGTGGATTTTTTAAAGAATACAGCAGTAAACGTGGATTTTTAAAGAATACAGCAGTAAACGTGGATTTTTAAAGAATACAGCAGTAAACGTGGATTTTTAAAGAATACAGCAGTAAACGTGGATTTTTAAAGAATACAGCAGTAAACGTGGATTTTTAAAGAATACAGCAGTAAACGTGGATTTTTAAAGAATATTTTTTTACCCACAATCATAGCAATAAACGTAAATAATAAGAGTAAATGGGAGAAGCTATTATATTGAAGAAAATATACTTTATTTTACTAATAGCCTCTCGTTAAGACCTGAAACTAACTTTAGTCCGCATCCATTGAGTCACAATTTGGTGTACAAAGGTCATATTTTCTTATGAAAATATATCAAAAACTCTGTAAACCAGTGTTGCTTCTCTCCTCCTTCTCAAATATTAATCAGCAACACCATTATGTCCACCACCAAAGCCTCCTCCATCATATTTCACGTTAACCTCCCCTTGCCTCCACCCCCCAAAACCCCCGTTCATCCATTCCACTATTTCCATGTTATCGTTTTCTAGTTTACGGCACATAAAGTAAATGGGTCAATTGATTACACCAACCAAGTGGCGCGTTGGCTCTGTGTGTTTTTATAGCAACAGAAAGCAATGCCATTTAAATAGACAAAACAAAAAAGCGAAGGAAATCGTATAATAAAAAACCTCAAAAAAGATATGGTAAATCAAATGGCTCGTGGTCGACGGAAATGATGTGCTGAGATTTGGTTGTTGAGAAATCTGAACACAGAAAAAAAACTAACCAACAGCTAACCACCAATGCAGAAAAACAAACACTAACCACACTCGCTGCTTTTTACAAAAAAAAAATATCCTTCTTCACAAAGGGAAATGCAAAATGAACTTGTTCCGTTTTCAAAGTGATTGAATTGCAAAAAAACAAAAAGAAACCGAGATACGAGGAAATGTCTAGTTTCAATCACTCAGTTCGTCAGTCAGAGACAAACATTTGAAAATGTCATTCAAAGGATAATATCAGGGAAATAAAGGAAAAAAGCTACCTTAATTTGGCTGCGAAAATATTAAAGTGAACATAAATAAGAAATAAATTACAACATTCTTTAAAAAATTTTAATATATATTATTTAAAAAATCCACGATTACTGTTTTTTTTTAAATCCACGATTATTGATTTTTTTTTTTGTTAAAAATCCACGACTGTTAAATTTTTTTTAAAAAATCCGCAATTTTTTTAACGAAAAAATTTGAAAATTTAAATTCTAAAATTTTTAAAATATATTATTATAATATATATATTATTTAAAATAAAAGAAATATATTATTATTAAAAAAATCCATGATTATTGAAACAATTTTTTTTTTAAAATCCACGATTATTGATTATTTTTTGTTAAATATCCAAGATGATTAATTTTTATTTTTAACATCCGCAATTTCTTAAAATAAAATTTAAAATCCCACGGTTATTGATTTTTTCACAAGCCGCGTTTGTTGAAAAAATTTTTAAAAAATCCACTACTATTGAAAAAAAAATTTTAAATCCGCGATTTTTGAAAAAATATTCCATAAAAATCCAAGATTTTTGAAAAAAATATTCTCTAGTGAATCCACGATTTTTGAAAAAAATATCTAAAAGCCTCAATTTTGAATGAAAAATATTCAGTAAAAAAATATTCTTTAAAATATCCACGTGTTCTCTAAAATATTCTTTAAAATATCCACGAGTTCTCAAAAAAATTCTTTAAAATATCCACGTGTTCTCTAAAATATTCTTTAAAATATCCACGAGTTCTCAAAAAAATTCTTTAAAATATCCACGTGTTCTCTAAAATATTCTTTAAAATATCCACGTGTTCTCTAAAATATTCTTTAAAATATCCACGAGTTCTCAAAAATATTTTTTAAAAAATCCAAATATTCTTTAAATATTCAAATATACAACTTTGGAAAAAAAAATGTTCTGTAAAAAAATTTAAAAAAAACAAAAATATTCTCTAAAAAATATTTTAAAAATCCACGATTTAAAAAAATATTCTATAAAAAATATTTAATAAAATCCAAGATTTTAGAACAAATATTTTCTTAAAATCCACGATTATTGAAAACTATTTTTTAAAAATCTGTGGCTACTGAATATTTCTTTAAAAATCTCCGATAATTGAATTAAAAAATAAATCAAAAATTTTTGCAAAAATATTTTTTAAAACTCCATTGACAAAATATTTTTTACAAATCCAAACAAATATGTTATATTTATATATATTATATTCTAGAAAAATATATATATATATATATTATATATTTATATTCTAAAAAAACTATTTAAAAAATCCACGACTTTTGCAAAAATATTTTAAAAATCCACGACTTTTGCAAAAATATTTTAAAAATCCACGACTCTTGAAAAAATATTTAAAAAATCTACGACTCTTGAAAAAATATATAAGAAATCAACGGCTTTTCAAAAAATATTCTTTAAAAAAATGTTTAAAAAATCCACGACTTTTGAAAATATATTCATTAAAAAAATATTTAAAAATCCACGATTTTTGAAGAACTAATTTTAAAAGAATCCACGATTTAAAAAAAATATTCTTTAATAAATAAACGATTATTAAAAAATATTTCTAACAAAAAATCTACGATTTATGAAAAAATATTCTTCAAAGTCCCTACAATTTTACCAGAAAATATTTGAAAAAAAATGTTTAAATCCATGATTTCTGAAAAAAAATATTTAATGAAGAATATTTAAATCAACGATTTTGAAAAAAAATATTCTATATCAAAAATAAAAAATCCACGATTTTTGAAAAATTATCTTTTAAAACAATATTCAAATACACGATTTTGAAAAAAAATGTTTTAAAATCCCCGATTTTTTAAAAAAATACAATTCCACAATTTTTGAAAACAAATACTCCATACAAAAGATTAAAAAAATCTACAATTTTTGAAAAAATATTCTTAAAAAAGTCCACGATTTGAAAAAATATTCTTAAAAAAGTCCACGATTTGAAAAAATATTCTTAAAAAAGTCCACGATTTGAAAAAATATTCTTAAAAAAGTCCACGATTTGAAAAAATAGTGTTTAAAAAATCCACGATTTTAAAATAAAAAAATTTAAAAAATCGCCTATTTTTCAAAAAATGTACTTTAAGAATCCACGGTTTTTTAAAAAAAAAAATATTCTTTAAAATATCAACGATCTTTTAACAAAATATTCTTTAAAAAAGCCACGATTTATTAAAATATCCAAGATTTTTAAAAAATATTTCACGCCTTTTGGCACATATTCAAAACCGCAAATGTTTAAAAAACCACAATTTTTGAAAAATTATT